>NC_136416.1:202663067-203085567 GCF_051521515.1 Lactuca serriola | reverse complement strand
ACATAAAAATTAGTATTTCTTCTTGAATACGTATCATATATATATATAAAATATAGTTATGATAAAAACTTAAAACAATTACAAAGAAACTTATGGATTGTTTTGCGGATTTTATTTTTTAGTAACCATGAAACCTATGATAATAAGTGACAATTATAATAGTTAGTTGAAAAAAAAAAACTAAAAAATTTTTGGTTTTAACGCAACTAAAAATAATTATATAATAAAAACCATATTTACATGTACAAATTTCGAGCATCTTTAATCAAATACTTAATTGAAACGACTTTTAATGATTATTACATGTAATTTTGACTTTTGACATTATTTTCATTTTGATGAAAAGAATTTGGCGTTGCTTTCTGTTGATCTCTTTGAGAGTATGCGTCTTCACAATTTGAATTTCATATATATATCGTAGAAACATGAATTTAAAAATACACTAGTGAAACCAACAATGAGGTTACAAAATTTTCTAATGCCTATGGTTAGTTATGCATTTGACTATTGATTCGTGACAAAATTTTCTCTATCGCTTTGTTTTTTTGCATCACTTTGTTATGATTACGGGTTTTGCTTTTTAACACTAGTTGAATGGTGGGCGCAGGCGCTATTGACCAAAGTCATGCTAGCCATGTGCATCTAATCGAAAGCCAAATTGACTCGTGCATTATAATACAAACCGAAAACGATGTCCACTTCCCTATGAAATGAAATATATAGTAATTAGTAAGTGAATGCCCTACTTCGTATAGAGTATAGACGTTATATTTTATAGTTAAAGTATTTATAGCTGTTATATTGGATTAATAGCGTGAAAGCCCAATACTTTTTAGCCTAAAAAGGGCCAAATCTAAATCTGGTGTAATCAGGCGCCAAAGAGAGGAGCGAGGAGCTACTAGCCAAGTGCAAACACGCCATCGTCATCAACCATCGGAACATGATCTGAATATCTGGTTTCTTTCAATTTTAAAAACTTAAATTCGATTTAAAACAAAGTAAGTTTATTTCTGATTCTCTTGTTCTTATTTTCTCTTTCTGATATCTGAAATTTCACTGATTTTTGAATGACTAATCTTAATTTCTTGATTGCTTTCTTTTTTATTGTTTGTAGGTATGAAATAGTGGCTCTGACCTACCAGTGCATTGCTTATTCTTGATGAATTTCAGTGAACATTACACTGTCTTAGTCTTACAACCTTGAAGATAATGAATAAGTTCTTTTTGATTGTTCAGAGATCTGTGAATAAGTTTTTTTTTTTAAAATAGGCTCTATTAATCCAATTGAACAATAAAATAGAATGAAGAAGCTGATAATGGAGAGACGAGTGTAAAAAATGACTACTCTACTCAAAACAAGTTAATAGAGTATATTGTTTAAACCCAACAATTATAAAAATAAAATTTCTGTAGTTCTTTTTCTCTATTTATGTATTATGATTCATAGCATGTATTGGCCTCATTTTTTTAGTTATGCCCCAGGCCTCAAATCATCTTAGACCAACCCTGCTTGGAGGTACATAAATGAACTTATTTTCTAACTGCAACGAGCAAAAATATGAAGCATCTGAGTTTAAGTCTCTTTTATTTTATTGGATTAAGAATAGATTATAAAATAGGAAAAATGAGTAATCTAACCCTTATAAATGACATTTTTGACAAAAATGATATTTTCTTAGGTAAACTAACCACATTTTCCGGAACACATTGTTCCGGAGAGGTCTCCGGAATTCCGGAGTACGATTCTTGGTCATGGTGCCGGAATACATTTGACTTAATATTATTATTATTAATAAAATGTAATACATGATTCCGGACTACAATCGTAATACATGGTTCCAGAGAATAATGTATAATTTTTGCTTTCATAAAATGTATAACTTTTGGTTTTATAAAATATAAAATGCAATGAAAATGAACAGACAACTAATAAATATATAAACTAAATAAATGATGTGTAGGTCATATTACAAATACGATGTTCAAATTATCTTTGTCATTGTACCCCAAAAATTTTCCGCTTATCATTTTTTATAACCCATAGTGTAACACCTTATTCAATGCACTTTTCATTTTGACCCTTAGTGTGTAAATAGTTTGCAAATTTGGTCCCTAAGGGGGCATTGTTCCCATTTTTGGAAAATTGGGAATACGATGGGCATACGCAATCAAGGGACAAAAACTAATTTTAGGGTTTGGACCCTATTTAAGCAACATTATGACCCATGATCTTCTCATTTCCCAGCCTCCATTACCCTTTGAGCCTCATTTTGAAACCCTAACCCATCTAGAGAAGATTTAACCTCTTTATATGTGTTTTAGTGTGTGTTAGTGAACCTTGAGGAAGAAGAAACTTGAACAAGGAGCTTTTATAAAGGGAGAACTTGTAGATATATATTCAACTTATCATTTCTAGCTTCCTTGAGGTATATAGCTTGGAACTTGCTCACTGTATGCTTAGATCTAGTTATTATGGAGTTTTGTTCACTTTTTAGATCCATGAATGAGATCTAGTGGGATTCTTCCACTCCAGAAGTTAGGAGTTGTTTCTCTTGATGTTTCTAAGGTCCCTAGCCATAAAGTTAGCATCTTGATGGTTGAGGATCGCCCATGCATGTGTTTATGTCCATTAAGTTCTTAATGAGAAAAAATGATTAATGTGTACGCAAGCATACGCGTTTGAGTCCCCAATCAAGCAAGCCATCCACTACGTTGGGTGTACTTCTAGTACGCATATCGTACTAGGCCTGGTAATGGGCTTTTATGGTTTGGTCCATATTTTGACTATTAGGCTTTCAGGATTTGTTGGGCCGCTAGCCTTTCCGAGTTTGGGCCATTGTGACATCCTCAATTTCACGGCCAGAAAAGACCGATTTGTTTATGCATTATTTAAAAAAAAAATCAGAGTATTCTTTTTGAAAAATAATTGTAACGTCCCAAAATTCAAGCCCAAAAATTTCATTTTAGATTAATTAATTTATAAAACATTCATTAGAAAATATTGTATAAACACGTCATCCCAAAACCAAGTATCATATTTGAAACCCACAACCATGAACAAATGTCATATCAGAGTACAGTCCCAGAAAACACTGTGCAGAAAATCATATATGTGTGTGATGCCATGCTACGCCGCCGGCTCCTTCCCCTTAGATGAAGAGGTACCTGAAACCAAAAACTGAAACTGTAAGCACAAAGCTTAGTGAGTTCCCCCATCATACCACATACCATACAATACCATCGGTATCTTTCAACCGGTAGTCATCATCGGTATTTTTCAACCGGTCGGTATCTTTCAACCGGTAACTGGGGACTATTCCACCCCTACCACTAGCATACAATAGCAAGATATAAGCGCACATTCAGACATATCCGAGTACTGACCTATCCCTTGGTCTTAAGGACCACTATTAGGGAAGCTATCCCTATCATGTAACATATAATACAAATATAACTCATAACCAAACGCATACCAGACCAAGATAAATTATCAAAAAGACAATTATCTTCTAAATACTCCTCAATGGTGGGCCGACATTGTGGCCTTAGACCCACCCCTACTGGAAGGTAACCCACCTCGTAGCTGCTGAACTGTGCGGGAATCCTCTGACTGATGTCACTGCTGCTCCGGGAATCCTCCAGCTATAATTCCCATAAAACACTTAGTCAGAAACTGACATCTACCTTTAGGGTAAAATGACCATTTTACCTCTTGACCAAGTCAAAGTCAAAGTCAACTTCCAGTTGACTTGACTCGCCAAGTTGGCTCGCCGACTCGCCGAGTCCCTATCCTTTCATCAGACCTCATACCCGTCTCTACTCGTCGAGTTAGGCGATGACTCGACGAGTTTTCCTTCTAAAAGAACACCAACTGAATCCACATCCAACTCCCCGAGATGTATGAACAACTCGTCGAGTTCATCATCAACCGATACTCATGTCCTGCCCTGACTCGCCGAGTTGTATGAACAACTCGTCGAGTTACTCTTCATCCTATGAAAATGTTCTGTCCTTGACTCGCCGAGTTGTATGAACAACTCGTCGAGTACCATGAAGAATGTCTTGGACTCGCCGAGTCCGTTCATGCACTCGCCGAGTACCATGAATTCCCATAACACTTTGCTTAGTCCAGAACATTGGGTCACTCCCCGGGACTCCTAAAACCCTTCCACACTCAACTGGTCCTTATGACCCTCACTGATATGAGACTAAAACCTTTGGACTCGCCGAGTCCAGGAATGGACTCGCCGAGTCTATCACATTCCTTACTAAGAACTTCGATTTCTAATGTACAACACTTAACCAAATGATAGATCCAGGTCCCTAAACTCGATCTAGCACGTAAAGTTACAAACTTTACGTGCATGCATGGGACATTAGAGCTTAAAAGGCTCTAAAATGGTTCTTTTGTTGCATGGGGCCTTCCTTGGTGCAAAAAGCAAACTAGATCTGACTTGTGGCTCATAAAATGACATGATACAGAAGCCCAACCCCCAACCATGTTTGCAAACATGGTTGGCCACCAAAAATGGCTTATAAAAGCCCTAAATCACCTCAAAGAGGGATCTAACAAATGAATGACCAAGGTTCAGACTTTATACCTTCCAAAGACTGCAAATGATGAACCAAACTCGAATCCTTCAGTCCCCTCTTGATCCTTCTATGCTCTTCCTTCTTCCTTGAGGTCAAAACTCACAAGAATCACTCAAAAAGCCTTAGATCTACTAAAAAACGGCTAAGGTTTGCTATGAGGAGTGTTTGGGAGCATAAAGGGGGAAAGGAGGTTGCATTAGGTCGCTTAAATAGGGTGCAAACCCTGGATTAGGGTTTTTCTCCAAACAACGGCTACTCGCCAACTCCGGGACCCGACTCGCCGAGTCCGCAGCTCAAACCCCGCGCCTCATCCCGCTTCTACTTGGCGAGTCAGTCCTTCGACTCGCCGAGTCTAAGGCTAAAATGCAAAAATAAATGAAGATTTAATAACAGAATACATACCAAGAACCAGGTGCTACAATAATATTGCGGAATTTGTTCATAGAAAAACATGATAAAGATGTTATAAAAGCCTTTCCGAAGAAATGTATTTAATTTATATTATAACATTGGGATGTCATTGTCAATACAGAAACATAACCATAAAGAGACATTATATTCATTTACACTAATGATTTACATCTCCTTTAATCTCTTAGTGTAATGTGTCTTTGTGTCGATACATGTGATACAAATAAACTGAGTGTGTCAGGTTGGGAAACCTAGTGTGTAACACCCGAAATCTTGAAGAGAAATTGTTGATAATAAACCTATTTCAAGGTGAACTTGGCGAGTTGGAAGGACCAACTCGACGTGTTCAAGATGGAAGAATCGTGAGGATTTAATGAACCAACACGACAAGTTGAGATGCCTAGTTGTCAGTACAACTCGTCGAGTTCGCACAATATCTAGATGATTAGGGAAATCTGAGCCAACTCGGCGAGTTGGAAACCCACATAAAGTTGCTAACTTTACATCCATGCATGCCATTTAGGGCTCTAGAACTCCAAGAAGGCTTCAATAAGGGACTTAGAACATGAAGGAAGCCTAGATCTAGATAAAGCTTGAAAATTTAAGCCCAAGGAGGCAAAAAAATGTCTAGATCTGAAGTTATAACTTAATGAAATGCTCAAACCAAGAACAAACCCAAAAATGAGCCAAGATGACAATAAACTTTCATGGAATGAGATCTAAGTTATAGATAAGCAAGGTGTCGACTTTATACCTCCAAATGACCGCAACAAGAGAGTAGATTATGGATCTATAGACTCTATCCCACACAAACCACTTCAACCTTCAAGCTTCTTCAAGAGAAAACCAAGAAATCACTCTTCAAGCTCACACACACACACACAAATATGGAAGAGAATGCACGATCTAGGGTTTTCTGGACAGAAGGAACTGATAAGGAGGCCACCCAACGGGTTTGAGGCCTTTAAATATGGTGCAACACCCTAAAAATTAGGGTTTCTTAATCAGCCACCAACTCTTCGAGTTTTCCTCACCAACTCGTCGAGTTGGTCCAAAAATATGCGCGACCAAAAGACTTCCAACACGTCGAGTTGAGGCCATAAACTCAATGAGTTCAAAGGAATTTTCCTTTTAATTTAATTTAATTTATTAAATCTCATACCTGGGAATCAGGATGTTACAACTCTCCCCCACTTGGACTAGGCTTCGTCCTCGAAGCCTGTTGTAGTGAACGAGGGTGGGACCGGGGGCGATAATGGTAACCTATAAACCGGGGGACCCCGATACCATACGGGACTAAATCGGGATGTCAAAAACCCCTGTGGGACCCTGCTCCCGCGAGACCCCGATACCGTACAGGACTAAATTTTTAAAAAAACTAGGAGCAGGAGCGGGGGTGGGGGCAGAGTTAAACCCCGTTTATTTTTGGGACTGGGGTCGGGAGTTGGTATTTCCGTCCCGTACTCCCATGGGGGCCCCGATTGTACATTTATGTAAAATATGTATTTAATATAAAATAAATATACAAAATAGATTTTCTAATACTAGGTTTAGTGTAGGTTTCACTTTCCCGTTTCCAATTAATGGATGTTGAAGATGTAGCGAATTGATCATATGTTTTTGGACATGTAAGTATTTTATATTTGTAATGTTGGATTTGTCGTATTTTATATTTGTAACATTGTTAGAATTGTTGTTTTGTAATGTTGGATTCATAATGTTGGAATTTTAATTTTTTTAGTTTATAAAAGATTAGGTTTTAAGCTTTTAAAGTTATTAAAAATAGTTTTTTTAGCCTAAAACAAACCAGTTTTTTAGCAAAAAGATTGAATTTTAAGCCTATAAACCAAGGGAACGGGGGCAGGACCGGGGACGATAGTGGTAACTGGGGGCGGGATCGGGGGCTATGTAAACGGGAGATCCGGGGGCGGGGGCAACAACTGATTTCGGGAGTAGGAGCGGGGGCAGCTATTTCCGCTCTCGTTTGGTCCCGTTGGCATCGACTATGCAGTCTGCAATCTCTGTCTCATCTGCTGGATCATCTCAGTAGTATGCCGAACCACTTTGGTCCGAACCACGACCCTGTGGCAACCTTCGCACAACAGACTGGGGTATGACACTTCCTCCCATACAAGAGCTCAAAAAGCGGGGCATCGATGCTAGAGTGAAAACTGTTGTTGTAACGTCCATAAAATTCATAAAAATTTAAAACTTTTTAAGATATAAAAAACCACCATTTATTACAAATTGTTTTCAAAATAGTTTAACATCAGAGAAATCCCTGAAATCATAACACAAAATGTGAGGAGGTCCACGATCAAGCCTTCGCCTTCCCGCGATCATCAGAGGTACTTGAAACATAATCCAAAACTATAAGCCCAAAGCTTAGTGAGCTCCCCCAAAATACCAACACCATACAAACCAAAACAATGTCACAAACAAAGAATATGCATACAGAGTCTTCAGCATGACTAGACCGCTTCACTGGGCCTTTAGCCTATCTTGACCACTCTCAGAACCTTCAGCATATCTGGACCGCCTCATCGGGCCTTCAGCCTGTCTGGACTGTTCTCCGGGCCTTCGGCCTGACTGGTCCGCCTTGTTGGGCCTTCAGTCTATCCGGACCGCCCTAGGTCTGTTGGCCTGCAGCACACATCAGGACCGCCTCAACCCACCCGTCGTCATGCAATATCACATAAATATCAAACACTAGCTTGCACATATAGTAATCACACAGGCCTAACAGATCATCAATCATAGCATCATCCTATATACTAGGATACAGATCTAACAGATCACTACACATAGCAGCATACGATAAACCTGGATACAATCCAAAAGGGCCAGCCTTGGTGCCTTCAACCCTGTTAGTATAGTGAGGAGAATTCACCTCACAATGCCAAAATCTGCTGAAACCTCCGACTGCTAACCCACGGAAAATCCTGAACTATCATAGATACAAACATCCAATTAACAATTGGGATATCATTCTTGACTAAGGACCCAAACATAAGGTAAATGTCCATTTTACCCTTTTCCTACTTGTACCAAGCCCCAAGCCAATATTTTGATCCAAAAGGCCCAAATTACTTTAAGGCCCATACTTGGGACAATTTTCCAAATTGGGCCCAACTCCTTATTGGGCCTTATCCAAAGTTCTGATCCTCTAATTAGCCCAAAACACACTTATTCAGATAGTCCATTAGGTCCCAAGCATCCAATCCCAACAGATGGCCCAACACCCCAAGCCCAAAGTCCGAGATCCAATAGAAGGCGAACGCCTTCGGTACGCTTGACGTACTTCGCCTCGCATTGACCACCATCATGTTGGTTGACTCAGTACGTGGGGCGTACATCAACTTACACGGGGCGTACCCTCGCAAAGCTCTTTTCCTTCTTAAGTGCTTAATGGCTTAAAAACTTAAGCCGAAACTTCAGATCCATGGCTCAAAATCACCAAAGAACCATAAAGTCTCAAACTTGAAGACTTTGGACGTCCAAAAAGGGCTTAATGCATGGTATTAATCCATTAATACCTCCTACAAAGAACAAGGGACCAAAGTAGCTCAAAGGACCTCATTTTTATACCTTAGGACCCATCCTAGGGTCTGAAAGGACAGCCCAACACGACCAAACAGAGAGCATGCACAACATTGGGACTTTTAGGACAAGAAGAACACCAAAAAGCTACCAAAACAAGATCTAAACAATCCAAGCTTAAAGGTAGAATCTTTATACCTCCTGAAGCTTCCCAAGGAGATGATAATCCCAGCTATACAAGCTTGCTTCCTTCCTTGACTCCTTTGATACGTTAACTTGTCCTTCAACCATACAAGAAACACACTCTTAACACATACACACACACACACACTAGAGGAGTTAGGGTTTGACAAAAACGATCCTAGAACTTGGAGGCTGAAAAGATGGGGGCAAAGGGTCCATAATGATACTTAAATACTCCACAAAACCTAAAAGTTTGGGTTTCCCCCTAGACACACGTACCCCCTGCGTACATATGCATACGCCCAACGTACTAGCCGCGCCCTAGTACACTTAGCGTACTTACATGTACACCCAACATACAACTTATGCTCCAATATTTACGATTTTGCCACTAGGGCTTCCCATGACCACTTCAATCAAAACCAATGATGGAAAGGTGACATAATTAAAACCCATGGGATGGATTTGAAATTACTTGAAAACTAGGGTGTTACAACTCTCCCCCACTAATTCGATTTCGTCCTCAAAATCATCCTTTACCATCCTTGGCAAGCCTGCCATCCTAAGGGACACAACCACAACCTTGAACATAGCATGACCTTCCCAAGGCGACCAAACCCAGCAGATAGTTTTCAACCTGAAGAAAACAAATCCATAATCCCACGCAGCAACCCAACCCTACTTTTCCTAGAAATCTACAATCTGGAATCTCGAATCTGGTCTGACTCCCCGATAGACTGCCCATACTAACCATTACTGATTCCATTCCCCTTAACCCCTAAACTGGATACTAACCCTGAAAACCTTTTAGTGCTGACCGAAAATGCTTCCTTTAACTCCCGAACCAACATCTACATCACTGCTAGCTCCTTAATACAAATACCCATGCCTGGCCCGATTGGCCTCGGGCTGGAATGCTAACATGTTGGGTCCAATCAACCATCGGGTTGGAATACCCAGGGTTTGTTGGCCTACCGCCTCATCTTTACTGCTCCTCCTAAGCCTTCGTGCCTACGACTTACTGTAGGCCCGCACCGGGTATCTTGGCCTACCATAACAAGCGAGACCGCCTCAACCCAACCAAACACAATATGTCATCAAATAGACAATCAGGATAAAGTATGCACATAATATCGACAAACAGCAATCATACCGCTCCTTGTCACCTACTAATTTCTCATAGCATACAATCCTTCAACCGACTACCACAAAGCAACATGCTAAATACCAAGAGAAAGATCTAACTTGGTTCTAAAATCACGAACCAGGATCCAAGGATCTACCATTGCATTTCTCCCAAAATATTCTGATTCATTGTAACCTCTCACTAAACCTGTATGCAAAGATTTTCTCCCCGCCGCTGAGACTACCAGTCTCACACCTGATCCAACCACCAGGTTCCCAGAACCTGGAATACATGGACACTCTAACCCAAAGAACCCTTCGCTTACAACATCATGACGACATTACACCTTTTGCCTGGAACTCATGTATCCAAAAGATCCTCCACTTACTTCACGGTCTCCTGGAATACAAAACTTGCAAGGATACACTAACGATTCCTAGCGCGAGTTTCCACTAAGAGCCCCATTGAAAATGCCATTGCCAATCTTCTCAAAGAACCGAATTTAAAATTGATGAGCATTTAATGAAGGCTACCCATAGTCCCCGCCTGGGGACACTACCATAAACATGCATAAATGATCCTCAAAACATACTAATCGTGAACTTCACCCAAACCAAACCCTATGCTGTACCAAAACCTAATACACTCGACCCTTGACATGTCATTACCAATTATTGTCTGGAATACCAAAATGATCAGACCCAAAAATTTATGACTAGTATACTTCCCAACCAATTCTCCAACTTGAGATCAAAATCTTAACAACAAATTGTGAACCAACGAAAAATAATGCATACATCCCACAGAGGCTTTCATCTACCTGACTGATACTCCCTACAATCCTTACTGCTCCCTTTATCTAACCAACAGATTTGTGGGTCTTCCCATCCCCATCAATGAGTCAATACTGGGAGTATCACAACAGAAGAAACGAATAATATTGTCCATTAGGCCCACATCATATGACTGGAATACCCCTATCAGGTCCTCAACATTGGTCTAGCTTGCCTCTGAGCCCACATCATGAGTCTGGAATGCCATCCCCGGACCTCAACCCATGACTGGAATGCTCCCTACCTCATACCGACCTTATCAGCATTACATCGCTTGCCCAACACCCTGGACCTAAAGATACTCACCTCCATCCATTGCCTTGAAAGGGGCCTAATCAATGTTCCTCACAACACCAAACGAGCACAACAACGTTGAAACCCTACTACGCACGATTCACCTATAGAACAAGTTGCTTCCTAAGCAAAACTTTACGAACCATGGTCGCACACGACCCGAGAATAGAATGATGGTCAAAATCTTGATCCAAATCGCAGACTATAACCCTAACTTAACCATGCACATAAGTCGAACCAAACCCCAATGCTACCTTGAACAACCCAAAGAATTACCACCATGCACATACTTAGGGAACCCCTAACCTCATGATTGATCAAAACAAGATCCCATACTTGACTGAGACTGAACAAATTCTACCAACACAAAACTAGCTCGAGAAGACTTCCAAGGCGATCCTAAAGGTTGCCAAAACCAAAGTCTGATACGAATTAGAATTCCACTCCACTATTGAGGGTAAACATACCCAAAGACTAAGGAAACATAAACACACTGCACGGGAGGGTCGGTGACGCATTCCTTGCTCTTAATTGTCGCCTCTTGAATCCTTCGTAGAATTCATGCTGAAAGACGATCTCAAAGACCAATGGTCTAGAACACCCTGACACCCAAACCAAAGAACCACGAGTCCAAATGGAGCCGAACATTCCCGCTTCTGGAAAGGTTCACTGATCAACAACTGCCCAACAATCTGAACAACAACTGACAAGACCTTCAATGGCTGACACTCAACCTGAGAATTCCCAATTGTCCCCCACTTAGAACACTAACCACCACCCACTAGTGGTGAAACGAAAACATAACTTAACCGACCCAACCAGGTGCCACCATACTTAACCATGGAATGAATAACATACGTAGAATAATCCTCCAGATACAGATCAAACGAACCCCCAAGAGAAACCTGAATTCCAGCTAAAGACCTCTGAATTTCCAAATTATAACTACTTACAAAGCATAAGCAACTACCGATTTTTGATCTAGAGATACCTCCCTTGGTTGCAATCTGATTACAATCCAACACCTAGCTTTCCCATCTCCCAAGAATGCGGGCCCTTGCTCGCATCGCTAAGGTACTCATGCCACATCAATCCACCTTCGCACCCTGGCGCTGACATGCTGTCGCAAACCACCGCGACCAACTCCTTAAGTCTTTTTCGTGGGGTCCTGAGCAGCAGGACACATTTGAGATGATGTTAGGATTAAAACCCTAATTGAGATTTGATGAACAAGATGCGGAAAATAAGAACCAACACAATAATGAAGATTATGTCGAATGATCACTCGATTTATTGAAATATGAGGGATAAATTACACTTAAAGCATAGACTAAAGAATCTAACACTAAGAAACCTCACGTGGCGGCTACATTTTGCCTCACACTCTTAACCCTAATTGTGAATAATACATGACTATTTATAGGGAAAAGACAAGTCTTGGGCTTTTAACCTAGAATTCATCAAAGGAGCCCATTGCCATCATCCATGGAGTGCTTTGAAACCCTACAATCTCCCCCTCAAAGTATGGAATGGATGACAATGCTTTAACTTCCAAAACAAGCATCTAGAAAATAAAAAGATCTGCAACAAGGAATATATGAAGCAATCCACGAATCTTGATTCTTCAATAGTCTTCAAACACGGGCTCTAGGATATATAAATCAAGCACTGAAGTAATGTCTTTAAACTTCATTTTCGAATGTAATCCCAAAGAATCTTCATGAAAACCAAACCCGCCATAAAAATCCATTTCAGAACAAAGAAACTGAATCACTTCTTGTCTTTGAAGAGCTCCCCCTCCAAGTCACAATGATCTTCAAATAAGCTAATGATATAAGCCATCAAAAAATATCATGTAACAACCCAAACTTTAAGATTCGTAACGCCACTTGATCGAGAAAATACAAGAAGTCGGAGATATAACAAGTCCTTAGCAGAGCTTGATGAAAAACTTCCGTTGTAAAGGATATTCTCTGTAAAAACCTTAGTAGAGCTCGATGAAGAACTTCTGTTGTAAAAGCTATCTTCATAATTCTCCCACAAGCTTTATCAAAAATCTTCAACTTTGAAAAGTCACAAATCCAATTTCGAATGGCCATACCAAATTCTCCCCCGATTTATAATAAAAAACATGATTATAAAGCCTTCAAATGGTCATGAGAATGATCTTGAATGGATAAAAATTTACTATGCTCCCCTGCGACAAAAAGATATACACAAAAATCCGAAAAAAATCGTGAAAACTTGACGTTAAAAAAAAACGACTTTCCGAACCGCCAAGACTTGATGGAATCATTATTTTTCTGTTCACGAAAAAAATATGAGTGTTGAAAAATCCAAAACTGTTCACCAGCCCTTAAAATTGCAAATTTTTCGAAAAATGGGCTGAAATTGTCACTTGCTGAAAAATAGGGACTGAAATTGTAATTCTGCATCAATACTCCCCATTATTTCTGACAAAATCTGGAAATCGTCCATAATCGCCAAGAAGTGAAAACAATAGGGACCAGAAGAGTCAATTCGCTGAAGTTTCAGGGACCATTAATGTAACTTGATATCTTCTTCCCCAATTTAGACGCTGATAAAAGGAATGCGCGACTGGAACAAATGCTAGACCCCAAAATTTAAAACACGCAGATCATACTTTCGTTTCAAGTACAAGCAACCGAACCTAAGTTCGTTTCAATACCGCCATTTATTCACGCGAACCTGATTTAAAGAACCGAACGTTCGGTTCGTTTCTTATTTTCATATCAAGCTTCATCAGGCGAAACTCCTTTCGCTTTCGGTTCATCCTTCTCTTTTAGTCCCAACATAAACAAGCGAATCCAAGATCGAGGTTCGTTCCAATAGCTACCAAAGCGAATCTCCCCCCTTTCGTTCCAAGTGCTAACAAATGACCCCAAGTTTATTTCACGTTCGTTTTGAGCACAAGCCTTCATACCGAGCCCTGAGTTCTGAACACCAAGAATCTCACCCAAAGCGAACCAATTTCAAACACGAACCCAATGTCAGATCGAGGTTCGTTCCAATTCCGTTGATTATACCCCAAGGCGAGTCTCCATTCCCAGGTTCGCTTACTGTTCTCACTATACATTCTCTTCAAGACCTTTCGTTCCAATTTTTTTTTAACAAGCGAACCCAAGATCATTCTAGGCTCGTTCCAACTCCATCAATCAAAGCGAATCCACATCAACGAACGTCAGACCTTTCGCTCCGAATTAGTCTCACAGATGTTCGTTCGATCGTTCACAGGTAAGGTACTTTTGACCTTCGTTTGATAATTGTTCTTCCCAATTGATTTCCAATTCCAGTTTCGTTCGTTCGCAGGTTGTCAAGCCCCAAATCAATCGTTCACACCCGAAAGCGAATCAACAAAAACGAATCTAATCAGAGGTTCGCCTTTTCCTGATGTTTGAGGGATCGCAGGCAAGGACATTCGCTCATAGTTCCACCCAATTCATAGCCAATTTTGACTTTTCAAACTGTGACCAATTGTTCGTCAATAATGCCTTCACACAACTCCAAAAATTTCATTCGACAATCATACAATCGCCACTTCCAAAAATCGAGATAAATCACAAAAATACCATCAGATAGTTTCCAAGATCAAAACGAGTTAATCAAATCAATCTTATGAATATGAATTAGAAAATCGATGAAAGGTTTGATCTTGAATCAAACTACAAATAGATCGAATCATCAGAATCGATGGAACAAGCAACGAATGTTAATCATGATTTATCATGAGAGAATGAATGAATGGAAGAACTGAGCATGCAAAAGCAAATGACGCAAACGGAAAATTGAATATGAAATTTAGGGCAAACGAAATGGATCATGAACAGTGCAGTAACGAATCAATGGCCCAATAACAAATGAAGCTGATGCATCAATAATACATTGGATTTGGATTAAATTGATGATCAGATCTAATCAGGCAACATTTACAAGATATGAATTGAATTAAAAAAAATACCCAGATGAACAGTGACAGAAAACATAAGTTTTCATGAACATTTTCTTGAACAGAATTTTGATTCCATGCCACCAAAACACCAAAAATATTCAAAATCTTGTGTAGAAAATCATCAAATCAAGAACCGATACTTCAAAAATCAATAGATCTTCAAAGACCCGCTCTGATACCACTTGTTAGGATTAAAACCCTAATTGAGATTTGATGAACAAGATGCGGAAAATAAGAACAAACACAATAATGAAGATTATGTCGAATGAGCACTCGATTTATTGAAATATGAGGGATAAATTACACTTAAAGCATAGACTAAAGAATCTAACACTAAGAAACCTCACGTGGCGGCTACATTTTGCCTCACACTCTTAACCCTAATTGTGAATAATACATGACTATTTATAAGGAAAAGACAAGTCTTGGGCTTTTAACCTAGAATTCATCAAAGGGGCCCATTGCCATCATCCATGGAGTGCTTTGAAACCCTACAGATGATGACATAGAGATTGTGCGAGGTGCCAATCGTAGCCCTGCCAGAGGGCGTGGATGGTTTTGTGGTGTATTGAGATGCATCCATCTTGGGTTTGGGCACAGTATTGAGGTAGAGGGGGCATGTTATCTCCTACGCTTCGAGGCAGTTGAAGCCTCATGAGGCGAACTATCCGACACATGACTTGGAGTTTGGGGCAGTTGTTTTCGCCCATAAGATTTGGCGTCATTACCTCTATGGGGTCCGTTGTACCATTTACACAGACTATGAGAGTTTGAGGTACCTTATGGATTAGCCGAATCTGAACATGAGACAATGTCGATCGCTTGATGTGGTGAAGGATTACGATTATGAGATCTTCTACCACCCGCGGAAGGCCAATGTCGTGGCCGATGCGCTTAGTCGTAAGGCATCACCGATCAGAGATATTTGCATGAGGATGACCGTGGTGACTCTGCTGTTGGAGCGGATTCGAGAGGCCCAATAGGAGGCCATGAAGGAGGAACATCGCAAGAGTGAGTGTATCGTGGGTTAGGTTCCCACCTTCAATTATGACAGTTGTAGATTGTTGACTCTACACCGTAGGGTGTGGGTCCCATGTCTTAGAGGTGTGTGCCAGGTATTAATGGAGGAGGCACACAAATCCAGGTTTTCTATCCATCCCGGAGCGAAGAAGATGTACAGGGATCTTCGTATTGTTTATTGGTGGCCCTGTATGAAAATGGACGTAGCTTGGTTTGTTGAGAGATGCCTGACCTGCAGGAAGGTCAAGGCCGAGCACCAGAGGCCTCACGGAAAGACTCGGTCGTTGGATATTCTGTTGTGGAAATGGGAACATATCACTATGGATTTCATCACGAAGCTTCCTTGGACCGCGCAAGGAGTTGATCCGATTTGGTTCATCGTGGATAGGTTGACCAAGAGTGCACATTTCATTCTGATTCAGGAGAGCATTTCGGCCGAAAATTTGGCCAACATCTATATCAGAGAGGTAGTGGCTTGGCACGGGGTGCCAGTTTCGGTGACTTCCAACAGAGATGTGTGGTTCACTTCCAGATTCTTAAAGAAGTTTCACGATGAGCTGGGTACTCATCTGCACTTTAGCACCACTTTTCACCTGCAGACGGGTGGTCAGAGTGAGCGAACCATCTAGACTCTGGAGGATATGTTGCGGGCGTGTGTTTTTAGAATTCGGAGGTGATTGGGACACTTACCATCCTTTGGCAGAGTCATCCTATAATAACATCTATCACATAAGTATCGACCGTCCTCCCTTCGAATTGTTGTATAGGAGGAAGTGCAGGACCCCAATATGTTGGGGTGAGGTTGGCCAGAGGGTCACTGGGAGTAACGAAGTCGTACTCAAGACTACAGAGAGGATCCAATAGGTGAGGAGTAGGCTTCAGACTGTTCAGATTCGGCATAAAAGTTATGCCGACAAGTGTCATTCGGACCTGGAATTTCAGGTCGGGGATATGTTGCTCCTGAAGGTGTCGCCCTGGAAAGGCACCATTTGGTTCAGGAAGCAGGTAAGTTGGGCCCCACGTACATTGGACCTTTCAGGGTTGTAGCCCAGGTGGTCAAGGTGGCATATTGGCTGGATCTGCCAGCCGAATTTAGTCAAATTCACGGTACCTTTCACGTCTCCCAGTTGCGGAAGTGCCTGGTGGACAACTCGGCAGTGGTGTCTTTGGAGGATATTCAGGTGGATGACAGCCTCAACTACATCGAGCGACCAGTAGCTATCCTTGAAAGGAAGTCTAGGGATCTGAGGAACAAGAGTGTGGAGCTAGTGAAGGTGCAATGGTAGCACCGCAAGGGCTCGAAATGGACTTGGGAGCCAAAGGACGAGATGAGGGAGCGCTACCCCAATCTTTTTCCTAATTTAGCAGGAGACTTCAAGGACGAAGTCTAAAATAAGTGGGGGAGATTTGTAACACCCAGTTCCTGGTTCGTAATTAAATTCAAGTTCATGTTTCGCTCTGGGACTCGGCGAGTTGGAGGCCCAACTCTTCGAGTAGACTCGATATTGACCGGGAAGTTTAATGATCTACTCAACGACTAGAAGTTGTCTGGATGAAACCCTAATATTTAGGGTTTGCACCCTATTTAAACGACTTATTCCGCCCCAACCCAGCTGATATGTGCATATTTGACTATATATTTAGTATAAATTTTCATTATTTATTAGCTAATTATTTACATATTATGGACAAAAGGTACTTAATAGTGTTCAAATTGTATTTTCAGTCCAAAAGAGAAGCTCGGAAGCAAAAGAAAGCAGGAGAAGCAGTTGGAAGCTCGGGAGTTGAAACAAAGAAGAAAAATGCCAAAAACAAGAGGGGCTCGGCGAGTCAAAGCCTGACTCGACGAGTTGGATCGAAGATTCGCAAAGCTCTAGAAGTCCTTACCATACACAGAGTTTTAATGAGGGACTCGACGAGTTGGACCTTGACTCGATGAGTCACCTTTGTTTCCAGAAAAATATAAATGGGACTTTGAGATCGAGATGAAAAACTTTGGAGGAACCCTAGGAGGCTCAGATTGCGATTGAAGGAACTGCTAGACCGAGAGAAGCTGGGGAATCAACCCCAAGTTCGATTTTGAATAGGATTAAGGAAAATTTTGTTTTACTCTTAGTTAAGCTTTTGATTGAATCATGTTTGCACTAATTGAATTCGTTTTTGAGTTTGTATTTACTGCAATTATGAACAAAAACCCTTATCTTCTGTTTAGGGTAGATGATTTTGTGAATACGAATTGATTTTATGGTTAGGATTAATTTTAATTGGTGATATTGTTTTGTTAAGCTTGTTAAAGAACCTCATATATTAACAACAACAATTTTCTGTTAATAAATCAGTAATTAGGTTGTATGAAAAACTCTTGGTTATCAATCTTATATGATTTATGTGACCACATAGTTATATGTCTAGGAATAACGAATGTGTAACTAGAATTAACTAGAAGATAGGTAAATTAATACGTGAGTTTGTGTGATACACCATCAACAAGAGGTTAATTGAATCACCAATTCAATTAACCATTACAAGTCTTACTTAACCAGAATTAATTAAAAAGGGAACATATTAATTTAGACAACTAGCCACTGCTTGAATTAATCTGTTTTCTAAGGATTAGCAATAACGGACATGAACCTAATCATCTCAATCGATAGCCAATGAAAAGTTAATCTGATATATTTACCACAAAATCAACCATAGGATCAATTGATTCGAACCTAAACAGAAGTCCTTTTATCGTTAAATTTAGTTGCAATTTAATTGTTTAGCTATTACTTGCTTAGTTAAGTGTTAGTAAAGTTAAGTTTCTAGTCTTGTAAAACTAGAGAAACCCCTTCTACTTTAGTATTTGTTTTAGATAATTTTAGTAATTAGTTTAATTTTCGTTCCCTGAGTTCGATACCCTACTTATTTAACTATACCACAATTGATAGGTCCACTACCTTTGTGTGTTAAATTTACAATTGAAAAGTAGGATTAAAACTAGTTGGTTTCACACACATCACCAGCCTCAATCATCCCTCCCAGCCCAGAGAAACCCTAACTTGAAACCCTAAGCCTTATTTGAGTGTTATTGAGATTTTTGGTGCCTTTTGTGTGTATCTAGAGTTGGAAAAGAAGAAGGAAGCTTGGGAGATCAAGGGAGAGCAAGTAGATCCAGAAGTCTTGGCACATTTCCTGCTCATTTGAGGTATAAAGTTGATACCTTGGCTATTTGATGAGATTAAAACAATAATCTATGAAGATCGATTAGATCTTAAACAGGTAATTAATTATAAAAACAGCAAGAACGCGAAAATAAGAACAAGACAAGAGTGAATCAATCGTGTCGAATGATTAAAACAAAATCCTCAGAAGAGCTCGATTAAGAACATCAACTGTAGAGGATTGGTAGGTTACAAGAACGATTAAAGAAAACTGTAAATTCTATCGTTATGCTCTGATCTATCTTTTCAATCATTAACCTAATATGCATGCAAGCATATACTTATATAGTAAACAAAAAGGGCTCTCGGTTGGACAGGCCCAAACCGGAATACAAATTAAATAAATAAACAGCCGAGCCCAAATGACGCAATCTTCAACAAAACTTCAGCCCAACAATCTCCCCCTTTGCGTTAATTGGAGCGAGATCTTCACTTGTTACTTGGGCCAGCAGCGGAGGCAGGTACCTTCTTCTTCACGGTGTTAAACAGACATTTGGTGAGCGAGAGTATTGTCTGTCTAAACCTGATGTACCATTGGATCATGTCGTTGAAGTACTTAACATCATCCGCTGCATTCTCTTTACACCTTTTGATGATCGATAACACATGCTCCAGACAAGCAGTGGTGTAAAGGTGTTTGTCAGCTAAAGCAAAGAGACATTTCTGTCCTTCTGCTCTAGTGAACATAACCGAGTTGCGCCTCGGGTCGATCCTGCCCATTTGCATTTGGTTGAGATCACTGGCCGATCCCACAGGAGCTATCTTCGGTTTCTTCTTGAAGACTGTGGCAACCTCCTGATCCATAAGGGCAACCTCCATGATGTAACAAACTAACATCCTTTTGATATGGTCTATAATGGGACCATATTCGGCTTCATTAGTCAAAAGGATATTATGCAAGACAATCTAATCATGAGGATTTAAGTTCGGTAGATCTGCCAGGGAGATATGATGTGCAGTTTTTGCAGATCCTCGAATCACCTTGAACCGAACGTTTATGAACCTTCCTTCGGTGTAAGGCTTTAAGACCCGAACGTTCACTATCTTCTGGGCGCTCCAAGTTAGATACTGAGGACGAGCAGCCTTCAGATAGAAATCAATGAGCTCCCTATCAAGTTCAGCATCTGGATGAGGGACTTCAAAGATATTTGAGAAGGCGTGGAAGATAAACGCCTTTCGAGTCAGCGGCATGTCGAACTGCGAGTCGACAGAGTTGTAGCAGTCGAACGAAATCACCGGCTCGAGCCATAAGATGCTGGGAGTATCTATGGCCTCTTTAATCAAACGCTCCCGAGTCCAGGCAGGGAAGAGAGTCTTCCTGCTCTCAAGGAGATCGTGGGATTCCTTCTGCTTGCATTCGGCTTCTTCAGCCTCTCGTGCCACACGATTAACATCATCATCCACATTGCGACTGTTCTTTCGTTTCAACAAGTCAGCAATGGTTTCATCATCTTCATCTTCATCTTCTTCCTCAGCTATGTTTTTCCCTTTGTCCTTCACACCCGAACCCGAAGCTTGACCAGTCGGAGGCGGTTCGGTTGTGTGAGTAGCTTTGGAGGAAGGAGGTGGTTTCGATCCGGGCTTCTCTTCTCCCCCTTGTTTCGGAATGGAAACGAAACTCGGTAAGCCTTCTATTTTGCTTAGAAGGTCCAAGGCAGGAGCAAGTTTTTCAGCAAGGGTTCTCCTCACCGAAAAGTTGAGAATGGGATCGTGTGCTTCTAGGATGTTTGATAAGGCAGCGTGTACATCCGAAACACATGTCTTGATGACTTCCCTTTCGGATCGAAGAGCTTCAAGTTGTTGTTGTGAGTTTGAAAGCTGCGTGCTCTTGATCTTGAGGGCGGTTGTTTTGCTCGCCAGAACGTCCATCAATGAATTTTCAGCTGCGAGATCCTCCTGAAGCTTAGCGAGGCGCTCGTCGATGGAGGCACGAAGGGCCGAGTTGTCGTTGCTTAGAGATTGGCGAAGTGTAGCGAACGAGGTCAACTCCGTTGAAACAAACTTTGCCAATTGCTGAACAATCGGTTCCAAAGTTGTCTTTGTGGCGTCGGCGCTTTCCTGTAAGGACTTCAACAGGATAGAAGCGTCGGAGAATAGTTTATCGACTTTTTCGGTCGCAGCCTCACAGGCTTTGGTTGAGGCGTCTATGGCGGCAGTGGCTGAGGCTACCAAATCATGTTGAGCCCTGGAGAAGGCATCAACAATCTTCTGAAGTGCAGCTTCAGATAGAGATGACTGTTGGTTGGAAGATGAGGCGAGAAGTAGGTCAACCTTCTCGTTGAGCTCCTTAAGATGCTTCTTTGTCACTGGAGCATCATCCTCTTCATCACTTTGAACCTAAAACGGACTATAGTAGACCGAATCGAAGTTCATGTTATCACCGCCAAGAAAGGGGTTATCTCCATCAGAGGCATTATCTGGAGATTGTGGAGGTGGTGAAGCCGGGGGTGTGGTTGTTTTGGTTGGTTCAGGTTGAGTGGGTGTGGGGTTACTTTCGGGTGGTGGTTGAGTGTGGGTAGGTTCGGTTGTATGCTGGGTTTCGGTTTGAGGTGGTGGGGTTACGGGTGGGATTTCGGTTACTGGTGGTGTTTCGGTTGCAGTGGTGAAAATGGGTGGTGGTATAGGGAAAGAGGTTGGAGGAATAGTGGTAGTGGGGATTATGGTCGGAATGGAAGTAGGAATGGTTGGAGGAGGTGAAGGAACTGGTGAATTATGAGGTTCCATCTCTGGGGTAGGTGATCGAGGTGGTGTGTTGCCTCGTTGAGGGGTTTCGCCTCCTTGAGAGCCATCCGAATCCGAATGCTCATCTTCTGAGGAACTCGAACAGGAAGGGATTATAAGCTTTCGCTTTGGTTGAGTCTTCCTTCTCTTTGGCTGCGGGGACTGATCAGGTTTCGTTTGTTTCCTCTTCTTGGGAGAAGGACCCTTAGGAGCTTTGGTCGCTTGCTTCCCTTTGTCCGCCTTTTTTCCCCTGGGAACCGGTTTGTCAGCATCATGGATTGACTTTAGCATCTCCGGTGTAAGTTCCCTAGGACTAGTTGCCCTGAATTCCTTGATCGTCCGAATTAGTCTGCTGTCAGAGGGAACGTCGCCATACATTGTCTCCGGAATAGAGCCAATGAACGAGAATTTGGATGCATTAGAGACGATGATCTTCTTGGTATGAAACGTACTAATAGAAGACATCGATACACCTGCAGGAGTGGGAATGTCGAACTTGTCCATCGCCCACTTTGTGATTAAAATCCAGAACCGGGCCAGCGACACCTCAGAGTGTCGTGATGATGAAGAAAGGCTCTGGATGAGCTGTTGCCAGAGGACCAACCCAAAATCCAAGTTGACCCCGTTGTAGAATGCATACATGATCGACAAGAAAAGTCGACTAGCACCGTCAGACCCTGAGCTCCGTTCCGACAAGCCCTTGAAGAGGACTGTGAACATGCCGTTCCACTGTGGCGGCAAACAAGATTTCTTGAACTTTGCGACGGAGGTGAGGACCTCCGTGTACCCCATATTGTAGAACATGCTGTAAAGATGCCCAACCGGAATCGTCTCCGGATTAATTCTCGATGGGTCAACAGCCAACCCTAGCATTGTGCAGAAACGTTGTCGAGAAATAGAGGTCTTGTGTTCAGCAATCTCGAAGAACACCCGCTCGACTGCTTTTTCGTAATAGGCAGTCGCATAAACTTGCGAGAAAGAGACGCCATGGGCACGGACTCGATCCTGGAGAGAGCCGTAGCGATTTGGGAGTACTTCAGGCACTCGATGATCGGCGACATGTAGGAGTCGTACGCCAGAGGGTTGAGATCGATCACCAGGCATTGTTGCGGACGAATAGGAAGTATTTGTGAGGTAGCATGGACTGAGGATGATTCCGCCATTGTTGAATGTAATAGAAGAAGAAGATGAACAGTGAAGCTTTTGGGAGTTTTTGCTCTCTAGAAAATCCGGAAGCAGTAAAAAGGTAAATGAGAGTGTAGACTGCCTTTTATAGTGAGGGATTGGAGAGAGAAAAATCGTTTCAAATCTTCTATGCGATGATCACGTAGGAGAGAGAGTGTCAGATTCCTAGGATCACGCCACCCAACAAGCGCCGTTTCAGAAGAAAACCGTTTCAAATCCTCACGCGTCTTTAAGTGCCAGAAAGATGACGCTTGGATTTCGCACACGCGTCCACTTGTCAGTAAAAGTATGGCCGTTTCAAATTCACACGCGCCTCCTTTTTACCGTCGTTTGAATTTCAATCCGTTTAACTCCCGCCGAGTCAGCAACCTTTCGCCTTATCTTATTAAATGGCATCTTTTGAATTAAATACCCACGTGAATTATTTTTGACCACAGCTTCATAATTAACCACCAAAGTAATAAATCAGCCTGAAATTAATTAGTAACGGAATTTTGGAAAATCAAAGATTTTCGTGCAAAGAGTGTAAAAGGAAAAGAAATAAAGCAACTCTTTTAAGGATTTTCTGTGATGTCAATAATGACACGAAACTGATGATCCCGGGCACGAATCTCTTCCTTCAAGGTCAAGAGAGACCTTAAAGTGTTAAGGTGGATTCACGTTGAATTACGATCAATCATTTATTAAGAAATGTTGAAAGGCTTCTTTTAATTAGGCTAATTCAGGGTGGCTTTCGCTTTGATTCAACAATTCTAATCTTGAAATAAGAAAGAAAGTGAACAAAGTACTTGTGAGACCGGTGTAGTCTGTTGAACAAGTAGGTAGGAATTTACTTTAAATTGGCTTGGAAAATATAAAATCTCAAAAAAAATTAAAAACCTGGATCCCAGGGGAAGAAATGTTATGGTGTTTAACAATTTCATAGGAATCACACAAAATAAAAGTTGAGATTTCATGAAGATACATTCGTCAATTCTTTGGTGAAAACTTGAGCAATTTAATTGTTCACCGTCAATTCATTGGGTGTTGAATTTTGGGTTTCACTCAGCTCGTAGTGACACGAAACTAAGATCACAAACACAGATGTTGTGTAACCATAAACCTCAGTGGTAATTTCTGAGAGTCTCAAGGGTTACGTTGATGAAACGAATGTAATGGAGAAGTGTAATGGAGATGGTGTAAGAAGATAAAGTACCTCTGCTGCGAAAATAAGGACCAAGCAGAAAAACTCTTAACTCATGTGAGAAGAGAGTGAGGTAGCTCACGATTAGAATAAATGTGTTAGCCTTATTGGGAAGACAAGGTTTGTTTATACCAGGTCATGAAGGCTATTATTCAAAATCTTATGAGGCTTGGGACACATACAGCAGCATGCTTCTAGGGACACTTAATTAATTCAACATTTATATCCCCATTAACGAACGAACACACAAAAAAATAAAAATAAAAATATTTTTGGAGTTTTTGAGATTTATATAAAAAAATAAAATAAAATAAGTAAAAAAATGAGTTTAAAAAAAACTTTAAAAAAAAAATTGAAAAACCGAACCCGAACGTTCGGTTAGTTTCGGTTAGGAAAAATTTTGAAAAACCAAACCCGAGCGTTCGGTTGGTTTCGGTTCCAGAAAATTTTGAAAAACCGAACCCGAGCGTTCGGTTGGTTTCGGTTCCAGAAAATTTTGAAAAACCGAACCCGAGCGTTCGGTTGGTTTCGGTTCAACAAAATTTTGAAAAACCGAACCCGAACCTTCGGTTGGTTTCGGTTTTGGAAAATTTTGATAAACCAAGGGATTTAGACATGCAATTGGAAAATACTTTCAACACAAAGAAAAACATTTTTGTACAAGAAATATACAACCAAGAAAAACTACCTTTGAAGTAATGAGCGAGTCAGATGGTTTAACCGAACCTGAACGTTCGGTTGGTTTCGCTTCTTACGTTTGAGGTTGAGAGGTAGTATGAGGTACTGACTCTGATTCCATCATACCTAGCCCTTGCAATATTCTGTTAAATGATGCTTCAGGAAGAGCTTTGGTAAAGACATCAGCCAGTTGATCAGTGGTTCTTACGAAGTGAACTTCGATGTTTCCATCTTCCACATGATCTTTGATGAAGTGATACCTCAGTGCTATGTGTTTGGTTTTGGAGTGTTGCACTGGGTTATGACAGATCCTAATTGCACTTTCAGAGTCACAATATAGTGGGATCTTCTTCATATTGAGTCCATAGTCTCGAAGTTGACTCTGGATCCAAATCACTTGGGATGTGCAGGATGCAGCGGCAATGTATTCCGCTTCGGCAGTAGACAGCGACACACACGTTTGTTTCTTGGATTGCCAGCTGACCAACTTCCCGTCAAGGAATTGACAGCCACCAGTAGTGCTTTTTCTGTCGATTCCACATCCTCCAAGGTCAGCATCAGAATAGGCTTGAACGAAGAAGCCTGAGTTGGAAGGATACCATAGACCTAAGGAGGTGGTTCGCTTGAGATAGCGTAAGATGTTCTTCACTGCAAGCATGTGAGGTTTGCGTGGGTTTGCCTGAAATCGAGCACAATAACACATAGAAAACATGATGTCATGCCTGCTAGCAGTTAGATACATTAGTGAGCCTATCATTTGACGATAGAGCGTGATATCGACAGCTGGTTTGTCTAGGGATGGAGTTAGCTTGGTGCCGAATGCCATTGGGACTTTGACTTTGGAGTCTCCCATCATGCCAAACTTTGCTAGGAGAGTCTTCGTGTAAGCTTCCTGATTGATAAAGATGCCTTTGGGTCCCTGTCTGATATTTAAACCAAGGAAAAAGTTAATAGGACCCATTGAGCTCATTTCATACTTAGTCTCCATCAGCTTTCTGAATTCAGCTGTTAGGCTGGGATTCGTTGAGCCAAAGATGATGTCATCGACATAAATTTGAACTATCATAAGGTGGTTACCTTCCTTTTTGCGAAAGAAGGTTGGGTCAACCGAACCTTGTTTGAATTTAGACATCTTTAAGAATTTTGTTAGCGTTTCATACCAGGCTCTCGGAGCTTGTTTAAGGCCATACACAGCTTTATCCAGAATATAGCAATGGTTTGGATACTTTTCGTTCACGAACCCAGGAGGTTGCTCCACATACACGGTTTCTTCGAGTTCTCCATTAACAAATGCACACTTGACGTCCATTTGGAAAACTTCAAAGTTTTTTTGGGCAGCATAAGCAAGAAATATTCTTACAGATTCCAGCCTAGCTACAGGAGCGAAAGTCTCTTCATAATCTATCCCTTCCTCCTGACAGTATCCCTTTACAACCAGACGAGCCTTGTTCCTTATAACATTCCCTTCCTTGTCCATTTTGTTCCTAAAGACCCATTTGAGACCAACAACCGAAGCATCTGGTGGAGTTGGAATGAGGCGCCAGACTTTGTTCCTTTCAAATTCGTTCAGTTCGTCTTGCATTGCTTGAACCCAATCAGAGTGATCGAGGGCAGTGTTAACTGTCTTCGGTTCAACTTTTGATACGAATGAGTTAAACATACAAAACTCAACTTTTGAAAACAAGGATGAAACGACCCAAAAATACGACCCAAAAATTTCATTTTTTCAACATAACCAAAAACCATAATCTGAGTGTCATATCGTAAAACCATACATGCTATATCTCAAAATAATAATAAAACACTATGCGGAAAACTGTATCATGTCCATGTCATATAAAAATCAAGAACTAAATCAACTCCCAGGATAAAAACTGAAGTTGTGGTGTGTGCGATGCCATCAACCCGAGCTCTTCCCTCTGCTGGCGGAAGTACCTGAAACCAAAACTGAAACTGTAAGCACGAAGCTTAGTGAGCTCCCCCAAATTACCACATACCATACAAATAATATATCAAGCACATACTGGGGCCTTGCCCCCTCCATCGGACCGAAGTCCGAAGCTGACTGACTGGGACCTTGTCCCCTACATCGGACCGGAGACTGAAGCTGACATCGGACCGAAGTCCGAAGCTGACTGGGACCTTGTCCCCTACATCGAACCGAAGTTCGAAGCTGACATCGGACCGAAGTCCGAAGCTGACTGGGACCTTGTCCCCTACATCGAACCGAAGTCCGAAGCTGACATCGGACCGAAGTCCGAAGCTGACTGATCATAACATAAACGTATCACTTAACATGAACACACATAATCCTGTCTGAGCCACGAAGGCATCAAACATACTAACTACTGCATCGGATAGAAATCCGGATACTACTGCTAGCTAAACGGGCCGGCATTGTGGCCTTAGACCCGTTCCTACTGAAAGGGAACTCACCTCGTGAACTGGCTGCTGAGTGAATAGCTCGGAGGGCTAACTGCTGCTGCTCCGGTATCTCCCCGGCTACAAGTCCATAAACACACTCAATCAAATACTAAACACTGCACTGGGTAAAATGACTCTTTTACCCTTGGTCAAAGTCAACTCTCAGTCAAAGTCAACCCACAGTTGACCTGACACGCCGAGTTGGGCCGCCAACTCGCCGAGTCCTTATTCTCACTCCTCGACCCTACTCGCTGCTACTCGTCGAGTATGGCATCGACTCGACGAGTACTCATTCGATCCAAGAACTCAGACAATCTTCATCCGACTCGCCGAGTCATATGAACAACTCAACGAGTTGTTCTTGAGCTTAAGAAGATTGCCTTGGACTCGTCGAGTTGTATGAACAACTCGCCGAGTCCCTCTATTACTGAGTCTACCCTCAAACTCGCTGAGTCCACTCCACAACTCACTGGTCCCACTCGACACCGCTCAAAAAGGAAGAAATTGGGGACTCGCGACTCGACTCGCCGAGTCGTTCTTCCGACTCGCCGAGTCACCGCCATGCAACTATTCTACACTCGATTCTGCTCGAATCCAAAACATACAAATGATAGATCTGGGTCCAATAAGCTGATTTACCACGTAAAGTTTCCAACTTTACGTGTACAAACACATGAACAAGGAAATAAAGGCTAAAAGATGCTTAAAAGGGGTAGATCTAGGGTTAATATGCAAAATAGCTCCATAAAGGCAATAGATCTGGGCTCTACAACTCCTAAATGAACAGATCTAAGGTTATCTCGGCATAAGAGAGCTTCCATATCAACATAAGACTTTAAGAAGGCATTAACAAGATCTAGAAAGGGGGTTTAAGGCATAAAAGAGAAGGAAATCCGAAAATACCTCTAAGAGCTCTTGCTTTCCCCTTGAATCTCTGCTCTACAATCCTTCTCCTTGCTCCTTTCTTCTTCTCCTTCTTCAAGCCTTCACAATAGCACACAAAAATCACTTAGAATCACTCAAGAACGAAATAGGGTTTTCTCACAGCTTTTGAGGGTGAAGGAGGCGAGATTGGGGGCTATAAGGTGGCTTAAATAGTGGGCAACCCGGGGATTTAGGGTTTCTCCCAGACGGACAGACTCGCCGAGTCCGGAATATGGACTCGCCGAGTCGCCAGCTAACACGTGCTCGAAATCCCGACCCTACTCGGCGAGTCAGGCTATGAACTCGCCGAGTCCCTCTTGCAAAACTTCAAAATAAATACCAAGGAAATATCATACCGGAGACGGGTCGTTACAAAGGATGTCTGTTTTGCTTTCAGTTGTGATCGGGTCAGAACCTTTTCAGAGACATCACCAACCACTTGAGAGATAGGATGATCTCTGGTCCATTTGGTAAGAGGAGGGTAATTTGGATCAAAGGTTGGGTCTAGTTCAGCATTGATCATTTCTTCTGACTCAGATTGGCTATCGTAGTCAAGCGTCATATCATCATGCTCCCCCTCGATTGATGAACTTTGAGAAATTTGAGGTTCAGAGGTTTCTTGTGATGCCGGAGTTGCAGGCGTTGTGGCACCTTCGGTTGGAGAAGCACCTTCGGTTGGAGAAGCACTTTCGGTTGCGGTTGTAGAGCTTGGCTCCCCCTCGACTGAAGCATCATTGGATGGAGGTTCATCAGAAGTCGATCCTCCTTCGTTCATCCTCCTGGAAGCTTCTTCGACAATTTGCTTCATGTGGTCGACCTTGTTGTCTGCTGCACCTGCTTCTGAGAGAGAAGCTTTCTCTGGTTCGTCAAAGAGCTCCAGAAATCTCTCGTATAGATTAGCGATCGAGACTGTGACTTGGCCAGTTTGAGGAAAGATTTCCCCTGCAGTGTCTTCTTTGGCTTGAAGCTTTTTGACATAGCTGTCGTCAAAGGTCACGTAATATGTCTCTTCAATTTTTCTTGAACGCTTGTTTAGGACCCTGTATGCCTTGGATGTGAGAGAGTATCCCAGAAAGATTCCCTCGTCGGCTTTGACATCGAACTTGTTGCGGTGTTCTTTAGAGTTAAAGACGAAACACCGTGAGCCGAACACGTGGAAAAATTTCACATTGGGCGTTCTGTTGTTTAGTATCTCATAAGGTGTGAGCGTGAATCGCTTGTTGAGATAAGACCTGTTCTGTGTAAAACAAGCAGCAGAAATAGCATCAACCCAAAAATAAAGAGGTAAGGAAGCAAAACTTAGCATAGTTCGGGCAGCTTCGCACAAAGATCGGTTTCGTCTTTCGACAATTCCGTTCTGTTGTGGTGTGTAGAGAGCTGAGAAGTTGTGACTTATTCCCTTTTCTGCAAGAAATTCTTCAAACTCCCTGTTCTTGAATTCAAGACCATTGTCGCTTCTGATGTTGCGAACGACCTTCTTGAGCTGTACTTCAATCTGCTTGATGAACACTTTCAGCTTATGAGTCGCTTCAGATTTGAGCTTTAGAAAGAACACCCATGTAAATCGTGAAAAGTCATCAACAATAACAAGAATATACTTGCTACCACCGATGCTTTCGATAGATGAAGGACCACACAAATCAATATGAAGTAATTCGAGTGGTTCAACAACTTTTGTGTTAATTATAGATGGGTGACTTTGACGACTCTGCTTCCCCATTTCACATGCAACACACAAATGATCTCTATCGAACTTGAGCAATGGAAGACCCCTAACATGACCTCCAGTGACAAGTCGGTTGATATCTTTAAAGTTGAGATGAGAGAGTCTTCGGTGCCACAACCAGCTTTCGTCAGATTGAGCTTTTGATAGCAAACAAATAGCTGGGTTTCCTTTGATGGGTTTAAGGTTCAAAGGGAACATTTCACCCTTTCGCTCCGACTTGAGAATTACTTTCTTTGTCTTTTTCTCAATAATTTCAGAACCTTCATCATCGAATGATACTTTGAGACCTGTACCTCCAACAAGCTGAGATACACTGATGAGGTTGTGTTGGAGTCCTTCCACATAAGCCACCTTCCTTATAGTAAAGTCACCATTTGTTATCATCCCGTATCCCTTTATGGTGCCGAAAGAATTATTTCCAAACTTGACATTGCCACCATTTGCAAGAGACCTGTATTCCCTGAGCTCCTCTTTCCTCCCTGTCATGTGACGTGAGCAGCCACTATCGATGTACCATTCTTCGTCGAACTGCTCGTCACTTATAACTTGCAAAAATTAAGCAGATTTAGGAACCCAAAGTTTCTTGGGTCCACGTGAGCTTTTCATGGGAACAGGAACAGTAAGAGAGATGTCAACAAGATATGTTCGTTTTATGAGTGTTGTTTCATCTTTCTTTTTAATGGTAAAAACTTTTATTTTATTAGGATTGGGTGAGTTCGGTTTGGACTCTGGTTTGGATTCATTGACTTTCTGTTTGCCCTTTTGTTCAGCTGACGAATGAGATTTTTGAGAACGAATAGAATTAGCTTTAGAGCAAGATGGAGATGAGTTGGTAGAAGAAGAAGAATTAGAAGAACTAGAAGAAGTGGGTTTAGATTGAGATGACTTCTTGGCTGGAGACTCTAGGTGACCCTTTTGCTTTTGATCATTGGAGGGACTGACCTTAGAGTTTTGATCTCTTTTGACTTCAGAACCGAACCATTGCTTTCGGTTGGAATCGTTCTCTGAACCGAACCTTTGCTTTCGGTTGAAGTCATTTTCAGAACCGAACCTTTGCTTTCGGTTGGTATTTTCTTGTGAACCGAACTTTGGCTTTCGGTTGTTGTGACTCTCAGGTTTTCCGACAGGATTGTTTTCATACTTCATATTCTTGTCTTGATGTGAGAAGTATGCATTCTGGGATTGCCAGAATTGTCTCCTTTCAGAGAGATTCTTCCTGTATCTTTGGTTCCTTTCTCGTTTCTTATTCCTCATCTGCTTTGGTTGTTGATGAACATTAGCTTTCATTTTCGGTTTCTCCTCGGCTGGTTCATTTTGAACTGTAGGAGTTTCATTTTTCACTGAGGAAGTACAGGGAACGTCTTCTGATGCCGAACTTTCATTCTCCTGAGGAATGTCTTTTGTACCGCTGGTGCTTGGCTCATCGAAATTATCTGGCTTATTTAAGGGTTCAGGTATGTATCTACCTTTACTCATCCAAGAAGTTCTTTCTAATAAGCCCACCGTTTCGTTTGCATTATCTATTGGTGCTGACCAGAAGTACTCATCGCAGCCATCAGCATTGTCTTCGTTTACAATAGCTGTGAGTTCAGCTGTCTGATGTTCGGTTACTCCAGTGACCTTGTATACTTGATTCGGAGTAGTCCTGACCTTTTGATACACAACTGCTTTCTCTACTAAGATCGGGGACTTTTGTTGGGACAATCGAGCGAACTCCACTGAATTTTCAGAAATTAGATTCTTGTGGTTTTCAGGTTCGCTTTTTACAAATTTTGAGCAGTCAACCGTGTCCTCTACAGAAATTTCACTCATGTTGTCGTCCTCATTAAGCTCAGATGCATTTTCAACATCAATTTTGTTTTCTAAGCTTACGTTGGCGTTTAAAGAGTCAAATTTTTGTATGGTTTCGGTTCTCAGTTTAAGTTTATCATTTTCATCCAAAAGATTTTTAAGCATGTTCTTGTGGTCCTTGGATTTAATGAAAGATTCGATTTTGTCCAGTCCATACATGTAGGTCGGATTGACATCATCAGACGATATCACACTCTCACAATTATAGGCTTCAGCGTCGATTTCATCCTCCTTAAACTCAAGGAAGGGCAAAATCATGCGATGGATCTTTTGGCCTATTTCACAGTCCAAGTGAAGCTGAGTAATATTAGAATATAGACGTTTTGCAATTAAACAAAAAACATTCCGCTGTTTTAACAACTTTAAATTGTCTCGTTGTAAATAAATGTTTTCGTCCTTTATTTTAACTAATTCAGACTCCTTCAACTCGATCCACATGCGCCGCTCCTCACTCTTCGACGACACCCTGCTTAATTGATCAGTTAGGTTAGAATTGGTGACTCGAGTTTGAGTTAAGCTACTATCTAGATGAGAAATTCTTGTATTAACATTTTTTAGTTCTTTCTCATATGAGGATTGTGGTACTTTAAATGAAACAAAAACCGATTGTACCTTCTTTGTCAGTTCATCAAGCTCATTGAACTGCTGGCTGAGTGGCTTGGCCGTAAAGCACATGTCCTCCTGCACCTTCGGTTCCTTGCTTCCACTATCGGTGTTGTATCCCCTCATCTGAGATACATCAGACACCATGAGGCATCTTCCTCCACTGCTCTCCTCCTTTGCCACATATGCCTTTCCATGAGTAGGCTTCCTCACTTCATCGTCTTCTGAGTCGGTAGACCAAACTTTCGTGCTACCGAACTCGTCATCAGCAACCGAAGCCTGCACAATAAGAGCATTCATAGAGGGATTTGCGGTAGACTTCTTCTTTCTCATCTCATCCAACCTCTTCTGCAACACAGTCTCCTCATCTTTTTCATCATCCTTTTCAGCCATCTTCTTAAGGACACAATCTTTAGCATAGTGGTTTTTCCCACCACAGTAGTAACAGCTTACTCCAGAATCACCATCAGCCTTCGGTTCCTTCTTGGGCTCTTCAACCTTCGGTTCATTGTTAACTTTTTCTGAACTGTAACTCCCCTGCCAGTTTCGGTTTTTATTGCTGGGGAATCTCTTCTTTATAAACCTCTTGGGGTTAGACACCATCATAGCATAATCCTCAGACGTGAGGTCATACTCCTCCAAGTTAAGGTCTTCATCCTCCACAGCAGCTTTACTTTTTGACAGGAGGGCCAACGAACCAAGGCTTGAAACAACGTTTTTCTCCTGCAGTACAATCTTCTCCTGGGACTTGAGAATACCCACCAGTTTCGCCAGAGAATATGATTTAAACTGCTCATGGGCTTTGACTGTGGACACCACGGCTCTCCATTCAGACCTTAGACCATTTAAGAACGTAACCTTCTGCTCAATAAGCTTCCTTTCAATGTCATGTTTGATCATCCTGCTGAGAAGATGATTGAAGCGATCGAACGTCTGGGTCACAGTTTCTTCGGCTCCTTGCCTGAATTCTCCAAACTCGGATAAGAGCAAGGTTTGGATAGAATGTTCCAGATCCTCGTCTGTAGAGTACAGTTCACAAAGTCTATCCCAAACTTCCTTTGCCGTCGTGCAGGAGCTGACCAACCTGAAAGTGTCGGATTGAAGGGCAAATCTAATCAATCTTAACGCCTTGATATTGCACTGGAATTTATCCTTTTCATCTTGTGCAATATCTTTGACATCCTTCAGCAGATCATTGTACTCCTTTTGAGTTTTAACAATTCTTGACGTTGCAGAATGAGAAAAAGGTCCATTAATGATAGCTTCCCATATGAGGTATCCATTATCCTAAAATCCTATGACGTAGTCTTCAAAGTGATGCACCCAGACTTCATAATCATGGGTATATAGGATTGGAATCTTCGTCGTCGAACCGATGCTGTTGGAAATATTGATAGGATTTGATTGCGATTTGTCCATTATGATCGAAAAACCTGTTAAAAGATCAGACTTGTAATAACTCAGATTAGGGCAAAACAATAAATATCAAGATACATCAATAATGAGATGACGGCTCAATAAATATTATTAATTGCAGAAAAACCCTAATTGTAACCTTTTCACAGAAAAGATGTGTATCGATTACACAGCCTCCTGCTCTGATACCAATTGATGAGATTAAAACAATAATCTATGAAGATCGATTAGATCTTAAACATGTAATTAATTATAAAAACAGCAAGAACACGAAAATAAGAACAAGACAAGAGTGAATCAATCGTGTCGAATGATTAAAACAAAATCCTCAGAAGAGCTCGATTAAGAACATCAACTGTAGAGGATTGGTAGGTTACAAGAACGATTAAAGAAAACTGTAAATTCTATCGTTATGCTCTGATCTATCTTTTCAATCATTAACCTAATATGCATGCAAGCATATACTTATATAGTAAAAAAAAAGGGCTCTCGGTTGGACAGGCCCAAACCGGAATACAAATTAAATAAATAAACAGCCGAGCCCAAATGATGCAATCTTCAACAAAACTTCAGCCCAACACTATTCATTACTTAGATCTTGATTTGGGGCTATTTTCTACCTTTTCTAAGCTTTAGTGAAGCTATACTTGGATTTGTGTGTATATTTGGGGTTGTACTTCAGATTTGGAACCATTGAGGGTTCCCATGGCATAAAGGTGCCAACTTTATGGCCATGGGAGACCCATGCAACATATAAACCCCTTTTATGGCTGTTTGAGCCAAGAACCCCATGCATGGACATTAAGTTTGTGATTTTACGTATAATATGGACCCTAGGAGGTCAGATCTATGATTTGGATACATGAAGACCGATTAAGATCAACTGTCTAGTTTTGGACAAAGAGCGACTCGGTGAGTCACTTAGGTGACTCGGCGATTCGGGTCGTAGTTTCCCCTAAAACGACTTCGGGAAGTGGTCTTTGGTTGAGTTGAAGGAAAACTCAGCCTATTGGGGTTAGCTATGGACTTGAAGATCAAACGAATCGACGAGTTTAAGGAGGAAATCGGCGAGTTCAAGGCAATGTCCCAACCACATGAAGACGGACTCGACGAGTTCAGAGAGAACTCGGCAAGTCATAGACTAAATACTATGGATGAAGATGAACTCGACAAATTCAAGGTTGAACTCGACGAGTCACTTGAAGAAGGTCCCGATGTTCGTTGAAGGAGAACTCGTCGAGCTCTTGCTAGACTCGACGAGTAGGGACGGGGTTGTAGCATTTTGTGGACGTGGGGACTCAACGAGTTGGTGGACCAACTCGACAAGTCGAGTCAACCAGATGTTGACTTTGACCAAAGTTGACTTTAACCAAGGTTTTGACCTTGACTTTGACTTGGACTTGAGTTGACCCTTATAAGGGTTATAAGTACAAAATGGTAATTTAGAAAGGATGTTGTGTAGGGATCGAGGAGTCGAGAAGAGTTGATTTCCATACCAAGGACAATGTAGACACTACACGACATTAAGGTGAGTTACCTTCTAGTAGAAGTGGGTTTAAGACACCAAGGCCGACTCACTACTAGTTGATTACAGTTGAGATGATTGTCTTTGTAATAATTGTCTGGTTTGCTATTACTTGATGTGTTCTATGTGCCAGTATGATATGTTCTATGTGATAGTGGAATTAAGAGGGGAATAGTCCCTCAATTCGATCGTTAGGACTGAAGGGTAGGTCGGACATGCCATATATGTTTGTTTGCATGATTATGATATGTTATTATGTGATAGTAGTAAGGGTGAAATAGTCCCCGTGACCGGGTGAGATAGACCGGAAGGTAGGCAGGCACCCCAGAATGGCCTGACATGGGTAGGTCAGCGCCCCAGAATGGCTTGACACGGGTAGGTCGGGCACCCTAGAATTGCCCGGTAGCATGTATGTTGAATGGTATGTGGTATGATGGGGGAACTCACTAATCTTCGTGCGTACAGATTTTTAGTTTTGGATTCAGGTACCTCTTCAGCTAAGGGGAAGGAGCCAGCAAAGTAGCAGCCCATCGCACACACATGATTTCCGCTTTGAGAACCTTGGGATTGTACTCTGACATTTTATTATTTGATGTTATGGTTTTCGAGACTTGTGATTTGTGACTTGCTGTTTTGAAATGATAGTACGGATGTTTTCCGTAAACTATTTTTTTAAGCAATATAATTAAATAAAAATTTTTGGGTCTTGATTTTGGGATGTTACATGCAGACTACTCAGAGTCAGTATAAGAGCTATGCTTACCGGCGCCGATCCGAGTTGGAGTTTTAGGTCGGCGACATGGTGTTACTGAAGGTCTCTCCTTGGAAAGGTGTGATTCGCTTCAGGAAGAGGACGAAGATGGGCCCATGATATATTGGGCCATTTCGGATTATTGCTAGGATCGGCAAGGTCGCCTACAGATTGGATCTTCCTAAGGAGCTCAGTTGGATTCATAGGTCATAGCCCTTTCCATGTTTCGTAGCCGTGAAAGTGGGCATTGGATGAGGATGCAGTAGTGTCTTTCGATGATATTCATGTTGATGAGCGTCTGAATTATGTTAAGAGAACAGTGGCTATTCTGGAGAGGAAAGTAAAGGTTTTCCGTAGCAAGGAAGTACATTTGGTAAAGGTACGATGGCAGCATCGGAAGGGCTCCGAGTGGACCTGGGAACTGGAGGCTGAGATGCGAGAGCATTATCCGGATTTATTTTGTTGCATCAGACTTCGAGGACAAAGTTTAGTTCAAGTAGGGGAGAGTTGTAACATCCTGGGTTTTCAGGTATTTTCAAATCTCTCCTTTGGTTTTAAATTATGTCGTTTTGGACCTTGGATTGTGAGAAGATAGCCCTTAAGAAGCCCTAGTGGCAAAATGTTAATTTTAGGAAAGGAAGGTGTACGCTAAGCATACATGTGTGTAACGCCAAGCGTACTAGGGCACGCCCTAGTACGCTGAGCATACTAATGTTCAAGTGAAACCCTATATTTTAGGGTTTGTGGGGGTACTTATGAACCGTTATGGATCATTTAGCCTCATCCTTTCAGCCTCCGAGCCTTTGAGTCATTTTTGGCAAACCCTAACTCCATAGGAGAGTGTGTTGAGCTAAAAGTGTGTTGTTTGTGTGCTTAAGGAAGAAGGAATTGCATCAAGGAGGCTAGAAGTTGAAGCAAGCTTGTGGATCTTGGATCATCACCTTCTTGGGAAGCTCCAGAAGGTAAAAATTTGCTACCTTTATGCTTTGTTTTCTTGGATCTCATTGTGATAGCTTTATGATGTTCTTTGTGTCCCAAAAGTCTCATTGTTATGCATGCTTGGTTTTGGACTGTCCTTTCAGACCCTAGGAAGGGTTCTAAGCCATAAAAATGAGGTCCCTTTAGCTAGTTTGGCTCTATGCTTCTTGTAGAAGGTCTTAACTGATTAAGACCATGTATTAATGATTTTTTTGGATGCTTAAAGTCATAAAGTTGGAGACTTTATGACTCTGTGGTGCATTTGGACAATGGATCTGAAGTTTGTGCTTAAGTGCTTAAGTCATTAAGCACTTTATGATGTTTTGGGCTCTGCGGGGGTATGCCCCGCGTAGAAGGGAGTACGCCCCACATACTCGATCAACGTCCCCGTACTTCAGTCAATGTGAGGCTTGCGTACATCAAGCGTACCTGTGGCGTATGCCCCCGTGTACTCGCATCGTTCAGCCATTTTCGAGTTAACTCGGCTAGGTTAACTTAGCTGGGTTGACTCGACTGGCTTGACTCGGTGGGTTTATGAATTTGGCCAGTTGATTTTGAGTTGACCAATTTTGACCATGTTTTACCAATTTTAACTTTTAATGGGTATTTTGTGTATTATTGGGTTTTGATGGAATTGGTCACTTGGTGGTTGTAGGCATTTGAGTTGAGAGCTGAGATTCAGAGTCGGGTCTTATCAATTCAGTGCTGGTTGTGAGGTGAGTGTTCTTTACTGTACTTTTGGGTCAAAGGCACCAAGTCTGGCCCTTTTTGGATGGTTATTCTGATTATTGCATGATTGAGTATTGTAGTGATCTGTTAGATTTGTATCTTGGTAGATAGGATGATGCTATCCTTAGTGATCTGTGAGATTTGTCTGTTTGTTATTAGCTGGTTAATTGTATGATTATCTGTTATGTATATATATATATATATGTATATATATATATGTGTGTGTGTGTGTGTCGACACGGTTTATGAGTGGTTGGGTTAAGACGGGCTTGCTTTGTGCTGAAGGCCAACAGACACAGGGCATCCCAAATAGAGTGAAGACAGTAGGGTGTACTAGTCAGGCCGAAGGCCCGAAGAACGGTCCAGATGACCTGAAGGCCCGATGTGGCGTTTCAATCATGCTGAAGGTTCTGTGAGTGTACTAGGTAGATTGTAGGTCGGTGGGGCGTTCTAGTCAGACTGAGAGCTCTGTATGCATGTTGTTTATTGTTATTATTCTGGTTTTGTGATGTGTTGGTACTTTGGCGGAAACTCGCTAAGCTTTGGGCTTACGGTTTTGGGTTATGTTTCACATACCTCAGATGATCGTGGGAAGGTGAAGGGTTGATCGTGCACCTCCTCATGTTCTGTTTGTGATTTTAGGAAAAACTTTGATAATTGACATGTTTTGGAAAAGTATCTTTGTAAACAAGTGATGATTTGGGATTGTTTTATAAGTTTAAAATGTTTGTGAAATTTGGGATGTTACAACCACGTTACAGTTCACCTGGCAGAATCAAAACTTCATTAAGGTCTTAATCTGTTAAGAGCATTCCTAATACTTTCGAAAAAGATTCATGGCACCATAATTCTTCATAAAAACGTAACTTTATAGATATGCATGCCTAATGTATGTCCTTAACCAATCTAGGTCAAAATGGTAAGAAATGGGTGTAGAAACCTCATGCATGACATCAAATGAAGATATGAGTCCAAATCTATAACATATAATACTCTTGGCACCTCAGGGAGCAATAAAGTTGAAAACTTTACTATAACCATTCTCTCTAAATTTCGTAAAGTGGACAAAACTAGCTAAAACCTCAAGATATAAGAAGATTAAACCACAAGGTTAATCCTTGTAAGACTTACACAAGTCCATGAGATGCTCAAAAGGGATTGTAATGTGCTTGCTTGCTGATTCCTTGGTCTATAATGCTCTCCTCCTTCCCTTAAAAGCAAAATCCACCAAATGAGCACAAAAGATCAAGAGCGGGCTTGGGTGTGATGCAATCTCTCTGGAGACGATTGAGGATGGGGGTTGGGAAAACCCTAGCCCTCATATTCTTTAAATAAGGCTCAAGGCCCGAAACTTAAGGTTTTGTGTCCAAAATGGCACCAGTCACGACAATAAATGACCACCACATCGTGGTAGTCAATTCACCATGTCGCGTGGAGGAAAAATCACAAAACCAAATCTTAAAACTTAACCTTGCAATGCATTAAACCATACATGAATTGGTTGTTAAAATTCTCCACCACTTATTTGGAGTTTGTCCACAAAATCCGCATTGCTGAATAACTCTGGATACTGCTTGGGCAAGCACATTCACATAGCTTGTATTTTCTATTAATACATGGAGGAATAGAGAGGAACATAAAAGGAAATATGATTTTTTTTACATTTATTAAAGAAAGATCACTCGATAATAAGTTGTGTACTAGAATTAGGAATGCGTTGCTACCGGTTAAAAGAAGAAATTAGGAGTTGACAAAAATAGGTGTTTTTTTTGAACGGCGGAATTTTATTAAACTAGCAAGAAGCTAGAACAAACAATTACATGGTAATAGAAGAAGGATTATGAAGACAAGTAGACCATCCTAATTTAGCTTTATTACATCTATTTGAAATCCAAAAGAAAGCCCTTTTTAACTACGTGATCAAAGAGCAAAGCTTTTTTAGGAATAATCGTGCCGAAAATAATGGCATTTCTGAAATTCCAAATGCCCCAAAATGTTGTTATAACCATTGCATCAAAAATTTTACGTTGACTAGCCCTCAATCTCACTATATTGGACCAAGAGAGAAGAGAATGAATAGTAATCTGATTCGGGAGATTTAGACCCCACCATATAACAATAAGTCTCCAAATATCCATTAAATCAAAACATCCAGCAAAAAGATGATGAATAGTCTCCGCCAACCATGAACATATAGGACACATGATCATTTCTACCAGAATACCTCTAGATGAACGTCTCTCCCTCATAGGAATGCTCTGAAGCTTCACCCTCCATATAAGAATATTGAGTTTAATAGGAACCCAATTATTCCATCTCGTAGTCATACCTGTCGAAGTAATCAGCCCATTGTCGAGAAAAGAATGAGTTGAAGAAACTGAAAAAATATCAGAGATATCAAGAGACTATCCCAATCTATCTGGAATAGTTTGAAGCCGTACATCCTGCATTAGTTTGGAAAAGGTAGTCCATTGGGTCTCCTCGACACCACCTCTAGGAATTCGTATGAAATGGCACATATCCCACCCAATATTTATCCGGTCTCTAACTATAGTTGTATAGTGATTATCCAAAGCAAACAACCTGTGAAAAGAAGTATCAAGAGGGAGATCTCCTAACCAAAAGATCATGCCAAAACGAAGTATACGCTCCATCCCTAATCCGGATAGGACAAAGGGACTGAAAATCAAAGTCGTGGTCCTGAAGATTAGATTCCATGTGCTTCTCGGGATCAGTGGAGTAACATGACCCTCCAAACCATACAAAACTTTCATTACCCTGACCCATAGTAACTCAGGATAATGAAAGAAATGCCAACGCCAACGCAAAAGGAGAGCCCTATTATAGGCAAAAAGACTACCCAATCCTAAACCCCCGTCATCTTTAGAAGCAAGAACACGCTCCCATCGAATCCAATGCATATGACGATCATTCAAATCCTGATTTAGTTGTTGGTTGCGATGACCATTTTACAAATTTTCTGATACGATTTATTAGAGATGGCCAATCTCCTAGACAAAATAAGGAAGAAGACACAAATGACACAAGAAGTCGGAGCAATTTCTGATGTATTTTTCCCAAACCAAATTACAACTTAAATAACAAAAGAAAACTAAACAGTGCTAACCTATAATTAAGGAACAAGCAAAACAACTACGTACTGGGAAATAAGGCAGCTAGCCAAAGTAGTGGTCCTCAGTTCTTGCATGAATAAAATGGCTTCATGTGTGCATTGCAACTCCTCGTGGACCTCATCTTGATGATATTAAACTTGAATCTTTTAATTGGATAAGTACTAGGTGTAGTATTCGAAAAAAAGTTGATTGGTTGACTTGGTAAATATGACCTACCACCGCAATCCTTCCCTTGTAATTCTTTTTTTTTTTTAATATTGTTAGCCTTTGGCTAGTTAACTTCTATTTAGAATTATGCCGTTTGTTTAAAATAATAATAATAATAATAATAATAATAATAATAATAATAATAGAACGAGCTTGTACCAACTTTTCAACCTTAGTTAACTTGTATTTATAATTATGCAGATTCTTTATAATAATAATAATAATAATAATAATAATAATAATAATAATAATAGAACGAGCTTGTACCAACTTTTCAACCTTCTTTCCACATACATCCTGATTATGACAAAAATGGGTGTCCATTTGAGCAGAACCAATCGGCAATGCGGGCCTGAAGAGCCAAGGTATGTTAACCTTCAACTGTCCGAAGAGAAGAGTTCTTGCAGAGCTGAGTGAAGCCGTCGTCCTTCTCAGTTGGATAATGCAACAGCAGACCCACCGAAGTAAACCAAATCAAAGTCCGACCGACTTTAATACCCCCGCTTGGGTTACAGGCAAGCACTACCAAGCCCGGTGAACAATTACACTACAAGAGAGGAGTTCTTGCAGAGCTCTGTGAAGCCGTCGTCCTTCTCAGTTGGATAATGCATCAGCAGACCCACCGAAGTAAACCAAATCAAAGTCCGACTGACTTTAATACCCCCACTTGGGTTACAGGCAAGCACTACCAATCCCGCTGAACAATTACACTACAGGGTAAACTTATGATACAACCTCACAACCTCTCATGAAACGATGTGGGAATACTGATATACAAAAGCTATGTTTTTTGATTTACAACGAAATGAAACTATAATGCTTCTATGAAATGAGTTTATGATAGAATAATGCTGAGATGATTTTTTCTTATGTGAATTACATTTTAACGATTAGAATTTTTTTCGGCATGTTGAACATCTACTGATGAAAAACAGTGTGACTTACAACATCAAGAGGGTTGGGTTCTGTGAAATGATTTTATGTTAAAATAATGCCGAGATGATTACTTGTTTTCATGTCATCTATTATGACCATTATGATCCCTATGCAACTAAAACTATACGGCATGTTGAGTGTTGACGAAATTATAAATCACTGAACTCAAAAGAACGTGCAGGTGGTAATGCCAATATCACTTCCAGCAAGCACATTCACTTAGCATTTGTCTTCAATTAATGCATGCATATGGGGGAATGAAGAGGTACATCGACACTAAGGTGGTGTTTTTTTTTTCTGAAGCCAAAATATCTGCAGTCTGCGGACCACATCTGCAAGCCTCTGCAGCAGAAGAGGTGGACCAAACGTCTGCAGTCTGCAATAAGAAGACTATTTGTTTTTTAACGTCTGCAAGCTGCTGAAATAAACTGAATTTTAAATAAAATTACTTTACAAACTTAAAATGATTTTTCAACACCAAAATTTTAATAATAATAGTCTTATAACATTGAAAATAAAATTCATGCAACTAAATTAGTCATACAATAAAAAAATTTGTTTTACAATAACAATTTCATTTAAAACAATTCAATCTATATTGTCCATCAACTGATCAGCAATTTCATCCCGTAACTGAGTCATATATTCACGGTCTACTGCAGTACCATGTGTTGGAATCCCATCTTCATCATCATCAATGGCCACATTGTTATTTCGAAACGGGACATTGGGTTCATCATATCGTGCGCAATACTCATCACTCAATCCTTCTTTCCTTATATAATTATGAAGCGCGAAACATGCCATGACAATGTTTCTTTGTGTCACAAACGGGAATGGTGTCATCCTCTTCAATATAGGGAAGCGTGCTTTCAAAATACCAAAAGCACGCTCAATGACATTCCGAAGTTTTGCATGTCCATGGTTAAATTTTTCTTTATTGGTCAATGCACGTCTTTGACGAAAATCTCCAAGCCAATACCTCACATTACGATAAGGGGCCATAAATCCTCGAGTGTGTGCATACGCGACATCACAGAGATAATATTTGTCTGAAAAAAATGCAATTAAAACACTAATCAATTTTCAAACTAAGATAAAAAATATTTAAAAAAAAAAACAAAAACTTACCTGGTGGTTGAAACGGGAATGATGCTTGTGGATCGGCTATTGCTTCTTATAATATTCTAGAGTCATGCGCTACCCCTTCCCACCCGGTCACAACAAATGTAAAAATCATATTGAAGTCACAAATTGCCAATACGTTTTGGTAGCAATCTTCCTTTCCCCTACTTCTATATAAGTCTTGTTTCTTAGCAGGGACAACAGCATGTATCAAAGTGCCATCAAGTGCACCAACTGCTCTTTTGAAAACCCTTCGTAGCCTCCTATTATGTCCTGGAATGTTTGGATTCGGATTAAAAGATGTTGGTACTATAACATCTTGTGCGAAAAGCATCATTTTTTCCAACACTTCATAAAAAAATTTATGAATTGTTTGCTTCGAGTGTTGAAATCTCCGCTTGATAATCACGTAACGTTGATTATGGCCGATCATCATCAAAAACATGGTCATCTTTTCCTCAACCGATACATGTTTACTGTCCTTTAATGAGTAATTTGCTCTAAAATGAGCACATAGTTGTACAAAAGATTCACAGGAAATGCGTAATACTTCAACACATTGTAAACGATTACGGTGTAATAACTCCAATGTGTATTCATGTCCCGTCATTTCTGAATCATTATCCCGAAATCGTTTCACACCCCTCTTCCAAAAATAACGGATGTATAGGTACATATACGAGAAGTAACTTTTGATCGTGATCCATATTAACCTAAAATCAACAAAGTAGAACTTTAAAAAACATTACATAAACCATATTTCAAGTAGCAAAAAAACATTACATAAACCATATTTCAAGTATCAAATAAACATTCCATTAATCATATTCCAAGTACCAAAATAACATTACATAAACCATATTCCAAGTAGCAAAATAACAAAAAATAGTTCCAACAATGGCAAAAAGACCTAACAAAATAGTTCCAACAAAGGCAAAAACATTTAACAAATTAGTTCCAACAAAGCAAAAAGACATAACAAATAGTTTCAACACTAGAAAATCATCGGACAATCTTTCCATCCTTCAAAACTCCTAAACTGGTACCCGTCATCTCAAGCCACCCTCGTAATATCTCGGGAACATCAGGCAAATGCATCCACATCTCTCTCATGTTCATGGTTCCTCCAAAAATATGATATGCGACAAAGCGTAAAGGATCTGTAGGGCCTAACTGAAGGACCTCTAACTTCTCTAAACACTGAGGAATTGTATACACTTTAGTCAAACTATATAGAGCTTTCTTCATTTCAAATGCTAAATTGTCAACAGTAATAGAAGTTCCATCAGGTGAAGAAGCAGACGGTGAGGCACTAGGAGCTATAGGAGTTGAGGGTTTAGCCCTTTGTTGGGGTTACCGGATGGTGTAGCAGTATATAGTGAAGCAGCAGAAGGTGAAGCAGTAGAAGGTGAACCAGCAGAAGGTGCAGCTGCAGAAGGTGAAGCAGCAGAAGGTGGTGGCTCATGATGGGAAGTGTCAACACCATCATCATCTATTGCATCAAAAGGGGTGGCGGTGATCTGAAGTGGTGGAACACGACAGGAGGATGCGCCAGCTACTGATGATGATTGGGATGAGTAACTCCTAAAATTACCAGTGGCACTATTTCCATCAAAAAAACGTGCACAAAGATCTGGAAAAGGCAGTGGAATTGTTCTCAAAGAAGCAGCTTTCGGATGCCCCTAAACCCAAATGTAACAAGAAATAGTATAAGAATATTTGGCAACTTCAAACGTAAATGTTATATATATATATATATATATATATATATATATATATATATATATATATATTATTGTATATTAATATATATGTACCTTCTTAAAATCATCCCACTCCTCGGCTGTTAAATTAAAAGTGTTTGTTTGAGAATTGTATATATTACCAGTTTTGTTTTTTAAATATACTCATCCAGTGTATTTGGCTTTCAGATTGTCATATGCGTTTTTCATTTGTTTTTTAGTCAACTCAACCCTAAATTTCTCCTTAAGAACTCTTCCAAGCCTTATCCATGAATCTTTCTGCAAACTCAATCCTTTTCTACCAACACTCTCTACTTCTTCAATACAAGTATCCAATAAGTAGTTTAAATGCTCATTGGTCCATTGTTGTTTTTCTCCCATTTCTAATAACCAATATAACATAGACAAATATGATTTCATAAGGTATTACATATCATACACATTCTAACAAAAAAATAACGATTTAAGACAATAAAAAGTATTTACAAAACCAAATAACAATAAACAATCAACAAGTAACATCATTATTTTACAGCATTATTTCAAGAAAAAGCTTGATTTCAGCACATTCTAGGCAAATTATATCATCCACAAATCGAAAAGGTCTACCTATTTAGGGAATTGAAAGGGTAAGTTTGTAATTTTGTTTTATTTTCAATCATAATAATGTGTAATTTTGTTTTATTTTCACAGCATTATTTCAATAAATTTTGTTTTAGTAAACTTTTTATTTTCACAGCAAATTTGTAATTTTGTTTTATTTTCAATCATAATAATGTGAAACTTTTTATTCAATTATAAATAACCTGAATTAGAGTGTTTTAATTCAAAGTTTTCTAAAAAACTTTATAAATCAAAATCATTAGTACCAACACACATCCAAACAGCTCGTGAGTTTTCCATTTTACTTCTATCAAATAAACAAAACTTATGACTCGTTTTGATGCTTTCTATCATATACATATACACAATCAACAATCATGTACATATACACTATCATATACATATACACAATCAATAATCATATACATATACACAATCAAAGATCATATACACATAAACAATCACAATCAACAAGACAATATGTTATCTTTTGCTTGACATTTATGTATATTGGCTTCCAATCAAAGAAAAATATAAATCCAATTTGTTTACAAATCCAATTTGTTTACAGGTAAGATTTTCAATTTGCTAGGAATTTGGCTTTCAATTTTAGCAAGAATATATGATAGATTATACACCTCCAAGATTTTCTGTAAAACAAGGATGTGAATCAAACAAGAAATTGAACAAGGATGTGAATCAAACAAGTTGAACTGAAACTGAAATCGACAGAGAGAGGAGGTGACGAAAAACCTGATTGCTCGTTGATTTCTCGCTTTTTCCTTGCTATTCGCTCGCTGCAATCGAAGGTGGTTCTTCATTCGATGGTCGCTGCAATCGAAGGACGTCGGATTAGAGAGGAGGGATGCGACCGATGGTTTTGATTGGAGGCCTGCGACCGGTGGTTTTGATTAGAGGTGACGAGCGAGATGAAGGTTGCTGGAAGATGGAGTCGTCGAGGGTTCTGATGGGAGGTTGGACGTATGGAGGCAGAAACCAAAAAAAAGAAACGCGTTTTTTTAGGTCAAAGGCATTGCAGACTTTAGAAGAGGCTATCCCATATCTGTGTGATGAAGACCTCGCGCAGACATTTTTATGTCTGCGCACTTCAGAAAAACAAACGGACTGCAAACCATTATGTCTGGGCGTCAACACAACCATCGTTCGTTCATCAATGCATTGAAAATCAAAACGTCCGATGCTTTGAAACTTGTTGCCATCTGTTGAAGAGTCTTTATATGTAGTCGATATTCGATAATACATACCTCCCAATTTCTTTCACTGATATCCTTTTCATTGTTTTCTCTAAAGCACCCAATCTCTCTGATTTCTTTTTCTCTTTCAGTCGATTTATTTTTCTGTGATTTATTTCTCTAATCTGGCTCGGTGGTTCACACAAAATCGTGGTTCAAGCCTTTTGATTTCTGATACAACGATTTTGATTCAGTGATTTAGGTGTCATTCTGATTTTGGGTGAGTTTTCATTGTTCTCATTTTAATTTCAGAAGTGATTTATTTTTTGTGGTTTTGTTAGTTGTTTTAGAATTAAGATTTTTAATTGTTGGGTGTTCCAGTGAATGTCTTCTATGTGATTACATCTATTTTATTAAAGGGAAAAAGTGTGAATCGTCGCTCAAACTCTTATTTGATTTTTCATTTTTGTATCTGATTTCTTTATTGTTTCATAAATCAGATTTGGGTTTGGTTGTTTCAGAAATTAGATTTAGGTGAGCTCAATTGATATATGTGTTTATTTAGGTTTGTTTCAATTAATTTCTTAATTATCTGATCTCTTCTCTATTTGATTACAGGAAAAAAGAGTTTGAGCTCCAAAATCAATTTTGTATCTGATTTCTCCATTATTTCTTAAATCAGATTTGGGTAATTTCTCTAATGTTTTCTCGTAGTGTGAGCTCTGAAATCATATTTGTTTTTAATTTGTCTACTGTTTCAACAATCAAATATGTATATGCTGATTCAAAAATCAGATTTTAAGATTTTGGTGAGTTTAATTTTGAAATATGTTTATGTTCAATCTTTGTTATCTAAACATCTTTTCTGAACTTGTGTTTTATTGTTTATATGATGTGAAGCAGGAGCAATTTTATTCTTGTAGATATGGCTCTTTTTCAATTGAAAAGTATATTTGAACAAATGCAATATTTTGAATATATATTTGTTTTTTTGTTTGATTGTTCCAAATTAGTTTTATTAGGTGATGAAAAAAAAAGTTTTTTTTTAAACTTGAGTTCAATTTAACAAATGGTGAGGAATATAATATTGATGGAATTGACTTATTTATTGATTTACAAATATGGCATAAAAAATTGTTGGATGAAAATTGGATATGTTCCCTAATGTGTTGGTTGCATATTGGATATTGTTGAAGGTGTTGGTTACGGTTGCTTCTGTAGAAAGAAGTCTTTCAAAATTGAAGTTTTTGAAATCGTATCTCTACCCTCTGAAGTGTCATGACTCAAGAAAGATTGAATGGATTAACAATTTTAAGTATTGATTATTGTAAAATAAGAGATGTTTTTGTTTCAAAAAATGTTTTAAGTGATTTTTATAGGTTTTTGTTTGTATTATTTTGCTTGATTATAACATTTATTGCATTTTCTATTTTATAATTCTTTTATATGTACTTTTTCTTTATCGTACAGTACATATATAAGGGCATAATTTTTTTTATCTCGCATTGGGTAGTAAAAAACAATGAACCGACCCTGAACATTTGCTTAAAAAAGACTAATTCTAAAAAGAATGTGTTATACAACATTTTAGATAAATGAGACTAATTAAATTTGGTTAAATGTTTTATGTATATATTTATAAAAACTTTTAATAATAATCATTACGGAAATCATTTAATTAGAGAATAAGTTAGTGAAATGATGAGTTGATACCTTTAAATTATATATATATATATATATATATATATATATATATATATATGTGTGTGTGTGTGTGTGTGTGTGTGTGGCACCAGTCACGACAATAAATAACCACCACATCGTGGTAGTCAATTCACCATGTCGCGTGGAGGAAAAATCACAAAACCAAATCTTAAAACTTAACCTTGCAATGCATTAAACCATACATGAATTGGTTGTTAAAATTCTCCACCACTTATTTGGAGTTTGTCCACAAAATCCGCATTGCTGAATAACTCTGGATACTGCTTGGGCAAGCACATTCACATAGCTTGTATTTTCTATTAATACATGGAGGAATAGAGAGGAACATAAAAGGAAATATGATTTTTTTTACATTTATTAAAGAAAGATCACTCGATAATAAGTTGTGTACTAGAATTAGGAATGCGTTGCTACCGGTTAAAAGAAGAAATTAGGAGTTGACAAAAATAGATGTTTTTTTTGAACGGCGGAATTTTATTAAACTAGCAAGAAGCTAGAACAAACAATTACATGGTAATAGAAGAAGGATTATGAAGCCAAGTAGACCATCCTAATTTAGCTTTATTACATCTATTTGAAATCCAAAAGAAAGCCCTTTTTAACTACGTGATCAAAGAGCAAAGCTTTTTTAGGAATAATCGTGCCGAAAATAATGGCATTTCTGAAATTCAAAATGCACCAAAATGTTGTTATAACCATTGCATCAAAAATTTTACGTTGACTAGCCCTCAACGTCACTATATTGGACCAAGAGAGAAGAGAATGAATAGTAATCTGATTCGGGAGATTTAGACCCCACCATATAACAATACGTCTCCAAATATCCATTAAATCAGAACATCCAGCAAAAAGATGATGAATAGTCTCCGCCGAACATGAACATATAGGACACATGATCGTTTCTACCAGAATACCTATAGATGAAAGTCTCTCCCTCATAGGAATGCTCTGAAGCTTCACCCTCCATATAAGAATATTGAGTTTAATAGGAACCCAATTATTCCATCTCGTAGTCATACCTGTCGAAGTAATCAGCCCATTGTCGAGAAAAGAATGAGTTGAAGAAACTGAAAAAATATCAGAGATATCAAGAGACTATCCCAATCTATCTGGAATAGTTTGAAGCCGTACATCCTGCATTAGTTTGGAAAAGGTAGTCCATTGGGTCTCCTCGACACCACCTCTAGGAATTCGTATGAAATGGCACATATCCCACCCAATATTTATCCGGTCTCTAACTATAGTTGTATAGTGATTATCCAAAGCAAACAACCTGTGAAAAGAAGTATCAAGAGGGAGATCTCCTAACCAAAAGATCATGCCAAAACGAAGTATACGCTCCATCCCCAATCCGGATAGGACAAAGGGACTGAAAATCAAAGTCGTGGTCCTGAAGATTAGATTCCATGTGCTTCTCGGGATCAGTGGAGTAACATGACCCTCCAAACCATACAAAACTTTCATTACCCTGACCCATAGTAACTCAGGATAATGAAAGAAACGCCAACGCCAACGCAAAAGGAGAGCCCTATTATAGGCAAAAAGACTACCCAATCCTAAACCCCCGTCATCTTTAGAAGCAAGAACACGCTCCCATCGAATCCAATGCATATGACGATCATTCAAATCCTGATTTAGTTGTTGGTTGCGATGACCATTTTACAAATTTTCTGATACGATTTATTAGAGATGGCCAATCTCCTAGACAAAATAAGGAAGAAGACACAAATGACACAAGAAGTCGGAGCAATTTCTGATGTATTTTTCCCAAACCAAATTACAACTTAAATAACAAAAGAAAACTAAACAGTGCTAACCTATAATTAAGGAACAAGCAAAACAACTACGTACTGGGAAATAAGGCAGCTAGCCAAAGTAGTGGTCCTCAGTTCTTGCATGAATAAAATGGCTTCATGTGTGCATTGCAACTCCTCGTGGACCTCATCTTGATGATATTAAACTTGAATCTTTTAATTGGATAAGTACTAGGTGTAGTATTTGAAAAAAAGTTGATTGGTTGACTTGGTAAATATGACCTACCACCGCAATCCTTCCCTTGTAATTCTTTTTTTTTTAATATTGTTAGCCTTTGGCTAGTTAACTTCTATTTATAATTGTGCCGTTTGTTTAAAATAATAATAATAATAATAATAATAATAATAATAATAATAATAATAATAATAATAAAACGAGCTTGTACCAACTTTTCAACCTTAGTTAACTTGTATTTATAATTATGTAGTTTCTTTATAATAATAATAATAATAATAATAATAATAATAATAATAATAATAATAATAGAACGAGCTTGTACCAACTTTTCAACCTTCTTTCCACATACATCCTGATTATGACAAAAATGGGTGTCCATTTGAGTAGAACCAATCGGCAATGCGGGCCTGAAGAGCCAAGGTATGTTAACCTTCAACTGTCCGAAGAGAGGAGTTCTTGCAGAGCTCTGTGAAGCCGTCGTCCTTCTCAGTTGGATAATGCAACAGCAGACCCACCGAAGTAAACCAAATCAAAGTCCGACCGACTTTAATACCCCCGCTTGGGTTACAGGCAAGCACTACCAAGCCCGGTGAACAATTACACTACAAGAGAGGAGTTCTTGCAGAGCTTTGTGAAGCCGTCGTCCTTCTCAGTTGGATAATGCAACAGCAGACCCACCGAAGTAAACCAAATCAAAGTCCGACCGACTTTTATACCCCCACTTGGGTTACAGGCAAGCACTACCAATCCCGGTGAACAATTACACTACAGGGTAAACTTATGATACAATCTCACAACCTCTCATGAAACGATGTGGGAATACTGATATACAAAAGCTATGTTTTTTGATTTACAACGAAATGAAACTATAATGCTTCTATGAAATGAGTTTATGATAGAATAATGTTGAGATGATTTTTTCTTATGTGAATTACATTTTAACGATTAGAATTTTTTTCGGCATGTTGAACATCTACTGATGAAAAACAGTGTGACTTACAACATCAAGAGGGTTGGGTTCTGTGAAATGATTTTATGTTAAAATAATGCCGAGATGATTACTTGTTTTCATGTCATCTATTATGACCATTATGATCCCTATGCAACTAAAACTATACGGCATGTTGAGTGTTGACGAAATTATAAATCACTGAACTCAAAAGAACGTGCAGGTGGCAATGCCAATATCACTTCCAGCAAGCACATTCACTTAGCATTTGTCTTCAATTAATGCATGCATATGGGGGAATGAAGAGGTACATCGACACTAAGGTGGTGTTTTTTTTTCTGAAGCCAAAATATCTGCAGTCTGCGGACCACATCTGCAAGCCTCTGCAGCAGAAGAGGTGGACCAAACGTCTGCAGTCTGCAATAAGAAGACTATTTGTTTTTTAACGTCTGCAGGCTGCTGAAATAAACTGAATTTTAAATAAAATTACTTTACAAACTTAAAATGATTTTTCAACACCAAAATTTTAATAATAATAGTCTTATAACATTGAAAATAAAATTCATGCAACTAAATTAGTCATACAATAAAAAAATTTGTTTTACAATAACAATTTCATTTAAAACAATTCAATCTATATTGTCCATCAACTGATCAGCAATTTCATCCCGTAACTGAGTCATATATTCACGGTCTACTGCAGTACCATGTGTTGGAATCCCATCTTCATCATCATCAATGGCCACATTGTTATTTCGAAACGGGACATTGGGTTCATCATATCGTGCGCAATACTCATCACTCAATCCTTCTTTCCTTATATAATTATGAAGCGCGAAACATGCCATGACAATGTTTCTTTGTGTCACAAACGGGAATGGTGTCATCCTCTTCAATATAGGGAAGCGTGCTTTCAAAATACCAAAAGCACGCTCAATGACATTCCGAAGTTTTGCATGTCCATGGTTAAATTTTTCTTTATTGGTCAATGCACGTCTTTGACGAAAATCTCCAAGCCAATACCTCACATTACGATAAGGGGCCATAAATCCTCGAGTGTGTGCATACGCGACATCACAGAGATAATATTTGTCTGAAAAAAATGCAATTAAAACACTAATCAATTTTCAAACTAAGATAAAAAATATTTAAAAAAAAAACAAAAACTTACCTGGTGGTTGAAACGGGAATGATGCTTGTGGATCGGCTACTGCTTCTTATAATATTCTAGAGTCATGCGCTACCCCTTCCCACCCGGTCACAACAAATGTAAAAATCATATTGAAGTCACAAATTGCCAATACGTTTTGGTAGCAATCTTCCTTTCCCCTACTTCTATATAAGTCTTGTTTCTTAGCAGGGACAACAGCATGTATCAAAGTGCCATCAAGTGCACCAACTGCTCTTTTGAAAACCCTTCGTAGCCTCCTATTATGTCCTGGAATGTTTGGATTCGGATTAAAAGATGTTGGTACTATAACATCTTGTGCGAAAAGCATCATTTTTTCCAACACTTCATAAAAAAATTTATGAATTGTTTGCTTCGAGTGTTGAAATCTCCGCTTGATAATCACGTAACATTGATTATGGCCGATCATCATCAAAAACATGGTCATCTTTTCCTCAACCGATACATGTTTACTGTCCTTTAATGAGTAATTTGCTCTAAAATGAGCACATAGTTGTACAAAAGATTCACAGGAAATGCGTAATACTTCAACACATTGTAAACGATTACGGTGTAATAACTCCAATGTGTATTCATGTCCCGTCATTTCCGAATCATTATCCCGAAATCGTTTCACACCCCTCTTCCAAAAATAACGGATGTATAGGTACATAAGAATTACAAGAAGTAACTTTTGATCGTGATCCATATTAACCTAAAATCAACAAAGTAGAACTTTAAAAAACATTACATAAACCATATTTCAAGTAGCAAAAAAACATTACATAAACCATATTTCAAGTATCAAATAAACATTCCATTAATCATATTCCAAGTACCAAAATAACATTACATAAACCATATTCCAAGTAGCAAAATAACAAAAAATAGTTCCAACAATGGCAAAAAGACCTAACAAAATAGTTCCAACAAAGGCAAAAACATTTAACAAAGTAGTTCCAACAAAGCAAAAAGACATAACAAATAGTTTCAACACTAGAAAATCATCGGACAATCTTTCCATCCTTCAAAACTCCTAAACTGGTACCCGTCATCTCAAGCCACCCTCGTAATATCTCGGGAACATCAGGCAAATGCATCCACATCTCTCTCATGTTCATGGTTCCTCCAAAAATATGATATGCGACAAAGCGTAAAGGATCTGTAGGGCCTAACTGAAGGACCTCTAACTTCTCTAAACACTGAGGAATTGTATACACTTTAGTCAAACTATATAGAGCTTTCTTCATTTCAAATGCTAAATTGTCAACAGTAATAGAAGTTCCATCAGGTGAAGAAGCAGACGGTGAGGCACTAGGAGCTATAGGAGTTGAGGGTTTAGCCCTTTGTTGGGGTTACCGGATGGTGTAGCAGTATATAGTGAAGCAGCAGAAGGTGAAGCATTAGAAGGTGAACCAGCAGAAGGTGCAGCTGCAGAAGGTGAAGCAGCAGAAGGTGGTGGCTCATGATGGGAAGTGTCAACACCATCATCATCTATTGCATCAAAAGGGGTGGCGGTGATCTGAAGTGGTGGAACACGACAGGAGGATGCGCCAGCTACTGATGATGATTGGGATGAGTAACTCCTAAAATTACCAGTGACACTATTTCCATCAAAAAAACGTGCACAAAGATCTGGAAAAGGCAGTGGAATTGTTCTCAAAGAAGCAGCTTTCGGATGCCCCTAAACCCAAATGTAACAAGAAATAGTATAAGAATATTTGGCAACTTCAAACGTAAATGTTATATATATATATATATATATATATATATATATATATATATATATATATATATATATATATATATATATATATTATTGTATATTAATATATATGTACCTTCTTAAAATCATCCCACTCCTCGGCTGTTAAATTAAAAGTGTTTGTTTGAGAATTGTATATATTACCAGTTTTGTTTTTTAAATATACTCATCCAGTGTATTTGGCTTTCAGATTGTCATATGCGTTTTTCATTTGTTTTTTAGTCAACTCAACCCTAAATTTCTCCTTAAGAACTCTTCCAAGCCGTCTCCATGAATCTTTCTGAAAACTCAATCCTTTTCTACCAACACTCTCTACTTCTTCAATACAAGTATCCAATAAGCAGTTTAAATGCTCATTGGTCCATTGTTGTTTTTCTCCCATTTCTAATAACCAATATAACATAGACAAATATGATTTCATAAGGTATTACATATCATACACATTCTAACAAAAAAATAACGATTTAAGACAATAAAAAGTATTTACAAAACCAAATAACAATAAACAATCAACAAGTAACATCATTATTTTACAGCATTATTTCAAGAAAAAGCTTGATTTCAGCACATTCTAGGCAAATTATATCATCCACAAATCGAAAAGGTCTACCTATTTAGGGAATTGAAAGGGTAAGTTTGTAATTTTGTTTTATTTTCAATCATAATAATGTGTAATTTTGTTTTATTTTCACAGCATTATTTCAATAAATTTTGTTTTAGTAAACTTTTTATTTTCATAGCAAATTTGTAATTTTGTTTTATTTTCAATCATAATAATGTGAAACTTTTTATTCAATTATAAATAACCTGAATTAGAGTGTTTTAATTCAAAGTTTTCTAAAAAACTTTATAAATCAAAATCATTAGTACCAACACACATCCAAACAGCTCGTGAGTTTTCCATTTTACTTCTATCAAATAAACAAAACTTATGACTCGTTTTGATGCTTTCTATCATATACATATACACAATCAACAATCATGTACATATACACTATCATATACATATACACAATCAATAATCATATACATATACACAATCAAAGATCATATACACATAAACAATCACAATCAACAAGACAATATGTTATCTTTTGCTTGACATTTATGTATATTGGCTTCCAATCAAAGAAAAATATAAATCCAATTTGTTTACAGGTAAGATTTTCAATTTGCTGGGAATTTGGCTTTCAATTTTAGCAAGAATATATGATAGATTATACACCTCCAAGATTTTCTGTAAAACAAGGATGTGAATCAAACAAGAAATTGAACAAGGATGTGAATCAAACAAGTTGAACTGAAACTGAAATCGACAGAGAGAGGAGGTGACGAAAAACCTGATTGCTCGTTGATTTCTCGCTTTTTCCTTGCTATTCGCTCGCTGCAATCGAAGGTGGTTCTTCGTTCGATGGTCGCTGTAATCGAAGGACGTCGGATTAGAGAGGAGGGATGCGACCGATGGTTTTGATTGGAGGCCTGCGACCGGTGGTTTTGATTGGAGGTGACGAGCGAGATGAAGGTTGCTGGAAGATGGAGTCGTCGAGGGTTCTGATGGGAGGTTGGACGTATGGAGGCAGAAACCAAAAAAAAGAAACGCGTTTTTTTAGGTCAAAGGCATTGCAGACTTTAGAAGAGGCTATCCCATATCTGTGTGGTGAAGACCTCGCGCAGACATTTTTATGTCTGCGCACTTCAGAAAAACAAACGGACTGCAAACCATTATGTCTGGGCGTCAACACAACCATCGTTCGTTCATCAACGCATTGAAAATCAAAACGTCCGATGCTTTGAAACTTGTTGCCATCTGTTGAAGAGTCTTTATATGTAGTCGATATTCGATAATACATACCTCCCAATTTCTTTCACTGATATCCTTTTCATTGTTTTCTCTAAAGCACCCAATCTCTCTGATTTCTTTTTCTCTTTCAGTCGATTTATTTTTCTGTGATTTATTTCTCTAATTTGGCTCGGTGGTTCACACAAAATCGTGGTTCAAGCCTTTTGATTTCTGATACAATGATTTTGATTCAGTGATTTAGGTGTCATTCTGATTTTGGGTGAGTTTTCATTGTTCTCATTTTAATTTCAGAAGTGATTTATTTTTTGTGGTTTTGTTAGTTGTTTTAGAATTAAGATTTTTAATTGTTGGGTGTTCCAGTGAAATTCTTCTATGTGATTACATCTATTTTATTAAAGGGAAAAAAGTGTGAATCGTCGCTCAAACTCTTATTTGATTTTTCATTTTTGTATCTGATTTCTTTATTGTTTCATAAATCAGATTTGGGTTTGGTTGTTTCAGAAATTAGATTTAGGTGAGCTCATTTGATATATGTGTTTATTTAGGTTTGTTTCAATTAATTTCTTAATTATCTGATCTCTTCTGTATTTGATTACAGGAAAAAAGAGTTTGAGCTCCAAAATCAATTTTGTATCTGATTTCTCCATTGTTTCTTAAATCAGATTTGGGTAATTTCTCTAATATTTTCTCGTAGTGTGAGCTCTGAAATCATATTTGTTTTTAATTTGTCTACTGTTTCAACAATCAAATATGTATATGTTGATTCAAAAATCAGATTTTAAGATTTTGGTGAGTTTAATTTTGAAATCTGTTTATGTTCAATCTTTGTTGTCTAAACATCTTTTCTGAACTTGTGTTTTATTGTTTATATGATGTGAAGCAGAGCAATTTTATTCTTGTAGATATGGCTCTTTTTCAATTGAAAAGTATATTTGAACAAATGCAATATTTTGAATATATATTTGTTTTTTTGTTTGATTGTTCCAAATTAGTTTTATTAGGTGATGAAAAAAAAGTTTTTTTTTAAACTTGTGTTCAATTTAACAAATGGTGAGGAATATAATATTGATGGAATTGACTTATTTATTGATTTACAAATATGGCATAAAAAATTGTTGGATGAAAATTGGATATGTTCCCTAATGTGTTGATTGCATATTAGATATTGTTGAAGGTGTTGGTTACGGTTGCTTCTGTAGAAAGAAGTTTTTCAAAATTGAAGTTTTTGAAATCGTATCTCTACTCTCTAAAGTGTCATGACTCAAGAAAGATTGAATGGATTAACAATTTTAAGTATTGATTATTGTAAAATAAGAGATGTTTTTGTTTCAAAAAATGTTTTAAGTGATTTTTATAGGTTTTTGTTTGTATTATTTTCCTTGATTATAACATTTATTGCATTTTCTATTTTATAATTCTTTTATATGTACTTTTTCTTTATCGTACGGTACATATATAAGGGCATAATTTTTTTTAACTCGCATTGGGTAGTAAAAAACAATGAACCGACCCTGAACATTTGCTTAAAAAAGACTAATTCTAAAAAGAATGTGTTATACAACATTTTAGATAAATGAGACTAATTAAATTTGGTTAAATGTTTTACGTATATATTTATAAAAACTTTTAATAATAATCATTACGGAAATCATTTAATTAGAGAATAAGTTAGTGAAATGATGAGTTGATACCTTTAAATTATAGATATATATATATATATATATATATATATATATATATATATATATATATATATATATATATATATATATATATATATATGTGGCACCAGTCACGACAATAAATGACCACCACATCGTGGTAGTCAATTCACCATGTCGCGTGGAGGAAAAATCACAAAACCAAATCTTAAAACTTAACCTTGCAATGCATTAAACCATACATGAATTGGTTGTTAAAATTCTTCCCCACTTATTTGGAGTTTGTCCACAAAATCCGCATTGCTGAATAACTCTGGATACTGCTTGGGCAAGCACATTCACATAGCTTGTATTTTCTATTAATACATGGAGGAATAGAGAGGAACATAAAAGGAAATATGATTTTTTTTACATTTATTAAAGAAAGATCACTCGATAATAAGTTGTGTACTAGAATTAGGAATGCGTTGCTACCGGTTAAAAGAAGAAATTAGGAGTTGACAAAAATAGATGTTTTTTTTGAACGGCGGAATTTTATTAAACTAGCAAGAAGCTAGAAAAAACAATTACATGGTAATAGAAGAAGGATTATGAAGCCAAGTAGACCATCCTAATTTAGCTTTATTACATCTATTTGAAATCCAAAAGAAAGACCTTTTTAACTACGTGATCAAAGAGCAAAGCTTTTTTAGGAATAATCGTGCCGAAAATAATGGCATTTCTGAAATTCAAAATGCACCAAAATGTTGTTATAACCATTGCATCAAAAATTTTACGTTGACTAGCCCTCAACGTCACTATATTGGACCAAGAGAGAAGAGAATGAATAGTAATCTGATTCGGGAGATTTAGACCCCACCATATAACAATACGTCTCCAAATATCCATTAAATCAGAACATCCAGCAAAAAGATGATGAATAGTCTCCGCCGAACATGAACATATAGGACACATGATTGTTTCTACCAGAATACCTCTAGATGAAAGTCTCTCCCTCATAGGAATGCTCTGAAGCTTCACCCTCCATATAAGAATATTGAGTTTAATAGGAACCCAATTATTTCATCTCGTAGTCATACCTGTCGAAGTAATCAGCCCATTGTCGAGAAAAGAATGAGTTGAAGAAACTGAAAAAATATCAGAGATATCAAGAGACTATCCCAATCTATCTGGAATAGTTTGAAGCCGTACATCCTGCATTAGTTTGGAAAACGTAGTCCATTGGGTCTCCTCGACACCACCTCTAGGAATTCGTATGAAATGGCACATATCCCACCCAATATTTATCCGGTCTCTAACTATAGTTGTATAGTGATTATCCAAAGCAAACAACCTGTGAAAAGAAGTATCAAGAGGGAGATCTCCTAACCAAAAGATCATGCCAAAACGAAGTATACGCTCCATCCCCAATCCGGATAGGACAAAGGGACTGAAAATCAAAGTCGTGGTCCTGAAGATTAGATTCCATGTGCTTCTCGGGATCAGTGGAGTAACATGACCCTCCAAACCATACAAAACTTTCATTACACTGACCCATAGTAACTCAGGATAATGAAAGAAACGCCAACGCCAACGCAAAAGGAGAGCCTTATTATAGGCAAAAAGACTACCCAATCCTAAACCCCCGTCATCTTTAGAAGCAAGAACACGCTCCCATCGAATCCAATCCATATGACGATCATTCAAATCCTGATTTAGTTGTTGGTTGCGATGACCATTTTACAAATTTTCTAATACGATTTATTAGAGATGGCCAATCTCCTAGACAAAATAAGGAAGAAGACACAAATGAAACAAGAAGTCTGAGCAATTTCTGATGTATTTTTCCCAAACCAAATTACAACTTAAATAACAAAAGAAAACTAAACAGTGCTAACCTATAATTAAGGAACAAGCAAAACAACTACGTATTGGGAAATAAGGCAGCTAGCCAAAGTAATGGTCCTCAGTTCTTGCATGAATAAAATTGCTTCATGTGTGCCTTGCAACTCCTTGTGGACCTCATCTTGATGATATTAAACTTGAATCTTTTAATTGGATAAGTACTAGATGTAGTATTCGATAAAAAGTTGATTGGTTGACTTGGTAAATATGACCTACCACCGCAATCCTTCACTTGTAATTCTTTTTTTTTAATATTGTTAGCCTTTGGCTAGTTAACTTCTATTTATAATTATGCCGTTTGTTTAAAATAATAATAATAATAATAATAATAATAATAATAATAATAATAATAATAGAACGAGCTTGTACCAACTTTTCAACCTTAGTTAACTTGTATTTATAATTATGCAGTTTCTTTATAATAATAATAATAATAATAATAATAATAATAATAATAATAATAATAGAACGAGCTTGTACCAACTTTTCAACCTTCTTTCCACATACATCCTGATTATGACAAAAATAGGTGTCCATTTGAGTAGAACCAATCGGCAATGCGGGCCTGAAGAGCCAAGGTATGTTAACCTTCAACTGTCCGAAGACAGGAGTTCTTGCAGAGCTCTGTGAAGCCGTCGTCCTTCTCAGTTGGATAATGCAACAGCAGACCCACCGAAGTAAACCAAATCAAAGTCCGACCGACTTTAATACCCCCGCTTGGGTTACAGGCAAGCACTACCAAGCCCGGTGAACAATTACACTACAAGAGAGGAGTTCTTGCAGAGCTTTGTGAAGCCGTCGTCCTTCTCAGTTGGATAATGCAACAGCAGACCCACCGAAGTAAACAAAATCAAAGTCCGACCGACTTTTATACCCCCACTTGGGTTACAGGCAAGCACTACCAATCCCGGTGAACAATTACACTACAGGGTAAACTTATGATACAATCTCACAACCTCTCATGAAACGATGTGGGAATACTGATATACAAAAGCTATATTTTTTGATTTACAACGAAATGAAACTATAATGCTTCTATGAAATGAGTTTATGATAGAATAATGCTGAGATGATTTTTTCTTATGTGAATTACATTTTAACGATTAGAATTTTTTTCGGCATGTTGAACATCTACTGATGAAAAACAGTGTGAATTACAACATCAAGAGGGTTGGGTTCTGTGAAATGATTTTATGTTAAAATAATGCCGAGATGATTACTTGTTTTCATGTCATCTATTATGACCATTATGATCCCTATGCAACTAAAACTATACGGCATGTTGAGTGTTGACGAAATTATAAATCACTGAACTCAAAAGAACGTGCAGGTGGCAATGCCAATATCACTTCCAGCAAGCACATTCACTTAGCATTTGTCTTCAATTAATGCATGCATATGGGGGAATGAAGAGGTACATCGACACTAAGGTGGTGTTTTTTTTTCTGAAGCCAAAATATCTGCAGTCTGCGGACCACATCTGCAAGCCTCTGCAGCAGAAGAGGTGGACCAAACGTCTGCAGTCTGCAATAAGAAGACTATTTGTTTTTTAACGTCTGCAGGCTGCTGAAATAAACTGAATTTTAAATAAAATTACTTTACAAACTTAAAATGATTTTTCAACACCAAAATTTTAATAATAATAGTCTTATAACATTGAAAATAAAATTCATGCAACTAAATTAGTCATACAATAAAAAAATTTGTTTTACAATAACAATTTCATTTAAAACAATTCAATCTATATTGCCCATCAACTGATCAGCAATTTCATCCCGTAACTGAGTCATATATTCACGGTCTACTGCAGTACCATGTGTTGGAATCCCATCTTCATCATCATCAATGGCCACATTGTTATTTCGAAACGGGACATTGGGTTCATCATATCGTGCGCAATACTCATCACTCAATCCTTCTTTCCTTATATAATTATGAAGCACGAAACATGCCATGACAATGTTTCTTTGTGTCACAAACGGGAATGGTGTCATCCTCTTCAATATAGGGAAGCGTGCTTTCAAAATACCAAAAGCACGCTCAATGACATTCCGAAGTTTTGCATGTCCATGGTTAAATTTTTCTTTATTGGTCAATGCACGTCTTTGACGAAAATCTCCAAGCCAATACCTCACATTACGATAAGGGGCCATAAATCCTCGAGTGTGTGCATACGCGACATCACAGAGATAATATTTGTCTGAAAAAAATGCAATTAAAACACTAATCAATTTTCAAACTAAGATAAAAAATATTTAAAAAAAAAAAACAAAAACTTACCTGGTGGTTGAAACGGGAATGATGCTTGTGGATCGGCTACTGCTTCTTATAATATTCTAGAGTCATGCGCTACCCCTTCCCACCCGGTCACAACAAATGTAAAAATCATATTGAAGTCACAAATTGCCAATACGTTTTGGTAGCAATCTTCCTTTCCCCTACTTCTATATAAGTCTTGTTTCTTAGCAGGGACAACAGCATGTATCAAAGTGCCATCAAGTGCACCAACTGCTCTTTTGAAAACCCTTCGTAGCCTCCTATTATGTCCTGGAATGTTTGGATTCGGATTAAAAGATGTTGGTACTATAACATCTTGTGCGAAAAGCATCATTTTTTCCAACACTTCATAAAAAAATTTATGAATTGTTTGCTTCGAGTGTTGAAATCTCCGCTTGATAATCACGTAACATTGATTATGGCCGATCATCATCAAAAACATGGTCATCTTTTCCTCAACCGATACATGTTTACTGTCCTTTAATGAGTAATTTGCTCTAAAATGAGCACATAGTTGTACAAAAGATTCACAGGAAATGCGTAATACTTCAACACATTGTAAACGATTACGGTGTAATAACTCCAATGTGTATTCATGTCCCGTCATTTCCGAATCATTATCCCGAAATCGTTTCACACCCCTCTTCCAAAAATAACGGATGTATAGGTACATAAGAATTACAAGAAGTAACTTTTGATCGTGATCCATATTAACCTAAAATCAACAAAGTAGAACTTTAAAAAACATTACATAAACCATATTTCAAGTAGCAAAAAAACATTACATAAACCATATTTCAAGTATCAAATAAACATTCCATTAATCATATTCCAAGTACCAAAATAACATTACATAAACCATATTCCAAGTAGCAAAATAACAAAAAATAGTTCCAACAATGGCAAAAAGACCTAACAAAATAGTTCCAACAAAGGCAAAAACATTTAACAAAGTAGTTCCAACAAAGCAAAAAGACATAACAAATAGTTTCAACACTAGAAAATCATCGGACAATCTTTCCATCCTTCAAAACTCCTAAACTGGTACCCGTCATCTCAAGCCACCCTCGTAATATCTCGGGAACATCAGGCAAATGCATCCACATCTCTCTCATGTTCATGGTTCCTCCAAAAATATGATATGCGACAAAGCGTAAAGGATCTGTAGGGCCTAACTGAAGGACCTCTAACTTCTCTAAACACTAAGGAATTGTATACACTTTAGTCAAACTATATAGAGCTTTCTTCATTTCAAATGCTAAATTGTCAATAGTAATAGAAGTTCCATCAGGTGAAGAAGCAGACGGTGAGGCACTAGGAGCTATAGGAGTTGAGGGTTTAGCCCTTTGTTGGGGTTACCGGATGGTGTAGCAGTATATAGTGAAGCAGCAGAAGGTGAAGCAGTAGAAGGTGAACCAGCAGAAGGTGCAGTTGCAGAAGGTGAAGCAGCAGAAGGTGGTGGCTCATGATGGGAAGTGTCAACACCATCATCATCTATTGCATCAAAAGGGGTGGTGGTGATCTGAAGTGGTGGAACACGACAGGAGGATGTGCCAGCTACTGATGATGATTGGGTTGAGTAACTCCTAAAATTACCAGTGGCACTATTTCCATCAAAAAAACGTGCACAAAGATCTGGAAAAGGCAGTGGAATTGTTCTCAAAGAAGCAGCTTTCGGATGCCCCTAAACCCAAATGTAACAAGAAATAGTATAAGAATATTTGGCAACTTCAAACGTAAATGTTATATATATATATATATATATATATATATATATATATATATATATATATATATATATATATATATATATATATATATATATATATATATTATTGTATATTAATATATATGTGCCTTCTTAAAATCATCCCACTCCTCGGCTGTTAAATTAAAAGTGTTTGTTTGAAAATTGTATATATTACCAGTTTTGTTTTTTAAATATACTCATCCAGTGTATTTGGCTTTCAGATTGTCATATGCGTTTTTCATTTGTTTTTTAGTCAACTCAACCCCAAATTTCTCCTTAAGAACTCTTCCAAGCTTTATCCATGAATCTTTCTGCAAACTCAATCCTTTTCTACCAACACTCTCTACTTCTTCAATACAATTATCCAATAAGCAGTTTAAATGCTCATTGGTCCATTGTTGTTTTTCTCCCATTTCTAATAACCAATATAACATAGACAAATATGATTTCATAAGGTATTACATATCATACACATTCTAACAAAAAATAACGATTTAAGACAATAAAAAGTATTTACAAAACTAAATAACAATAAACATTCAACAAGTAACATCATTATTTTACAGCATTATTTCAAGAAAAAGCTTGATTTCAGCACATTCTAGGCAAATTATATCATCCACAAATCGAAAAGTTCTACCTATTTAGGGAATTGAAAGGGTAAGTTTGTAATTTTTTTTATTTTCAATCATAATAATGTGTAATTTTGTTTTATTTTCACAGCATTATTTCAATAAATTTTGTTTTAGTAAACTTTTTATTTTCACAGCAAATTTGTAATTTTGTTTTATTTTCAATCATAATAATGTGAAACTTTTTATTCAATTATAAATAACCTGAATTAGAGTGTTTTAATTCAAAGTTTTCTAAAAAACTTTATAAATCAAAATCATTAGTACCAACACACATCCAAACAGCTCGTGAGTTTTCCATTTTACTTCTATCAAATAAACAAAACTTATGACTCGTTTTGATGCTTTCTATCATATACATATACACAATCAACAATCATGTACATATACATTATCATATACATATACACAATCAATAATCATATACATATACACAATCAAAGATCATATACACATAAACAATCACAATCAACAAGACAATATGTTATCTTTTGCTTGACATTTATGTATATTGGCTTCCAATCAAAGAAAAATATAAATCCAATTTGTTTACAGGTAAGATTTTCAATTTGCTGGGAATTTGGCTTTCAATTTTAGCAAGAATATATGATAGATTATACACCTCCAAGATTTTCTGTAAAACAAGGATGTGAATCAAACAAGAAATTGAACAAGGATGTGAATCAAACAAGTTGAACTGAAACTGAAATCGACAGAGAGAGGAGGTGACGACAAACCTGATTGCTCGTTGATTTCTCGCTTTTTCCTTGCTATTCGCTCGCTGCAATCGAAGGTGGTTCTTCGTTCGATGGTCGCTGCAATCGAAGGAAGTCGGATTAGAGAGGAGGGATGCGACCGATGGTTTTGATTGGAGGCCTGCGACCGGTGGTTTTGATTGGAGGTGACGAGCGAGATGAAGGTTGCTGGAAGATGGAGTCGTCGAGGGTTTTTTCTGATGGGAGGTTGGACGTATGGAGGCAGAAACCAAAAAAAAGAAACGCGTTTTTTTTAGGTCAAAGGCATTGCAGACTTTAGAAGAGGCTATCCCATATCTGTGTGGTGAAGATCTCGCGCAGACATTTTTATGTATGCGCACTTCAGAAAAACAAACGGACTGCAAACCATTATGTATGCGCGTCAACACAACCATCGATCGTTCATCAACGCATTGAAAATCAAAACGTCCGATGCTTTGAAACTTGTTGCCATCTGTTGAAGAGTCTTTATCTGTAGTCGATATTCGATAATACATACCTCCCAATTTCTTTCACTGATATCCTTTTCATTGTTTTCTCTAAAGCACCCAATCTCTCTGATTTCTTTTTCTCTTTCAGTCGATTTATTTTTCTGTGATTTATTTCTCTAATCTGGCTCGGTGGTTCACACAAAATCGTGGTTCAAGCCTTCTGATTTCTGATACAACGATTCTGATTCAGTGATTTAGGTGTCATTCTAATTTTGGGTGAGTTTTCATTGTTCTCATTTTAATTTCAGAAGTGATTTATTTTTTGTGGTTTTGTTAGTTGTTTTAGAATTAAGATTTTTAATTGTTGGGTGTTCCAGTGAAAGTCTTCTATGTGATTACATCTATTTTATTATAGGGAAAAAGTGTGAATGTCGCTCAAACTCTTATTTGATTTTTCATTTTTGTATCTGATTTCTTTATTGTTTCATAAATCAGATTTGGGTTTGGTTGTTTCAGAAATTAGATTTAGGTGAGCTCATTTGATATATGTGTTTATTTAGGTTTGTTTCAATTAATTTCTTAATTATCTGATCTCTTCTCTATTTGATTACAGGAAAAAAGAGTTTGAGCTCCAAAATCAATTTTGTATATGATTTCTCCATTGTTTCTTAAATCAGATTTGGGTAATTTCTCTAATGTTTTCTCGTAGTGTGAGCTCTGAAATCATATTTGTTTTTAATTTGTCTATTGTTTCAACAATCAAATATGTATATGCTGATTCAAAAATCAGATTTTAAGATTTTGGTGAGTTTAATTTTGAAATCTGTTTATGTTCAATCTTTGTTGTCTAAACATCTTTTCTGAACTTGTGTTTTATTGTTTATATGATGTGAAGCAGGAGCAATTTTATTCTTGTAGATATGGCTCTTTTTCAATTGAAAAGTATATTTGAACAAATGCAATATTTTGAATATATATTTGTTTTTTTGTTTGATTGTTCCAAATTAGTTTTATTAGGTGATGAAAAAAAAAGTTTTTTTTTTTAAACTTGAGTTCAATTTAACAAATGGTGAGGAATATAATATTGATGGAATTGACTTATTTATTGATTTACAAATATGGCATAAAAAATTGTTGGATGAAAATTGGATATGTTCCCTAATGTGTTGGTTGTATATTGGATATTGTTGAAGGTGTTGGTTACGGTTGCTTCTGTAGAAAGAAGTTTTTCAAAATTGAAGTTTTTGAAATCGTATCTCTACCCTCTGAAGTGTCATGACTCAAGAAAGATTGAATGGATTAACAATTTTAAGTATTGATTATTGTAAAATAAGAGATGTTTTCGTTTCAAAAAATGTTTTAAGTGATTTTTATAGGTTTTTGTTTGTATTATTTTGCTTGATTGTAACATTTATTGCATTTTCTATTTTATAATTCTTTTATATGTACTTTTTTCTTTATCGTACGGTACATATATAAGGGCATAATTTTTTTTTATCTCGCATTGGATAGTAAAAAACAATGAACCGACCCTGAACATTTGCTTAAAAAAGACTAATTCTAAAAAGAATGTGTTATACAACATTTTAGATAAATGAGACTAATTAAATTTGGTTAAATGTTTTATATATATATTTATAAAAACTTTTAATAATAATCATTACGGAAATCATTTAATTAGAGAATAAGTTAGTGAAATGATGAGTTGATACCTTTAAATTATATATATATATATATATATATATATATATATATATATATATATATATATATATATATATATATATATATATATTGAACATCATGAAAGATACACTAATAAAAAATTGGCAGCTTGCCTTACTAAACTTCTAAATATTGTATTTGCACACCTAAACTCTTAATATCGTATTTTCCCTTCTTAATGTTTTTTAATATTATATATACCCAAATCCAAATTTTCTGGTAGTTTTTAATGATTTATAATTACTTTTCATAATCTTGAATGCTATAATAATAATAATAATAATAATAATAATAATAATAATAATAATAATAATAATAAACCTTCTTAATAGACAATAATGCTCTTAGTTCTAATTCCCAATACACCACACATGCACACATATTCACAAGATTACCATTTTTGCTTCCTACTTTGTATCCATGTTTACCGCACACATCTTTTACTACTTCCTTCCGATCGCACAACATAGCATCGTTATTCCCCTGTTGTCGCACACGCATGAATCAAGCACGTATCAGCAGCATCAGGTAATCAACAACACTATTTCAATTTTCAGTCTCTCCAACTTCATTGCTATTGATTTCTTTGATGTTAATTTCATTTTTGTTGATCATAAACCCTTGTTATCTTGATGTTTCATGATAATGCCTTTACAATGATAATCTTGAACTAAAACGAATTTTGTTTGTGTTGTTGATTGATTTTTTAACATGAACGTGTTGAAACTTATACGTGAACATGGTGAAACTTATCTAATTCGCTTGATCTTAAACCCTTCTATCTTTATGGTCCAAGATAATGTCTTTACGATGATAATCTTGAACTATAATGGTCTAGAATGCTTGATATGTGTTAATGGAGGCCCTACTTTAATGCAATCTATAAATTCTTTTTACCATGACCATTTACGTATATTGAACTTACATTAGCAATAAAAAAAATCATTTGTATTAGTTTGTTGGTTGATGTTTCTTGGTTTATAGATCAAAAGTTGTTATTTGTTGCAAATTATCCAAAGTATAATGTGGTTTGTGGGTTCCAGTTTCTTTAACCATTTCTATATCTATATTTTTTTTTCTTATAACCAACTTAAAATTATCTTGTAGATGCTACAAACCAGAGTGGGAAGATCATTCTCAAACATAAGATATTACCTTCATGACACATCGAAACTAATATGGGAGAGTAGGGTTGCATCTCCAATATTTGAGTATGTTTATGTGAATATCTTAATTTTAATTTATTAAACTTTTACTAAATTTTACGAATGTTTCTCTAATAAATTTTCAATTTCAGGCATATATCAACATCAAAGTTCAAGTTAAATTTGAAATACGGGGGTTACTTTCAGCTAACGAAGAACCGTTATAGACAAATTTATTACTTTGGCTCTCAAAAATGTATCCACATAGACACATTTATATACAAGTTAAGTCAAATACATGAAGAAGTGATAAAACATTATTCAGCAAAGAAGAATCCAATATTTTCTATTTTTGATGTAGACAAGTATACAACAGACAAATCATTTATTGAACTTGATTTTGATGAAAAGTTCATGGCTATGCTTAGCATGTATGGAAACGAGAAAGAAGTAATTATTTATGTAACAACAAAAAATGACCTCGACTCCAATAACCATAGTAACCTTTTCTGTGGCAATAGAGATGAACCACATAATGAGGATAGGGGAGACCATTGTCCTTGTGGACAAAGTTATCATAGTCATCTAAGTTCTGATAATGAAGACGCTCTAGTGAATGATGATGATGAAGTTTACTCATTTAGTACAAATAGTATAAGCATCAAAGTCGGCTCAAATTTTGAAAACATTATAGCTTTTAGGAGATCTTTAAACTACTATGCAATCACAAATGAGTTTAACTACTACATTTAGAAAAGTGACCCGACACGATTCACAGCTAGGTGTGAAAACCTAGAGTGTGAGTGGAGAATTCATGCTTCTATTATGCAAGATGAAGTTACCTTTGAAGTTACTATATACCCTAAGTTATATTTAACATTATTTCTATTAAAAATTTATTTATGTTTAATTAATTCTATTTTCACGTTAAGAAAATGGTAGAAGTACATACTTGCACTCGAAGCAACAAGGGTGGAAATAAGCATGCCACTCAAGGATGGATTGTTAATGTAGTTACTGAGAAGTTGAAATCTGATGGGGATGTCTCTCCTATTGATCTTAGAAATTGAATTATGAATACTTAAAATGTTCACGTGACATACCTAAAAGTCTTTTGTAACATCCCATTTATTAAATAGATAAATAAATAAGGATTAATAAATGAATAGTAGTCCTAAAGTCCATAACATTTATCGGGGTGTTGGTTTCTTGGAGTCAAATGACATGATTTGGAGTTTCGAGGGTTAAAATGTAATTCTCGGATTAGTTTGTAAAGAATTTTGAAGGTTGAGGGTGGTTTGGTAAATTCTGGATTTAAATTGAAAGGAGTTTTAGAAGTTGGGGGCTAAATGGTAAATATTGGATTAAAGTTGAAAATATTTTATGGAGGCAAGGGCTAAACGGTAAGTTTTAGGCTTAATTTGAAAAGATTTTGTGAGGAAGGGCTGATTTTGGAAATATGGACACAGGTTTGAAATGAGACACAGGTTTAACCCCGCATCCCAATTCCCTCTCATTCAGAAGATGGCAAACCCTACCCCTAAATCTCATCTTCATCAGCCGCCACCATAGGAGCTTTCTCAGTCGCCGCCACGTCGATGTGTCGTCCGCCGCTTGCTACCATGCTGTTGTAGCGCTGTCACCACCACTTGCCGCCAGCAACGCCGCAAACCACCGAGATATGCGTCGAAGACCGAAGGAGGTGATGTGTTCGTCGTGTGAGGGTCGGGAGCCACCAGAAACGCATGGTAAGTCCACCTGCACCTCATCTTTTCTCATTCTCTCATTCTTTTCATTAGATACGACATTCGAGTCATCGTTACAGCTATCGGTGGCCATTGGTTCGTTGTTCTCGTCTTTTCCGACGACGCTTGTCACCAAGGCGGTGGTTGTATAGGTGTATGTTCGACTGTACAGGTTGGTTGTTGTATTCGTGGGGTAATAGGTGCGATTTTGGCCGGAAAACCCACCGCCACCACCATGAGGTGGTGGCTGCCACTGTTTGCTGTTGTTTTCTTCCGCCCAATGCCGCCACCAGCCACCTGTTGAAAATACCCGATACCCGATTACCCGACCCGACGCGTTTTGAATTCAGGTAGATTGGGTCGGGTAAATCGGGTTTTGGGTTTGAACATTCAGGTAAACGAATAACCCGATATTTAAATAGGTCGGGTAATGGGTAGGTTTAAAAAACGGGGTATACCCGAATACCCGATTTTAAAAAAAACTTATTAATACACAAGTTATAATAACTATTAAAGTTGGATCATTATTTTATATAATTATTGTTCCTTATAGTTTAAACCAAATGTTATATGACTTCATTATTTGAACGATATATAGTAAATACAAAAGAAATTGTTGAAAATGAAATGAAGTTTTGAACAGAATATTACAACAAATATAAACAAAAATAATGAAAATGAATGAGATGTTAGATTCTGCTTCATTTATTTTGTGCACTATGAATTTGTTTCTTTTTTTCAACTATGCACATGTTTCTATTTTGTCAACAAGTCATATGGTTTCTTCTTTGTGAATTGAAATATAGTTATATAATTGGTTCCTTCAATTTAGATAACATGCTAAATTTTTTTATTTATAACTTTTATGTACTCACCTTTTTCATTAAATCATGTAACATGTTTGGTTAATCCAAATTTGATCAAACGCTAATCATGTACTACATACATTGTTTTTTTTATCAAAATTTGAAATGGAATGCAAAAATCACATAACATATTATAATGACTTGTATTGTTGTCGTATGTACTTGTTAATCGTATGGAATATTTTGATACCTAATTTTTTATTAAAGCAACCAAAATGCAAAAAAGAATTAAAAAAAATCAATAAGTGACACTTAAATAATTTTCGGGTATACCCGAAAATACCCGACCGACCTAAAACCCGAATACCTGAAACCCAAGGACGCAAATTACAATATAGGCCAGGTATCGGGTATTATTATTTTAAGTAAATACCCGAACTACCCGACCCGTTCTACCCAAAACCTGAAAATTTTACCCAATCAACACCCCTACATTGGGTCGTTGTTCTCATCTTTTCCGGCGACGCCTGCCACTAAGGCGGCGGCTGTATAGGTTTATGTTCGAGTGTACAAGCTGGTTGTTGTATTCGTGGGGTCATAGGTGTGATTTTGGCCGGAAAACCCACCACAACCACCATGAGGTGTGGCTGCCTTTGTTTGTTGTTGTTTTCTGCCGCCCATTGCCGCCACCAGCCACCGTAGGAGGTGGCTTTGTGTGTATATTATGTGTTTGTTTTAATGGTGAATGTTATATAATTTTTTCCTAGTCAAAAGTGAAGAAGATCACCGCCACCACCACGAGGTGGTGGTTGTCGCCGTGAGCCGCCATTGACTGCCACTACCCGAGGTGGTAGTGGGTGGTGCTCGGCCTAGTGGAACCCTAATGGACCTAAAAGCTTAATTTTGGACTTGGTTGCTTGTATTTGGGTTAGAAACCCTAATTCGGTTTTAGAAAACCCTAATTTTGGAAAATATTAGTTTTGGATTGTTGGGACCCGCGTTTGGACTAATAGACTGGGAATTTGATTTATGTCCAACTACATTTTATGAATGGCCTAACGAAGTAATGGATTTAATGGATTAAGTCCTTAGTAGGTTAAGTCCCTAATGTGGTAAGTAAAAATACTTAACCCTAATCGTCATTTCATGTGAGAAACCCTGATTTTTGGTTGGGCCTTGAGTTGGGCCTTTTTGTTGGGTTTTCGTGCTTGGGCCCTTAATGTGTCATCCAAGAACAAAGATATGTACTAGAATATTTGGATTGGGCTTAGGATAAGGCCCATTGGAAAGGCTTGGGCCCAATTGGTAAAATTAGGCCATAGATGGGCCATAATTGGGCCTTGATGATTATGGCATATTGGCCCATTGGATTGCCAAGTGTTTGGACCAGAATAAATGGTTGGGCCTTAAGGTAAGACCATGTGAGGAGTTTAGGCCCAATTTTGTTGGGCCTTGGTTGATTATTGGACTTTTGGGCTTTCAGGGTATGAGTTGGTCCTTAATCTTGGATGAAGCTAGGCTATGGGTAAAATGGTCTTTTTTACCCATGTATGGACTTATGGTTATGCATTGGAACCCGATTGTTAATTGGGTCCATTTTGATGTTGACAGCTTGGGGATCTGTCAGCCAGCAGCCCGAGATTTATCCGCGGGACTTCAGCAACGCGAGGTGAGTTTCCTTTAGTAGGAACGGGTCTACGACACCAATGTCGGCCCGTATCTGTGATCTGATTAGTAGTTGAGTGTGGGCGGGGCCCGTATCTCATAGATAGATGATATGGTGAAAATTTATATGTTTAGTTATACTTGTTGTCTGTGTGATACTTGTATGTGTTTCATGATTAGCTGAGTGTGGGCGGGGCCCGTATCTCATAGTATTTGAGTGTGGGTGGGGCTCGTATCTCCTAGTAGTATTTGAGTATGTATATATGACTGATTAGTAGAATTAGATATACTTGTTGTCTATGTGATACTTGTATGCATGTTAGTAGCTGAGTGTGGGCCGTATCTCATAGTAGCCGAGTGTGGTTAGGGCCCGTATCTTGTAGCCAGCGGAGTGTGGGCGGGGCCCGTATCTCCTAGACAACGGATTGTGGGTGGGGCTTGTATCTCATAGTCGGCAGAGTGTGGGTGGGGCCTGTATCTCCTAGTCAGCAAAACGTGGACGGGGCTCGTATCTCTTAGTTAGCGGAGTGTGCGTGGGGCTCGTATCTCATAGTTAGTGAAGTGTGTTTGGGGCCCGTATCTCCGAGTTAGCGGAGTTTGGCCGGGGCCCGTATCTCCTAACTGCATGTTATGTGTATGGTATATGGTAGTTTGGGGAGAGTTGCTAAGCTTCGTGCTTACTGTTTTCAGTTTTTATTTCAAGTACTTCCGGTAGCAAGGGGAAGAGCTTGGGATGACTGCAGTACACACACCATTTATTTAGCCTGGGATGTTTATATTGTGACATATTTGACAATTGATTATGAAATTTTTTAGCATGAGAGTTGATATGGTGTTTTGATGTGATGTTTTTGAGACACATGACTTATGATTTTTATTATTGAAGTTTGATTACTGATGGTTTTCTTAAATGATTTAAACAAAAATTTTGGACCGTATTTTTGGGATGTTTCAAGTTGGTATCAAAGCCTTGGTTTGAGGGATTCGGGCACACTCTCGGGTGTGTCTGAACTCAAACTAAGGACTTGGTATGAAAATTTTCAAAACGAAATCATTTTTAGAAACGAACTTTGAAAAGAGAAAAGAATTTTCAAAAAGAGAAAAAGGGTGTGGTGCATGCAATCAGCCGAGCTCAAGTAAGTACTCCCAAATTATCCATACAAGTTATGTTATAATATGATTATGAGAACTGCATGCTAGACTAGGGCTAAGGATCTAGGAATGATGCCTTGTATGCCTGTTATACGTGTATGAGAACTGCATGCTAGTTAGGGCTAAGGATCTACGAAGGATGCCTTATTTGCCTGTTTTGTAAGCTTATTCAGATGTATGCTAGTACTGATTCGTTAGTGGTATGATGGCCTGATTAAAGTATGATTGATTATGTTTACTCGATGCTCGAATGCTTCTTGCTTTGTGCTTTTAGGATTTCCAGTTACCTCTAACTAACTAGTAAACGAATATGTTAAGTTACATATTACGAGGACTAAATAATTTCAGAAGGTTAGGTTTAGCTCTATTTCGCAGCTCTTATCTTAGTCCAACCGTTGTAGGGTAGGACCTCTCATTCGAAGAATTATCTACTCTTAGTGATATGTAATGGTATCCGCGAGCTAGTTCGGGAAGATAGCATAGACTTCTTATGCAACTGATGGCGGAGAGTGGGTTGGTGATTACCCTAGGTCAAGCTTAGGATGAGATTAGAACGATATCAACAGTACTAGTACAAGGGACTTGGTGGATTTGAGGAAGTTCTTGAGGAAAGTACAGATAGATGTAGAAGATAGTATGTGTGACATCCCCATTTTCAAGGCTAGAAAAGACCGATTTTGTTTATGCTTTATAAAAATCATAGTACATATTTTAATAAAAATGTTGTGGAATTTGTTCCTAGTAAAACATGATAAGTACGTTATCAAAGCGTTTCCGAAGAAAAGTATTTTTATTCATTTTAAAACATTTGGGATGTCATCGTCAATACATAAACATAAGCATAAACAGAACTTACATTCATTATCACTAGTGATCTACATCTCTTTTAAATCTCTCAGTGTAATGTGACTTCATCTCAACACCTGTGATATAAATAAACTGAGTGGGTCAGGTTGGGAAACCTGGTGAGTACATAGGGTTTTCAACTTACAATAATATAATTATTATGTTTAAACAATTAAATAATCAACCCAATTACCCATCCCCATTATCTTCTTTATTCTTAAGGATCTACCCTAAGAATCAGCTATTCCTCGTTCATTTAATCCTAAGGATCATCCTAAGGAATCAGCACGAAGTCCATCGTTGCCACGCTTTACACAACGGGCACTAAGTATACATAGTCGCCAGGGCATAGGCACTAAGTCTGCATAGTCGCCAGGGTTTAGGCACTAAGTCTTCATAGTCGCCAGAGTTTAGGCATCAAGTCTGCATGATCATTAAGCTTTAGGTATCAAGTCTGCATGATCACCAAGGTTTAGGCATCAAGTCTGCATGATCACCAGGGTTTAGGAATCAAGTCTGCATGATCACCAGGGTTTAGAGTACACCGAGTGAACACATCGTTCACAACACCTACAGATTGCGAGCCAGCTAGTGTTCCACTGCACTGTCTAGAATAGTTCGTGGTTGTCGTCCGTACTCTGCTGAATGACGGGGCCATCGTTTGGGAAAAGGCTCCTCACATCGTCCACCTCTCACCCTCACCTCGTGGTCTATAACACCTCTCAACTCATCATCCAACTCATATTCCATCTAATACATCTACTCATGTTTTAACCCAACATTATTGTAGATATAAAATACATATACAGTTTAAATCATTTAAAACATGTATACAATCGTTCATTTAGGATAGACAGCAAGTACTCATATAATATGCACACATAGCACATAATTTTTATTAAATACTTCATATCTATGCGTAAGATGAAAGTAAATATGCACTCACCTGAAAGGTGGTGACTCAGCACTCGAACAGCGCTTAGATACTCTCAAAACAATTTCCTTCGATAAAACCTAGTATCAATACCACTAGGGTTTAGTCTAACGATAACCGTGACAAATTAATAGTCTGACTATTATTACTATTATATAAGCATTAAATAACACTCAATATAACTCATAATAATAGCCCAAATAATTATTTTAAGGACCTAATAACATTACTATAATTATTTGAAAGCTATATTAAAAATTGCGTAAGCGTAGCTCACTTACAGCGGAATTTAAAGAAAACCGGGCTTTCCTCGGAACAGCGTTTCCGAAACCGAAAGACCCTTTTTCTTGGGACTCCGGTAGCCTCGGGGCTTCTTCGGGTGCTAGGGGTTCACCTATACTTGAGGGAGGGTTTGGAACCTTAGAGAGAGAAAGAAATTTAGAAAGAGAAAGAAATTGGTGTGATTTGCTCGTCAACCCTCACAGCCTATTTATAGGCGCGAGCCTTCGGAGGTACGATGGGCGTACAGCAGGTTACGTGGGGTGTAACTTCGAATAAGGGTGTCAGATGGCGAGCTTCGGATGGGGCGACGTGGCTACTCCCCGGACCAAGCAGATCGGCTACGCGCGGCGTTCCCTCTTCGCACGCAGGGCGTACCTCGTACGTGAGGCGCTTCTCGGCTACGCTGGGTGTAACCCTCGCACCAGGTGTCATCATCCGAAGTGAGGCCTTGGGCAGCAAGCACCGGTTGGGATCGTGCCACATCAGCAATCTCGCAACAGGTCTCGCAAATTTACTTTTCGACTTCTAAAAATCATAACCTTCACATACGAGCTCTATTTTCGACGTTCTTTATATCCACGCGAAGGTGGGAACGTAATCTACAACTTTCGTTTAGACACTGTCGGCTAATTTTGACTTTATTTTAAAAGTCATATTATTAACAGGCCGGGACAGGATTGGTCCGTTAAAAATTCATAATTTCTTCATCCGACGTTCGTTTTTGTCTATCTTTTTATCGTTATGCTACAAATAATGAGATCTTCAATTCTCGTTTAGGTTGTGTCGGCTAAAAATTGCTCGATCTAATATTCAAATTTCAGGTTGTACACCGCTAAGCCCAAAACTTCAAAAAATCATAACTTCTTCATACAAAGTCAGATTTGGGCGTTCTTTTTATGGACGCTCTCGGTTTAACGTATTCTATGACTTACATTTAGATTGCTAAGGCTAAAACTCACTCTATCATAAATTCACTATTTACGCTTCCCGATGCCGTGCCGGTTCCGTTGCGAAACTTCGACGGGTCATAACTTCTTCGTTATAACTCGGATTTCGGCGTTCTTTATATGTACGGAAACCTTGTGACATATACTACAACTTGGTTTAAATTATTTATTCTAAATAATATTTTGTCGAAAAGTCGTTTTTGACACTTATTGCCTCTAAATTGACTAGCCCAGATCTATGGGTGTTACAATTATCTCCCCTTAGGATGATTATGTCCCGGAATCATCAACGAAACAGGGCTCACATGATGACTCCATAGGTTATCTCTTCATCCTAATTCCTAAGTCATAACTTCGATGTTTCTTCGAACGAGTATGTAACTCTTAGATTCCTTGACTACAGGCGGTACTCGATCTTGTATCCGCTCTCTATCTCACGTTAGACTCCAAATTATGACCTTCAAGTCACAATGTCAATCCCCAGTTGATACGACTTAAGATAAGTTCTTTTATTACTACAATGGAACGATGTGTCATATTCTAATGACCTGTCATCGTATGATGCATTGCTTGGACTCAGGTCGTTTAGAGTCAAATTCCGGAACAGTCTATACCTTCCTTCATGTTCTAATCATATCTTAAAAGGTAGCATTTCTAGCAACCGTCGCAATATTTCTACTGATCGATTTGATTAATTCTTCCGGCTTAAGTCGGTGCTACATCGAACTTGGTTCTTTGAACCACGTAACATACTCATCGTAGTCGGACTCAATTCGATATGACCACTCAGGTCGGAATACAACAATCTTTTTAGTCATTACCGAAACGATGGTAACGACATACTTGAATAAAACGGTATCAATTACTAGCTTCTTGGTAACCTTGTGACTTTCCCTGATCCAAGCGTGAGTCCTGTGCTTTCGGTAGTATATGCATCTACTACCTTTCACACCTACTCATACTCGTCCCAAGTATTGTCTCGCAGTTTTCCAAGTCATCATGCAAGAAAATCAAATAACAGTTTAACACATGAGATACAAAATGAAGGCTTTATTATTTCTCGAAATTATTACATAGGTGTTCAAGTTCACCCTAGATTATGCCTCTAATAGGCTACATCATACGATACTATGGCTACTGCATAACTTGATCTTCGGATATGACGTCCTTATCTTTGATTCCGCACATGGTTTTCTGCTTCGTCGAGGATCATGTGGAATACTCTTGGCCTTGGTAGTGTATTTGGCTTTGCTGCCCCATTTTTCTTTGGGCGGTCCCTAGAAATATGCCCTTCTTTGTTACATCCATAGCACACCTTCTTCTTGGACACACACTTGCTGGCGTAATGCCCTGTCTTTCCATATTTGTAGCAAGTCACATCCTCGTTACATATCCCGGAGTGCTTCTTTTTACACTTTTCGCACCACTTGGCTTCAACTCCTCCTCCTTCTTCAGTTGTAACGTCCCAAAATTCAAGACTAAAAATTTCTTTTAATAAAATATTAAGTAACGTAAAATTAGCATTTCAGAACATAAACAGAGTATTAGTTTTCAAAACACATGTTCATTATCAGAGTAAAACGTTCCCAGGCTGACTAATCTATGGTGTGTGCCATGCGATCATCCCGAGCTCCATCATCCACTACCGGAAGTACCTGAAACCAAAACTGAAAACCGTAAGCACAAAGCTTAGTGAGTTCCCCAGATACCACATACCATATAACCCATTCATAGCCAAGAACCATACATAACCGACTTATCCATAATCAAGTAAGGTGCTATGTGCCAATCATAGTCTTGCCATTATGCCACGGGCCGCGCGTGGTCTTCCTGGTCAAGCCTGGGCCGCTCCCTGGGTCTTACAGACAAGTGCCAAGGGCCACCCCCTGGTCTTACAGACATGTGCCAAGGGCCACCCCCTGGTCTTTTATGCAAGTATCACAGAGACAACCGTACATACTACTCTACTTAGCTAAACAGCATACAGTGTGCCAGAAGCCACCTCCTGGTCTTTCATATATAATAACATACAATGCGCCAGGAGCCACCTCCTGGTCTTTCATACATATTGCATAGGGCTAACCCCCGGGTCTTCCTATCATCCATAATAACATACTGTGTGCCAGGAGCCGCCCCCTGGTCTTTCATGCATATTGCCTAGGGCTAACCCCCGGGTCTTCCAACCATACATAATAACATACTGTGTGCCAGGAGCCACCCCTGGTCTTTCATGAATATACTAAATGGGCCGGCATTGGTGCCTTAGACCCATACAAACAGTGAGGAGACTCACCTCGCACTGCTGAACTCTGCTGATAATCCTTTGGCTGTTGACCGACAACTCTCTGAACTCCTGCTCCACTCGCTCCCCGAGCTACCAATGTCAAAGCAACACTGAGTCTAACTGACCCCCGAAAGACAACCAAGTCAACTCTGGTCAAAGTCAAAGTCCTGGTCAAAGTCAACCTTCCAGGTCAACCCTACTCGCCGAGTCACCCTATTGACTCGCCGAGTTCATATGTTCAGAGTCCTTCTCTTTGCGACTTGACTCGCCGAGTCAGTCCATGACTCGCCGAGTCTACCGATTACCGAGTCCTGACCTGTCCAACTCACCGAGTCCCCATTCGACTCACTGATTCGAGTCTCAACTCGAAGGGTTTGGGGTTTCGCGACCTGACTCGCCGAGTCCAAGAACATACTCGCCGAGTCCAGGATAACCTTCAACAGACTCGCCGAGTTTTTCTTCCAACTCGCCGAGTTCCTGCCCAACTTCATCTGACTCGACGAGCTGTTCATCCCACTTGTCGAGTTCCTCCAAATCTTCATGCTACTCGCCGAGTCCACTCAAAGGACTCGTCGAGTCCATCCGGTCCTTCATACATGCAGAGGACTTTTGAGTCATGTAGGGACTCAAATCTGTAGATCTACCCTTCCCAAGCCTATTCCTCACGTAAAGTTGCAAACTTTACATGTAGAGAAGGAGATCTAGGCAAAATACACCATAAACTAGGGTTTAAGGAAAGAAAGCTCCATAATTGACTCAAGGGTTGATGCTTTACGGGATTCCAAACCAAAACAAGCATGGATCTGAGGTTGCAACCTCAGATCTGGACTTCAAGCTCGAGATTGATCTTAAACATGGCTTAAAAGCCCCAAAACTCATAACCAAAGATGATCTAAAGGAGAGAAACGACTTTAATACCTTCAATATCTCAGAAGGGTTCCCCAATCTTCGGATCCAAGGCCACTCCTTGATGCTTCAATGATTCCCACTTCTTCTTCTTCCTTTAAATCACTCAAAATGGCTAAAAGCTTGAATAAGCACAATGGAGGCTTAGGGTGCGGTGTTCTGGGTGTGAGAGACAGTAAAGGAACCCTAGGGGAGAGAATGAGACGATTAAATATGCTCCAAGCCCCGAATTTAGGGTTTTCCTCGCACAGACCAGACTCGCCGAGTCCACTTGGCCGACTCGCCGAGTTGGTCACTTACACCTCGACCCGGATCCCGCTCGGACTCGCCGAGTCTCCCCTTAAAATTAGGGTTTTCTTTCCCTTCTTGGCCTTCAAAACTTTGGGTGTTACATCAGTCTTTGAGAATTTCCTTTCTTTGTTGGACTTTGAAGATCCTTCATGCTTCCTTTTCTCGCCAACTTCAGCTCTCTCCAGACCCTTTTCCCTAATCTAGGTCTCAACATTCCTGGCTGCCCAAATGGCTCCATTCAAAGTGGTTGCTTGCTTTACCATTGGTCCAAAGTCTGCTGGTAATCCATGGGCAAACTTGTTGACCTTGGAGAGCTCAGTTGGAACTAGGTAAGGAACAAGCTTCATTTTCTCCGTAAAACTTGCAGCATACTCGATGACACTCATCCTTTCCTTTTTTAGATTCTGGAACTCATTGTTGATCTCCAAAAGATCCTGCTCAGAGCAGTACTGCATCTTTAACTACACCAGAAAATCTTCCGATGACATCTTGCTCGCTTCTCCTTTGGGCATCGAATCGGCTAGTAGCTGCCACCAGCTTAGTACTCCAGATTTCAACAGAGGAACCGCGAGAGCGGTCTTTTGCCTGTTGCTACACTCGTAACTCTCAAACATCGTCTCCATCTTGGAGATCCAGTTCATGACTTCCATTGGCGTCGGGCTTCCGGATAGACTCGGTGGTTTGGATGCCATTAAAGCCTTGTATTTGCATCCACGTCCGTCATTTCCTCCATCCTGGTGATTTCGGCTAACTATCGGTGGGTTGGCTTGACCAACAGTCCCACTATAGTTTCCTCCATCTGACTGCCCATCATTCAGCTCGGGCTGTTCAATTGGTATCGTAAGTTCTTCTCGGTTTTGTTGAAGTAAACGCCTTGTTTCCTCCATTTGGCGATCCAACATCATCTGGATCATTGCTTGCACTCCGGCCATCGTTATTGGCTCAGGTGTCACTTCTTCGACAACAGGTATTTGTTGTATCACTGGAGGTTGAGGGGGTTGGTTCCTATTTCCATTTGCGTTTACGTTTCCGCTACGGGTCCTTGCCATCTTGATATATACACCGAATAAGGTGAATCTATATCTTTATTTAGGATAGACCTTTAAATCATCCTTATCACTCCGAAACGTTAACATGCTAGTTCTAATATCATAGTTAAACGCTTAGAATCCTAAACACATAAGGTTTCCAGATCCGGTCGGCAATAGACAATAGATTCGAACAAACAACAGCATATCAGGCAAAAGCATTTAGAACATAAAAGCATTTTCGGCACAATTCCTATAATAAGCTAGTGCTCACACATCACCATCATCGCTTAGAATTCTAAGCTTAAGTCTAGAAATCCTACAAGTTCCTAGTTCGCTTAAACTAATGCTCTGATACCAACTGTGACATCCCCACTTTCACGGCCAGAAAAGACCGATTTTGTTTATGCTTTATAAAAATCAGAGTACATCTTTTAATAAAAATGTTGCGGAATTTGTTCCCAGTAAAACATGATAAGTACGTTATCAAAGCGTTTCCGAAGAAAAGTGTTTTTATTCATTTTAAAACATTTGGGATGTCATTGTCAATACAGAAACATAAGCATAAATAGAACTTACATTCATTATCACTAGTGATCTACATCTCTTTTAAATCTCTCAGTGTAATGTGACTTCATCCCAACACCTGTGATATAAATAAACTGAGTGGGTTAGGTTGGGAAACCTGGTGAGTACATAGGGTTTTCAACTCACAATAATATAATTATTATGTTTAAATAATTAAACAATCAACCCAATTACCCATCCCCATTATCTTCTTTATTCTTAAGGATCTACCCTAAAAATCAGCTATTCCTCGTTCATTTATTCCTCAGGATCATCCTAAGGAATCGGCACGAAGTCCATCGTTGCCACGCTTTACACAACAGGCACTAAGTCTACATAGCCGCCAGGGCTTAGGCACTAAGTCTGCATAGTCGCCAGGGTTTAGGCACTAAGTCTGCATAGTCGCCAGAGTTTAGGCATCAAGTCTGCATGATCACCAAGGTTTAGGTATCAAGTCTGCATGATCACCAAGGTTTAGGCATCAAGTATGCATGATCACCAGGGTTTAGGCATCAAGTCTGCATGATCACTAGGGTTTAGAGTACACCGGGTGAACACGTCGTTCACAACACCTACAAGTTGTGAGCCTACTAGTGTTCCACTGGACTGTCTAGAATAGTCTGTGGTTGTCATCCATACTCTGTTGAATGACGGGGCCATCGTTTGGGAAAAGTCTTCTCACATCGTCCACCTCTTACCCTCACCTCGTGGTCTATAACACCTCTCAACTCATCATCCAACTCATATTCCATCTAATACATCTACTCATGTTTTACCCCAACATTATTGTAGATATAAAATACATATACACTTTAAATCATTTAAAACATGTATACAATCGTTCATTTAGCATAGACAGCAAGTACTCAGATAATATGCACACATGGCACGTAATTTATATAAAATACTTCATATCTATGTGTAAGATGAAAGTAACTATTATTACTATTATATAAGCATTAAATAACACTCAATATAACTCATAATAATAGCCCAAATAATTATTTTAAGGACCTAATAACATTACTATAATTATTTGAAAGCTATATGAAAAATTGTGTAAGCGTAGCTCACTTACAGCGGATTTTAAAGAAAATTGGGCTTTGCTCGGAGCAGCGTTTCCGAAACCGAAACACTCCTTTTCTCGGGACTCCGGGAGCCTCGGGGCTTCCTTAGGGTGCTAGGGGTTCACCTAGACTTTAGGGAGGGTTTGGAACCTTAGAGAGAGAAAGAAATTTAGAGAGAGAAAGAAATTGGTGTGATTTGCTCGGCAACCCTTGCAGCCTATATATAGGCGCGAGCCTTTGGAGGTACGCTGGGCATACAGCAGGTTACGCGGGGCATAACTTTGAGTAAGGGTGCCAGATGGCGAGCTTCAGATAGGGCGACGTGGCTACTCCTCAGACCAAGCAGATCGGCTACGCGCGGCGTTCCCTCTTCGCACGCAGGGCGTACCTCGTACGTGAGGCGCTCCTTGGCTACGTTGGGCGTAATCCTCGCACCAGGTGTCATCATCCGAAGCGAGGCCTTGGGCAACAAGCAACGGTTGGGATCGTGCCACGCAGCAATCTCGCAACAGGTCTCGCAAATTTACTTTCCGACTTCTAAAAATCATAACTTTCGCATACGAGCTCTATTTTCGACGTTCTTTATATCCACACGAAGTGGGAACGTACTCTACAACTTTCGTTTAGACTCCATCGGCTAATTTTGACGTTATTTTAAAAGTTATATTATTAACAGGCCGGGACAGGATTGGTCCGTTAAAAATTCATAACTTCTTCATCCGACATCCGGTTTCGTCTATCTTTTTATCGTTACGCTTCAAATAACGAGATCTTCAATTCTCATTTAGGTTGTGTCGGCTAAAAATCGCTCGATCTAATATTCGAATTTTGGGGTGTACACCGCTAAGCCGAAACTTCGAAAAATCATAACTTCTTCATACGAAGTCAGATTTGGGCGTTCTTTTTATGGACGCTCTCGGTTTAACGTATTCTATAATTACATTTAGATCGCTAAGGCTAAAACTCGCTCTATCGTAAATTCACTATTTACGCTTCCCGATGTCGTGTCGGTTCCGTCGCTAAACTTCGACGAGTCATAGCTTCTTCGTTATAACTCGGATTCTGGCGTTCTTTATATGTACGGAAACCTTGTGACATATACTACAACTTGGTTCAGATTATTTATTCTAAATAATCTTTTGTCGAAAATTCGTTTTCGACACTTATTGCCTCTAAATTGACTAGCCGGATCTACGGGCGTTACAGTATGGGCCCATACTATTGAAAGCAGAGGATCCATACTCGAATCAAGGAAAGATGAGATGAATCCAAGAAACTTGTAGTGTGTGAGATCCCTCGAGTTATGATGAGTATTATGATGATTGTTATGGTATATTTTCAACTATAGTGACGCTACGTGATAGACCAGATGGTAATTCTAGTGCCGACGAGGGATCAGGCTCAGACTCTGGAGTCGGGTAGCTTGATGGTCATATGAGGGAGTTCATTCCATATGATAGTATGATAGTTTCATTTTATTCACTTCCTTTTTATAGTTTATTTTAGCATATTTCTTTCAAAATTTAGATAATTTCCATGCATATTTTCCTTTTTGTTATTTTATGGCCATTTTCGAGTACTTTTGAATTTTGTGAGCATAATTGCAGGTTTTCGGGTCTAGTGAAGTACAACTGTTCGGGACTTATGGAAAGCAGTTGGATTTGGAGGATATCAAAGAATTTAGGCTTGATGTCTATGGAGGTGATGCATGGAGTGGCCTTGTCCATTACTTGAAGGCTTAGAAGAATTGAATTTTAAATTTTCAAGGTGCAGGAGAATTTTCGAGTATGCGAAGGTTGATGATCGGGTGATTACGGAAGCTATGGATCGTTTAGAAAAGGCTAGTTGGGTTCAAATTGAATAAATATTGAAGAGAAATGGGATAGAAACTGATCGGACTCAAACTGAGCCAATGGTTAAGTAGTGGTGGCCCAAGACTTGAAGAAGGCCAAAACTCTGTCACTGTTACGCGGCCCGCGTAGATTCCTGCTGGGGCATTTTTGGAATTTTCTTAAGGCTCCATATTGGGAAGTTTGGCGTGCCACTTTAGCATTATCTTAGACATCCGATTTTGGAGCATTCTTTTTGGAGTTTGGAAGACTTTTGAAGGCCAAGAATACCTCAAGAACATCATCTTTTCATCTCTTGATTCTTGTAAAATGTTGGGTACAATCTTTACTAATTTTGTTTTCTTAAGTTTAGCCATGCTTTTCTAAACAAAATCTTGGTTGACTTTGGTGAAATCCTTTGCCTTTTTGTTGAATGTTGAAGACTCCATGAACTTGTGTTTGAATCTTTAAGAGAATGTTTTCTGTTTTAACATCTTATCACTACTTGTATGTTTTTATTCATGAATTTAAATGTGTTTGTAGTGATCAGTTGGCTAATTTCTTGATTAAGTAAAAGATCTTCAAATTAGCCAGCAAATAGTGATTTTTGTGTTAGTTTTACTTCACACAATCATAAAAACATTTTCTCCAACATGATAGTGAAAGCAATTGACTCCTCTTAGATTTGGTGAATTTTTGATTCTTAATGCCAGTTGACTTTCACTAATTACATGCTTAATTGAAACTGTGACTTTGACTAAGGAAATTGTCATGAGCTTCTCTAACTATTTTAAAAACTAAGAAAAGTCTAGGTAATCTCAAGCTTCTTGGATTACTATAGCCAAATTAAGGTTTTAAAACAAGTATTGCACCATTGGATTCTAATGATATGTTCATCAAAAGTCAAAGTGAAGAAACCTTCAGTCAACCATCTTTCTCTCATTAATTTTACATCAAACTCTTATGTTTGTTGATTCGTCCATTTAAATCTTAGTTTAATTCTACTTTTATTTCAAGTATTTCAAAAAGACCAAAACCCCCCATTTTTACTTTTATTGTTATTTTACAAGTATTATTACAAAGAGATTAATTCATAGAGTTATAAAATTAAAACAATCTCCATGGATATGATCCCTTTACCACTATACGTTATTTTAGTGTGTAATATTTAGGGTATTTATTTTGTTGGCCTCAACAACCACCAAAATTTGGCACCATTGTCGGGGATTGGTTTATTTTTAATCAATTGGTTTTCTATGCCCATATCTCAACGTACATGTGACTTGATTTATAATCCAGAGATTGAAAAAGAAGCAAGGTGTTTCGCAAAGGAAAAGAGAATAGAATGTGGTCACACTTCAAACCCTCACGGGGACCCGTAGGTTCAAACTGCTACATCAAGTGACACGGAACCCGACTCTAGTCCCGATCCTCGCCAAGAAATCCCCGAAACACCACCCTTACAACAAAATCCACCCATTATTGAACCAATTGCAATGAGGGACAGAGGAGAAGCTCCCGAAAGAACCTTGAGGTAAATGATGGAAACCGATGTTACACAAACTCCAAATGCTATCAATTACCCCGTTTTGGAAGGAGGTTCAGAATTGAAGTCAAGTTTAGTTCATCACCTTCCAACTTTTCATGGATTAGAGAATGAAGACCCTCATAAGCATTTGAAGATGTTCCATATAATTTGCACTAGTATGAAGCCACAAGGGACGAACGATGACCAAATCAAGCTAAGGGCATTCCCTTTTTCATTGGTTGATAGAGCAAAGGATTGGTTATTCTATCTTCCCTCGGGATCAATCAACTCATGGACCGACATGGCAAGAGCTTTTCTTGACAAGTTCTACCCCGCATCAAGAGTCTTAAGTATTAGAATGAGATTTGTGGAATACACCATGGTCAAAATGAGACTTTTCATGATTATTGGGAGAGGTTCAACAACTTGTGCTATAGTTGTCCATAACATCAAATTCCAGAACAACTTCTCCTTCAACACTTCTACGAGGGATTGTTGCCAATGGAGAGAAGACTAGTTGATGCCTCAAGAGGTGGAGAAATCTTTAGCAAACATCCACAACAAACAAGACAACTCTTCAACACAATAGCCACTAATTCCCAACACTTTAGCCCGCGCCAAGATACGAAGAGAGAAACTCAACAAAAAGTCAACAAAGTGGGGACATCAAACCTAGCGTCTCAAATCAAAGATTTGACATCCGTAGTCCAAAAGTAAGTTATGGGACAAACTCCACAAGTGATTGTTTGTGGGATATGTGCAACAATGGGACATCCTACGGATATGTGTCCCATTCTCCAAGAAGATGCAGAACACGTGAATGTCATGTGAGAATTCCAAAATTACCACAATAAACCATCTGGGTATCAAAATGCATACAATTCAAGTTGGAAGCCAAATCCCAATATAAGCTACAACCCAAGATCATTGCCTCAAAATGCATTGGTTAGACCTTCCTACCCACCACAACAACCCCATTACTAACATCCACAACCACACTATCAATCCAAACCACACCCTCTACCTCATCACCAACAACCCCCTCAATCTCAACCGAGTAGCTCTGGAATGTCTCTTGAAGACATTCTCAATTACTTAGCCACTAGTACCCAAAAATTCCAAAAAGAGACAAGAACTAGTATCTCCAACCTTGAATCACAAATAGGAGATAAGTTGGAGTCCCGTGGAAAATTACCTTCTCAAACCGAAAAGAACCCAAATTTCAATATAGTGACTTTGAGAAGTGGTAAACAAACCGAAGAAAGTAGTTCAAAGAAGAAGTCACGGGAAGAAGAGGAAGAAATAGAGGTCATTCCCATTGAGGATTCTATAGTCAAGAATGATGCACAAGCCGGGGTTCCAAAGAAGACTATTTCACTAGTGACACCAATAGCCACTCAACTGCCATTTCCCTCCCAACTTGCAACTTCAAAGAAGAATATGGAGGAGAAAGAGATTTTAGACACCTTTCGAAAGGTGGAAGCAAACATCCCTTTACTTGATGCAATCAAGCAAATTCCTAGATATGCAAAACTCTTGAAGGAACTTTACACCAACAAGAGGAAATTGAAGGGAAATGAGAAAATCTCAATGAATGAAAACGCATATGCGGTTTTACAACGGAAACTTCCACCTAAGTGCAAAGACCCCGGAATGTTTACGGTTCCTTGCAAGATTGGGGACGTCACTTTTAGTAGCGCTATGCTCGGTCTTGGTGCTTCTATCAATTTCATGCCCTATTCGGTATATGAATCATTAAATGTGGGTCCTTTAAGTGAAACCGGAGTCATAATCTCTCTCACGAACAAATCAAGTGTCTTTCCTAGATGTGTTTTGGAAGATGTTTTGGTACAAGTGAACCAATTGATCTTCCCGGCAGATTTCTATGTGATTGATCTAGATGAGCAAGTGTCCTTAAAGTTGGCTCTAATTTTACTTGGGAGACCATTTTTGAAGACGGCTAGGACAAACATCGATGTGTATGCGAGAAGTTTGTTGATGTTGTTGACCCACTAACCCAAGAATTGTTCGAGTTGTCTAATTGTGATGTATTAGAAATTATTTTAAGAAAGGGGTTTGATTGTGGGAAGCTAGCCAAACAATTGAAGCGTTATTCTTTGGATCCGGAGGTTGAGAGGTTGGTCAATAATTTACAGGTGAAGAAATCTACATGATTTGATGTTAAGAAAATTGAGTTGCCCCTAACCCATATGAAGTTGTCGCCATCCCTTGTTCAACCACCCGAATTGGAATTGAAGGTCCTACCTCAACACTTGAAGTATGCCTACTTGGGAAAGAATGAAACTCTTACGGTTATCATCTCAACTCACTTATCCGAATTTGAAGAAGAATAACTCCTCAAGGTGTTGAAGAAGCACAAAGAAGCCATGGGTTAGACTATCGTGGATATTAAACGATTGAGCCCCTCCATTTGTATGCACAAGATCTTGATGGAGGATGAAAGCAAACCAAGTCGGGATGCGCAAAGAATATTAAATCCGCCAATGATAGAAGTTGTAAAAAAAGAGATATTGAAGCTTCTTGATGCGGGGATGATCTATCCAATCTCGAATAGCAAGTGGGTGAACCCGGTGCAAGTGGTACCGAAGAAAACGGGGATCATGGTAGTCGAGAACAACAAAGGTATGATGGTCCCCACCCGTGTGCAAAACGGGTGGAGAGTATGTATTGACTACCGCAAACTCAATGCAAGCACAAGAAAAGATCATTTTACATTACCTTTCATCAACCAAATGTTAGAAAGGTTGGCCGAGAAATCTCACTATTTTTGTCTCAACAAGTACTCCGGTTTTCAACAATTCCCGGTGGCACCGGAAGACCAAGAAAAGACAACCTTTACATTTCCATTCGACACTTTTGCATACCGTAGAATGCTATTTGGATTGTTAATGCCTCAGCCACTTTCCAACGTTGTATGGTTAGTATTTTTTCAGAATATGTTGAAAACATGATTGAGGTTTTTATGGATGATTTCATGGTATATGGAAACTCATTTCAAGAATGTTTGACCAATCTCACCAAAATTTTAAAAAGATGCATTGAAAAGAATTTGGTTCTAAATTTTGAGAAATGTCATTTTATGGTAAGCAGAGGTCTTATTTTGGGTCACATTGTGTCAAAGAAAGGAATAGAGGTATTGTGTTCGGGAAGTTCGTTCTTTTTTAGGTCATGTCGGATTCTACCGAAGGTTCATCAAGGACTTTTCAAAGATAACAAGACCAATGTGCCAACTCTTGCAAAAGGAGGTTGACTTCGAGTTCAATGAGGCGTGCAAAGAAGCTTTCGACAAGCTCAAGGAATTGCTTACATCCGCCCCCGTCATACAAGCACCAAATTGGGATCTCCCCTTCGAGATCATGTGTGATGTAAGCAATTATGCTATTGGCGCCGTTTTGGGTCAAAAGAATGGAAAAGCCTCCCATGTGATCTACTATGCATCGAGGACACTATACAATGCTCAAAACAACTACTCTACCACGGAGAAGGAACTATTGGCCATAGTGTTCGCTTTGGAGAATTTTAGGCAATATCTACTTGGCACCAAAGTTATAGCATATTTGGATCATGCGGCTCTCAAGTACTTGATGAAAAAGAAGGATGCAAATCCAAGACTCATCTGGTGGATCTTATTATTGCAAGAATTTGATTTGGAAATCCGGGACAAGAGTGGATGCGAGAATCTTGTTGCCGACCACCTAAGCCGCATCACTTCAAATGAAACTCCTCTTCCGTTGCGGGATGAGTTTCCGGATGAGCATCTCTTTTCCCTTACTCAATCTATTCCTTGGGATATCATTAACTTTTTGGTGACAAAAACCTATCCTTACACGTTCACACGTGCTTAAAAAGATAAATTGAAAAGTGATGCAAAATATTATGTGTGGGATGAGCCTTATTTGTGGAAACATTGTCTCGATCAAATCATTAGGCGATGTGTGCCCCAACAAGAACATCAATATATTTTGCAATTTTGTCATGAATTTGATTTTGGGGGACACTTCGGACCTAACCGAACTTTGAGAAAGGTTCTTGAGTGTGGACTATTTTGGCCAACCATGTCACGCGATTGTTATTTGTTTTGTAAAAGTTTTGAACGGTGCCAAAGGACGGGGAATATTTCGCAAAATAACCTAATGCCACAAAATCCCATCATTGTTTGTGAAGTTTTTGACGTATGGGGAATTTATTTTTTGGGCCCATTTCCCATCTCATTTGGCAACGTTTACATCTTGCTCGCGGTTGACTATGTCTTTAAATGGGTTAAGGCCAAAGCCACATGATCGAATGATGCCAAAACGGTTATCAATTCTTTAAAATCTAATATCTTTGTAAGATTTGGTGTGCCTAGGGATTTGATTAGTGATCAAGGGACTCATTTCTGCAACAAGATGATGGAGGCTTTATAGAAGAAGTATAATGTGACCCATCCTATCTCTACCGCCTACCACCCTCAAACGAATGGTCAAGTGGAGGTTTCAAGTCGTGAAGTGAAGAGTATTCTTGAGAAAACTGTGAATCCAACAAGAAAGGATTGGATTTTGAGGCTTGATGATGCCTTGTGGGCCGCTTACAAGACCCCAATAGGAATGTCCCCATTTAGGTTGGTTTTTGGAAAGTCGTGTCATCTTCCCGTCGAATTGGAGCACCGTGCATATTGGGCGGTCAAAAAATGTAATTTCAATATTGATGAGGTGGGAAGACATAGGAAGCTCCAACTCCAAGAGTTGGAAGAGTTGCAAAATGACTCTTATGAGAATTCTAGAATTTACAAGGAAAAAATGAAGCTTTTCCACGACAAGTCCATCACCCGGAAATACTTTGAACCGGGGCATAGGGTCTTGCTTTATCATTCATGATTGAAGTTCCAGGCAAGCTAAGGTCAAGATGGATTGGGCCCTTTGTTGTGATAAAGACCTTTGACCATGGAGCGGTGGAAATTCAAAGCGAAAAGATGGGACAAATTTTCAAAGTCAATGGGCACCATTTGAAGCCATTCTATGAAGGTTTCAATGCTAATGCTCTTTAAATCATCCATTTGGATGTCCCGATGTGTTGAAGCAAGCAAGGAAGACGTCTCGCCAAAGACGTTAAAGAAGGGCATTTTTGGAAAGCATTGTGCTTTCACTTTTTCCAAATCTAAATCAATCATTTTAAAAAGCGTTTTCGGGATTTTGAAAAATAAAATTTTGAAAGGTTTCACCATCCGTTCCCCGTTTTCTTCCAAACTTTTGTCAAAATTTTGAAACCGGGCCTTAAGGGGATCATTTTGACCTAAAACTCAAGTTTTTGGAAAAATCAAAATTTTGAACCACAGGAATTACCCGCGGCCTGCGTGGATTTGTAGCCTGAACAACCCGCGGCTTGTGTAAGCGTTGATGCAGGAATAATGCGGCCCATTCCTTGACAGCGTTGAAGGCAACTATCGAATCTATTCAGCTCGTGCAGCCAGCCTGCGGCCCGAGTTCTGCCTGTGTAGGTCCTTTTAAACACTTAGTGTTTTTTTTGTTTCAGGTCACGCGGCCTCCATGCGGCCAACCCGCGACCCGCGCAAAGATTCGGAAGATACAAAACTTTTTCGAGCAAAAAGACGCGGCCAGCACGCGGCTCGTGCTGTACCCGCGTGTTGGTCATTGACTGAGTTTTAATGGTTTGACCAACTTTAACCAACTTTGACCAGCTTTGACTTTTTTGACTAAAGATTAAAGAGAGGCTTCTTCTTCCCTACCCTCCATCGTTCTTTCTTCTTTTTCTTCTTCTTCCCACTTCTCTCTCAAGAACACCCAACCTCCATTGAAGCCCTACACATAAACTCGATTTCCCGGAGTTCTACTGGTCGGAATCCCACGAAACAATCGCCATTCTTCACCATTTTTTGTCCTCTACAAACTCCACCCAAAATGAGATCCAATTTGTGGCAGGAATTCCGGGCGCCACCACCACCCACCACCTCCTTCTTTCGCGTATTTCGGCCAACTCCGGCCACCATTGGAGATTCCGAGCACGGGTTTTTGTTTCTCTTCTCAATGGCTTTCTAACCATACCAATTCCCCCTAAAAACTCACAAATAAAATTTTGTCCGATTCCAAGTGTCGCCACTCTAGTCGTTGGAAATCGTCTTGAAGTACGTTTGTGGGGGTCATTCCAGAAATTCAAGGGTGAATCATGGAGCTAACTCATAAGGTTGGGGTGTGCTTTGATGAATCTCTTTGGTGGCTCTAATTTGTCTCGGGTTTAAGCAAATTAGGTACCCTCGTTCCTTTAACTTAATTATTTGTTTGTTAAATACCAGTTTGTTGTTAGAATTGTGTCGTCACCCGTGTGTTCTTTAGTGTGATTGATAATTATTATTGTCAAATTTTTGTCCCGAGTCAATGTCTAAGCATGCCAAAACGGGGACCGGACCTACTTCATCTAAAGGTGGGTCAAAAGGCAAATCCAAGGACCCACCATTTCATTTGTTAAATCGTGAAGACCGCAAGATATATGACTTTCTTACTTTCAACAAACGCCAAGTCAAATCGACCAAATTCCACCATAGAGAATCTTTTGATGATCTCGGGGTACTCGAGGGAGTCCAAGCATTATTTGACAACATCGGGTGGGGACAATTCCTTCATAACCGCGTTGCCACCTATGTTGAACCCACCTTGGAATTCCTTTCCACATTCCGTCCCGATGAGGAAGCGACCACCGTCACCTTCCGAATTCTCGGTGATAATCAGTCCCTACCATTTTGGGTTGTGAACGCCCAAATGGGCACTCCAGTAGACAACACATATTCCCAACAAGACCCATGGCCTGGAAACTTTAACGAGCACCACTTTTGGCAATAAATTACCAACTAACCACGGTATTCGTCATCTTCGTCCAAGGCCTCCTCAATAATTTACCGATGTTTGCGCCTAGCCCATCGAGTACTTACATGAACCATTTTTGCCCGCTCCAAAGTGGGTCAAATTTCTAACGCGTAATTGTTTTTTCTTTGGTGCATGACTCATGAAAATGTCCCATGACCGGATTTTTCCACATTCTTCTTCAACAAAGGTTACAATCTCACAACCATGGGTACCGGGGACCTCTTTATTGGGGGATTGATCACCCTTATTGCATCTCGGCCCCCACTTCAACTTCATCTCTCCACCCTTCCATTTGAGAAGGCGCCCGACCCCTCTAGCCTTGACATCAACGCACTCCGCCGAATGCAAATCATCCAGGACTCAGTCGATGGTCCCATATGGAATCTTGATAATCAGCCATACCTCATTCTCCCTCATGAATATGTCGGGTCCTTTGAACCAACCGACCCCGAGCAATGGGTCATTCCACCCGACTACCCTCCACATGTGGCTCATGTTGATGCCCATGTTGATCAGCCTCCTCCACAACATTTTGACCAACCCCAGTATCAGCAGCAGCAGGTGGCACACGAAATCCCATCATATTTCCCTCCTGCTTTTTTTGACCAGTTCGTCACAATGTTCTCCACCGTTCAGCACATCGAGAACACAGGAGAACACCCGAGCCATCCAAGATGTGGTGACCCGTTTTGAGCGGTTGGAGCAGTCATTTTAGTCCACCTCTCGCCAGGTCCAGGATATGTGGGACTACCACTACCGCCACGAACACTTTCTGTCGCCCAACCCTCCGATTTAGGTCATTTCCGCCCTTTCCTTAAGTATTGAGGACAATGCTTGTTCTTAAGCTTGGGGTGGGGCATTTCCCTTTCTTTTTAATTTTTCATGAATTTTTTTAGTTAGGTTGCATATCATATTAGCTTAAGCTAATTTGCATTTAGTTTTTTTTATTATTTTTTATTTTATAAAATTCCAAAAAGATTTTATTTTCTTCTTTTCCACTTTTTTTTGCATAACATTTAGCTTAGGACATTAACATTCATGCATTTTTGTTGTACGTTTATTCTCACCCCATCGGATGTCATGGAACAGGTTCATAGTTATTGTATCATTATTGGTCCAGGATCTTGTTGCTATCTTACCCATCGAACCGGGACCATTAGCTGCAGTTTGGGACTTCATACTTGGGATCAGATGTTGGAAGCTTAAAGAGGTAAGCGATCATGGCCGGGTAATTTTCATGAAAATTTATGCATGCAATACTAATAACTGTAACATATACTATAGCAATGGAATTTCTTATCCTTGCGGTCCATACTTTCGAGAGGATAACACTTAATCATGCTTGAACCGTTAGGATGAAGCACGGGTGCTTGTCCCCATGTAGAATCCATATCCGGTCTCTTTACATCACCATTTTTTTGCGATCTTCTTAGGATTTTAGAGAGTCTTTTAGTCCACATTTGGAAATATTTCACTATGATTGGAAAAATCACAAGTTTGAAAAGGAGCTTACATCTTTATGCTCCACACATGGTCATTTGCATAACTTAGACCATTCGGATTATTATTATTGTCTTTCGGTTCCACATTCATAATTTTAGGAACCAAATTATGAGTCAAAAAGTTTTCTTGGTGAAAAGCAAAATTCAATATGTTAGTACAATACTTACAAGTAAAAAGAAAAAAAAAAGCTCAAGCAAATTCCAAGTGGCGATTATGTTAGATGGGTAACCGGTTCAATTATTGAACGAATTTTCCTACATTTTAGTCACCCGGCGTTTGATATTCATTTATATAGGTTTGTTTTATTGTATATAGATCGAGTTGTTTTTCACAAATTGGTGATGTTAGGGAGATTGTTGAGTTGGATACTATGGGTGGTTTAAGCCAGCACTAATTGTATGGATTCCTACAACGGTGCCCGAGCGATAAAACCCAATCACACTTGAGAGTGGCCGACAGATGTGAGATCACGCAACTTTCGTGATAAGAGTGTACACTTAAAGAAGAGCTCCATGCGAGCCCATCCAGCTGCTTTCTCCTACAACAAATGTTCTTCATTATATGCATGTTCCATTGGGGCTGCGACTAACCATCCCTACTTACTCACCTAGAGGAGCTGTTATAGTTGTAGTTTATGGTTCCATTGTCATCGGATGAAAAGATCATGAGATAATAGCAAGATCAATTTTGACCACGTTGACTAACGGTGATCAAGTTCCACGGTTCTATCCATTTTTTTATTGTTCTTAGGATAGTTCATCCAGAGTTCATTTTAGTCTTGTCTTACTTGAGGACAAGTAAGGTTTAAGCTTGGGCTGATTTGGTAGTTTCTTTTTATTCACTTCCTTTTTATAGTTTATTTTAGCATATTTCATTCATAATTTAAATAATTCCATGCATATTTTCCTTTTTGTTATTTTATGGCCATTTTCGGGTACTTTCGAATTTTGTGAGCATCATTGCAGGTTTTCGGGTATAGCAAAGTGGGAATATTTGGGACTTATGGGAAGCGGTTGGATTTGGAGGATATCAAATATTTTGGGCTTGATGGCTATGGAGATAATGCATGGAGTGGGCTTGTCCATTACTTGAAGGCTTAGAAGAATTGGATTTTAAATTTGCAAGGTGCGGGAGAATTTTCGAGTATGCAAAGGTTGATGATCGGGTAATTACGGAAGCTATGGATCATTTAGAAAAGGCTAATTGGTCTCAAATTGAAGAAATCTTGAAGAGAAATGGGCTAGAAACTGATCGGACTCAAACTGGGCCAATGGTTAAGGCTCCATATTAGGAAGTCTGGCGTGCCACTTTAGCATAATCTTGGACATCTGATTTTGGAGCATTCACTCTGGAGTTTGGAAGACTTTTGAAGGCCAAGAACACCTCAAGAACATCATCTTTTCATTTCTTGATTCTTGTAAAATGTTGGGTACAATCTTTACTAACTTTGTTTTCTTAAGTTTAGTCATGCTTGGCTAAACAAATCTTGGTTGAATTTGGTGAAATCCTTTTAATTTTAGTTGAATATTGAAGATTACATGAACTTGTGTTTGAATCTTTATGATAATGTTTTGTGTTTTAACATCTTATCACTACTTGTATGTTTTTATTCATGAGTTTAAATGTGTTTGCGGTGATTAGTTGGCTAATTTCTTGATTAAGTAAAAGATCTTCAAATTAGCAAGCAACAAGTGATTTTTGTGTTAGTTTTACTTCACGCAATCATAAAAACATTTTCTACAACATGATAGTGAAAGAAATTGACTCCTCTTGGATTTGGTGACTTTTTGATTCTTAATGCTAGTTGACTTTCACTAATTACATGCTTAATGGAAATTGTGACTTTGACTAAGGAAATTGTTATGATCATCTCTAACGATTTTAAAAACTAAGAAACGTCTAGGTAATCTCAAGCTTCTTGGATTACTATAGCCAAATTAAGGTTTTAAAACAAGTATTGTACCATTGGATTCTAATGATATGTTCATCAAAAGTCAAAGTGAAGAAACCTTAAGTCAACCATCTTTCTCTCACTGATTTTACATCAAACTCTTATTTTTGTTGATTCGCCCATTTAAATATTAGTTTAATTCTAGTTTTATTTCAAGTATTTCAAAAAGACCAAAACCCCCATTTTTACTTTTATTGTTATTTTACAAGTATTATTACAAAGACATTTTTTATAGAGTTATAAAATTGAACCAATCTTCGTGGATACGATCCCTTTACCAGTATATGCTATTTTAGTGTGTAATATTAAGGGTGTTTATTTTTTTGGCCTCGACAACCACCATAATACACACAATATCACCTATCAAACTCTTGTGATCTTCGGTATGATAAAGGAGGGCATTTTAGAGAATTGTGATTAGAGACTAAGCGTATTCTGCAGTAAGATAGTAGCCACGATAAGGACATGTACATCAATGTTTCGGGAGTTCAGAGATTGTGAAGCTCCAGATTAGCATGGGGATAGGGACCCCATTGCTAGTAGCAGGTGATTGGCAGATGTCACCAATATTTTCATAGCAGTCGTTGTCTCAAAAGGGGATATGGTCCGACTGGCTTCCTGCCTCCTAAAGGATAGGCCACATGATTTATGGGAAGAGGTTGGTAGTTAGTTAGGTGATGATGCAGTCGATGCTATGTTATGGGATGACTTTTCAACCAGATTTCGGGCAGAGTTTGCCCAGGCGATTGAGGGGCAACAGTCGGCCCAAGAGTTCTTAGGTCTCTACCAGACTACTGAGACTGTGGCAGAGATCACTGCCAAGTCTCGGGAGAGAGCTTATTTGGTACCGTAGTAAGCAGCAGATGAGGAAATGAAGAAGGTAAGGTATCATGACATACTGCAGAAGGATGTCCGGGAGATTCTTATGTATCTTGGGGTCCGAGACCCTGAATGATATGACTTTTAGAGGCCGATAGCGGGATGTTGACTTGGAGCACATTGGAAAGAGAGATCCAAAGAAGTTGCATATATTTGAGGGTCTCGAGAAGAGACCCAAGACTTCGGATCAGGTTTTGAGAGGCCAACAGAGCCAGATTCAGTGCAACACGTGCGGGAACCTGCACGGTGGAGCCTTTCGTTCCAAGGGTTTGAGTAAGTGTAACTTTAGTTTTATCCTCTGTTTATGTTTGAATTATATTTTCAATAGATGTCACATGCCAATTTCATACCGAGAATTATTAGCGGATAGCGAAAGGTCATTTCCCTAATTGCGGGATTGGGAGTGTAAAGTGTCATCTTGGTTATGGTCGAGATTCGATCAGGGGTGTTCTGTGGAAGGTCTGCAGTTAGGGTTTTGCAGGATGGTTATCCAACATCGACAGGATTCGGTGGTCGTAGTAAATATTATTGATTAGCTAGTAATGGAGCACTAGTTGGTAAGAGCTGGTTGAGATCAGATCGATCGTTGGAAAGTGAGAAGGATTTGGAAATTTTCCAATTTTCATGTATTGTGAAGACTTAGTTGAATCTAAGTGGGGGAGAATCGTCTAGGGATTCAGAAGCAGGAGCAGTTTTGAAACTGGGATAACTTTCGCATCCTTGCCAGGAAGGAAGAAAGCCCAAGCGGCTATATGGAATGAGGATAATGTGAGTTGGAAGTTCGGAAAACTTGCCATTAATGAGATCACATTCTCAAAATGTTTGATAGCAGGCCATTGGGAATCAGTTTGGGGATACCAGTTAGGATATGAGTTCAGTTTGGAATGTTAGGTTGTGTGTATGCTCAACATTGGATGTGTTTGGATTGGTAATCAGAAATTGAGATAGTATGGAAAGTGTTGTAAGGTTGTGGGGTAGTCGTAGCATTCACTAGCAGCCAAATAGTGTGGAAAGTGTTGTAAGGATGTGGGGTAGTCGTAGCATTCACTAGCAGCCAGATATTATAGAAAGTGTTGTAAGTCTACGGGTGTACCGTAGCATTCAAAGGCTTGGCAGATAATGCTACAAGTGTTGTAAGTCTGCGGATGTAGCCTTAGCATTCACAAGGTTGGCAGATAGTGCTAGAGTCTTGTAAGTCTGCAGGTGTAGTTGTAGCATTCACTAGGTTGGTAGATAGCATGAGCGTGTTGTTAGAACGCGGAAAGAACAGTACTACCCACAAGTTCGGCTACAGCAGTGAGGGCGTGGCAAATCCACAGAGTGGTTTACGGATTTCTCCAAATGAATTAGACTTGGTTGAGTCAGCGACACGACCGTAGGAACGCCACTACAGTTATGGGATCAGGGGAGCAATGGACCGTATAAGATCGTTTGTTGTGCAAGGCTACCTTTTAGTCATGTAGCAATCACTTTTAGCCTTGGAATTGGTGATGTCAGGACTCAGCGTATGGACCAGATCAGTTAGATCAGAAATTCGTTAGAGCCACAGTGGCAAGATAACTAGTGGCAACTATTAATGAACAAGGATTGTTTTTGGAAGTCGCATGGGGCGATCGCAAGATTGCTCTTGGCTTAGCAACCGGGCAGGATTTCAGCATTCCAGATAAGCTAGAACCAGGGAGGTCTCGGTGGATTTTGGGAAGCAGCCATATGGCAACATACTGTTTTAGGCAGTTCAGTGTTTCAGGCAGTTCAGTGCTTCAGACAGTTTCGGTGTCTCAAGCAATAATGGTATTTTAGGCTTTCATGTATTGTTAGAGTAACAGATTGTTGGGTAATTCTAAGTCACTTACAACAAGATTCAGCTATAATGACTCTATATGGGCGGTCTGTCAGGGAGTCAGACCATATCGAGACTTCGAAGTTCCGATTGAATAGGTGCGATTTTTGCCGGAAATTCCACCGCCACCACCATGAGGTGGTGGCTGCCACTGTTTGCTTCCGTTTTCTTCCGCCCATTGCCGCCAACAGCCACCATGCGAGGTGGCTATGTGTAACGCCCGTAGATCTGGGCTAGTCAATTTAGAGATAATAGGGGTCGAAAATGACGTTTTGACAAAAGATTATTTAGAATAAATAATCTTAACCAAGTTGTAGAATAGGTCTCAAGGGTTCCGTACATATAAAGAGCGCTGAAATCCAAGTTATAACGAAGAAGTTATGGCCCGTCGAAGTTTTTCGGCAAAACTGGCACGCCACCGGGATACCTAAAATAATGAATTTATGATAGAATACTTTTTGGCCTTAGTAATATAAACCAAAGTTGTAGTATATGTTCAAACGAGAACATCCATAAAAAGAACGCCCAAATATGACTTTGTATGATGAAGTTTTGATTTTTCAAAGATTCGGCTCAGCAGTGCACGACCCGAAACTTGAATTTTAGTTCGAGCGGTTTTTGGCTTACGCGACCTAAATGAGAGTTGAATATCTCATTAACAGGAACTCAACGGTAAAAATATAGACGAAAACGGAGTCCGTATGAAGGAGTTACGAATTCCTCGTGGTCGTTTAACAATCTAAACTCCTCCTACTGTTAAAACGGAGTCCGTATGAAGGAGTTATGAAGGAGTCCGTATGAAAACGGAGCTCGTATGTGAAAGTTATGAATTTTTGAAAATCGGATGATTTCCACCCTGTGTGTGATGCCACGTGTTAGCACCAGGCTGTGACTTGGAGCCCAAGCTCTCTCACGACGTGAACATCAAGAGATTGACAACGTGAACCTTCCTCCAGCCCCTATAAATAAGTGGTGAGGCCTCCATTCATTCTCACACCTTCCTACTTCTTCCTCTCTCTCTAGAACCTCTCTCTAGCCCCCGAAACCCCCCGAAAAGCATAGGGAACCTCCCTAGCACGAGGCGGAAGCCCCGGAGTGCCCGACGGTTCCAAGAAGAAGAGCCTTTCGGCTCGGGAACGCTGCTCCAGTGGAGCCCGGTTTTCTATAAAACCCGTTGTAAGTGAGCTACGCCTAAGAAATTTTTAATGTAGCTTTTATTTAATTAAAGTAACGTTATTAGGAACTTATAATAATTATTTGGGCTATTATTATGAGTCATATAGTGTTGTTTAACGCTTATATATAATAATAATTAATTAGCCTTGGTGAATATTAGACTAAACACTAGTGGTGACGATACTAGGTTTTGTCAAAGGAAATTGTTTTAAGAAGTAACGAAGTGTTGTACGAGTGCCGAGTCACAACCTTAACAAGTGAGTGCATAGTTACTTTCATCTTACACATAGATATGAAGTATTTTATATAAACTACGTGCTATGTGTGCATATTATCTGAATACTTGTTGTCTATGCTGGATAAACGTTTTTATACATGTTTTAAATGATTTAAATGGTATACGTATTTTATATATACAAATATGTTGGGCATGACATGGGTAGATGAATGATGAGAGATAAAAGATGATGTGAGTAAACATTGGCAGCTATAGACTTAGTGCCTATTGGACAAACACTGGTAGCTATGGACTTAGTACCTGTCAGGAATTGGTAGCTATGGACTTAGTACCTACTAGATAAACACCGGTAGCTATGGACTTAGTACCTGTTAGGAATTGGTAGCTATGGACTTAGTACCTATTAGATAAATATTGGTATATATGGATTTAGTACCCAATGAATAAACTATAGCAGCTATGGAATTAGTGCTTTACGAACGAGCATTGGCAGCTATGGATTTAGTGTCAATCCTATAACCCTGGAAGCAAGGGACTTCGGAATAAACGAATGCAGGATAGATGAATCTTAGTATAGATCCTTAGGAGTAAAGAAGATAATGGGGATGGGTAATTGGGTTGATTGTTTGATTGTTTAAACATAATAATTATATTATTGTCGGTTGAAAACCCTATGTACTCACCAGTTTTCCCAACCTGACCCACTCAGCTTATTTATATCACAGGTTTTGGTATGAAGTCACATTACACTGAGAGATTAAGGAGATATAAATCACTAGTGATAATGAATGTAAGTTATGTTTATGCTTATGTTTCTGTATTGACAATGACATCCCAAATGTTTTAAAATGAATAGAAATACTTTTTTTCAGAAATGCTTTGATAACGTATTTATCATGTTTTACTGGGAACAAATTCCACAACCTTTTTATTAAAAGAGATACTCTGATTTTTATAAAGCATAAACAAAAATCGGTCTTTTCTGGCCGTGAAAATGGGGATGTCACACTCTGTGTGTATATTATGTGGGTGTTTTAATGGTTAATGTTATATAAGTTTTTCTTAGTCAAAAGTGAAGAAGATCACTGCCACCACCACGAGGTGGTGGCTGCCGTCGTGAGCCGCCGTTGACCGCCACTACCCGAGGTGGTAGAGGGTGGTGCCCTGCCTAGTGGAACCCTAATGGACCTAAAAGCTTAATTTTGGACTTGGTTGGCTTGTGTTTGGGTTAGAAACCCTAATTAGGGTTTAGAAAACCCTAATTTTGGAAAATACTAGTTTTGGATTGTTGGGGCCCGTGTTTGGACTGATAGATTGGGATTTTGATTTATGTCAAACTACATTTTATGAATTGCCTAATGAAGTAATGGACTTAATGGATTAAGTCCTTAATGGTTTTAGTAAGAATACTTAACCCTAATCGTCATTTCATGTGAGAAACCCTGATTTTTGGTTGGGCCTTGAGTTGGGCCTTTATGTTGGGTTTTAGTGATTGTGCCCTTAATGGGTCATTCAATAACAAAGATATGGACTAGAATATTTCGATTGGGCTTAGGATAAGGCCCATTGGAAAGGCTTAGGCCCAATTGGGAAAATTGGCCCATAGATAGGCCATAACTAGGCCTTGATGATTATGAGATATTGGACCATTGGATTGCCAAGTGTTTGGACCAGAATAAATGGTTTGGCCTTAAGGTAAGACCATGTGAGGAGTTTGGGGGCCTTGGTTGATTATTGGACTTTCGGGCTTTCAGGGTATGAGTTGGGCCTTAATCTTGGTCCAAGCTAGGCTATGGGTACAATGGTCATTTTACCCAGGTATGGACTTATGGTTGTACATTGGAACCCGATTGTTAATTGGGTCTATTTTGATGTTGATAGCTTGGGGATCTGTCAGCAAGCAGCCTGAGATTTATTTGCAAGACTTTAGCAGTGCGAGGTGAGTTTCCTTCAGTAGGAACAGGTCTACGGCACCAAGGTCGGCCCGTATACGTGATCTGATTAGTAGTTGAGTGTGGGCAGGGCCCGTATCTCATAGATAGTTGATATGGTACAGATTTATATGCTCAATTATACTTGTTGTCTGTGTGATACTTGTATGTGTTTCATGATTAGCTGAGTGTGGGCGGAGCCCGTATCTCATAGTAGCTGAGTGTGGGTGGGGCCCATATCTCCTAGTATTATTTGAGTATGTATATATGACGGATTAGTATAATTAGATATACTTGTTGTCTATGTGATACTTGTATGCATCTTAGTAGCTGAGTTTGGGCGGGGCTCGTATCTCATAGTAGTCCAGTGTGGGCAGGGCCCGTATCTTGTAGCCAGCAGAGTGTGGTTGGGGTTGTATCTCCTAGACAGCGAAGTGTGGGCAGGTCCCATATCTCATAGTCAACGGAGTGTGGGCGGGGACCGTATCTCCTAGTTAGCGGAGTGCGGGTGGGGCTCGTATCTCCTAGTTAGCGGAGTGTGGGCGGGGCCCGTATCTCCTAGTTAGCGGAGTGTGGGCGGGGCCCGAATCTCCGTGAGTATGGTGGGGTCTGTATCTCCTAGTTGCATGTTATGTGTATGGTATGTGGTAGTTTGGGGAGACTCACTAAGCTCCGTGCTTACAGTTTTTCAGTTTTGATTTCAGGTACTTCCGGTAGCAAGGGGGAAGAGCTCGAGATGACTGCAGTGCACACACCATTTATTTATCCTGGGATGTTTATACTTTGATATATTTAACAGTTGGTTATGATATCTTTTTAGCATGAGAGTTGATACTGTGTTTTTATGTGATGTTTTTGAGACACATGACTTATGATTTTTATTATTGAAGTTTGATTATTGATGGTTTTCTTAAACGATTTAAACGATTTAAATGAAATTTTTGGACCGTATTTTTGGGATGTTTCATCTTTAGAAGGAAGAGCAAGCTTATACCAACATGTTTGGTAAGTGGGAAGACCCTTTCATGAAGATGGGCGAATTTAGAGAAGAATAATTAAGAAGGAACGAAGGAAGCGTTGTTGGAATTCACTTTGACATAGTTGGTGAAAAGAAACTTTTCAAAAAGTTTTTAATTTCTTTGGCTTGTTCTAGAGGGTTTGTTATTGGTTATCATTTGTATATTGGTCTTGATGATTTTCATTTAAAAGGAAAGTTCAATGGTGTACTAGTTGCTGCAACTAGTATTGATGGTAACAAATCTATCTTTCTAATAGCATATTGTGTGCTTGAAAAAGAAAACACACAATCATGGACATGATTTCTTGACTTACTAAAAAATAAATCGGAATGCCAAATGGTCTTGTTATCTCATCGGACATGCAAAAAGCGTTAGAAGTAGCCATCATGAAGGTTTTTCCTAATTTTTAGAATAGAGAATGTTTAGGGCACTTATATAGCAACTTTAAGAAACACTTTTGTAGCAACTTATTCAACACCAAACTATGGGCTGCTACAAACACCTACTATTTTATCAAGCATCTTACATACTTATAAAGCGTGCATTTTCCTTTGATTGTCATGCATTTGAAATCCCCCACAATAATTTGCTAAAACCTCATGCATTTGAAACCCCCAAACCTTTTCACCTTCTTAATAATTAATCACACATAATCAGTGGTAATTCATATGAGATAATTATTTGCTAAAACCTCATGCATTTGTATGGTACTAAAACATGTTTGAGTTTTTTGGTTTTAGACTTTAGTAAATGGGTAATCCGTTTGATACGTTCGAATTACCCAAAACAAGAGATAAATTAATAATATATGCTCATGCATGTTTTGTACAAGCTCCAATCAAAATACAATATATCATGATCATACAATTAAGTGTCTTTTATTCCATTTTGGCTTTATAACAAAAGTTTGTTTACGTGGCGAATAAAGAAAACTTGAAGATGAATATTTAGGTTGGATGTTTATATAAGATTTGTTTTAATATAGATATAATATAGATATAAATACACAAATGTGTGTCAAATACAGCCCATCACAAATTTAATGTTATAAACTACAATATAACTCAAAGTGGTTTTCCAAATATAATGTTTATACTATAATATAATATATTAGAAGAATACCATATAGTAGACGAATCTCACATGTTGTGCAGAAATTTAGTTGCATAAATAATATATTATAATTATATTTCATTTAAAATATGTTAGGGTCATTTGGTTATTACATTATTGTATTAGGCACTATAGTCTCATATATTTTGAATGACTCTTACAAAAATGATGTCTGTAATTTGAATATAACGTAATATCTTATGATGTTTATTGAATGATATTATCTTCGATTGAGCACTTTTTAATTGCATGGAATCAACTTTATTATAGTTAAAAAATTTGGCTCTCTTTTTTCTTTTCATTAGTTATAGAATAGATTTTTTATATTAACTTAAAATATGTCACTATCTTAAAATAGATTGAGAATGAGATTGTTTATATTTACTTAAAATACGGCACCATTTTCTATTCAATAGTAAAACTAACAAAAGTCGTTAAATATGTATTTTTATGAGGTTCAACATAAATAGACGACCACATATGAGAATCCATATCTAATCAATCATCAACTAATTACATTAGATACTAATGTGTACATAAAAATTACATTTAAAATTTTAAACTAATAGTAAAAAAAATTCATTATTTATTATGATAAAAAATCTGTAAATCAAAAAATATACATGCTATTTAATCGCATATAATTTTTATGTATGGATTATTCACAATATATTAAACCATATATAACCATATTAAACTACATAATTATCCCACTGCGCAACGCGCGGGCATTTGCCTAGTAATAACAAATTGAACGAAATTAGGGATAAAAACGAAGATGTCATTACATATCTAAACACCAACCACGGAAAAATATGGAGTAGAAGCAAGTTTAGTATAACTTCCAAGTGTGATTACATCACTAATAATATATCAAAAACATTTAATTGTTGGATTGGTAAATTATGCTATAAACCCATGATTTATCTCTTTATGCAATTAGGGAAAAGATTATGAAACAGTTTGATAAGAAACAAAATTTTGTGAATACATAAAATGGCGCATTGGTTCCTATTGCTAAGAACCATCTCAACGACATCTCTTAGGTAAACATCTTAATATATTTAGTTGAATGAGTATATTTATTTTAGTTTTTATTCAATAATATATATATATATATATATATATATATATATATATATATAATATAACTATTTTTCATTTTTCATTTAGAACTTGGGTCAATATGATGTCACTAGAAGTTTTGACAATCAAGCTGAAGTGAAGTACAAGGGAACACGTTGAGATGTCAACCTAGATGAAAGAAAATGTAGTTTTCGAGTGTGGCAAGTTCAGGTTCTACTATGTGTACATGCATCGGATATTATTCCTTTTATAAGAGATGTTAACTAAGAGATGTTAACTGGGACAAATATTTTAATCCCTATTTCACTATAGAGAAATTTAAAGCGACATATGCTTTTTAAATTTCTTCGATGCCCGAACATGATCAATGAGCGCAAAAATATGGAGATAAAATATATCCACCTATTATAACACGCCCGCCTGGACAACCAAGAAAATTTATTTAAATCATATGATCAGTCTAAAAGAAGACACAAGTGTTCGCGATGTGGTGAGTATGGACACCGTCAAAAGACTTGTAAAAATCCCGCATCTCAAAGTTTCGATCCAAGTGAGACATCCACCTCTAAAAGGTTACTCAGGTTTCCATTTCTTTTTATTTCATTAAACGAAAACAATAATAACAATGCAAATAGTTTTTTATTCATTTTAGGAGACATGGAAAGAATAATAAATCTATTGGTGGTTTGGACGTTCGGGGTCTACATGAAAAAAGCTCCTGAAAGTAGTTGGTCCTTTTGGCAGTCTTGTTAGATTTGCAAATGTTCTTAATTAAGGTTCGATAAGAGTTTTCTTTTGTTAGTATGTGAAAAATATTGATGACAATAGTTGGTCCTTTTGACAGTTTTCTTAGTTTTAGTTAAAAATGTTCTACAAAGTATGTTACAAGAAATATGTTTGTCTACAAGGCTCCAAGAAATATGTTTGTCTACAAGGCTCCAACTGTAATTAATACAAAAGTTAAAACAACGGGGGTAAAACTATAATTAATGCAAAATTTTAAAAAAAAAATAGGAGCCAAACTTTAATTAATGTAAAAGTTAAAACAACAGGGGCGAAACTGTAATTAATGAAAAGGTTAAAACAACAGGGGCCAAACTGAAATTAATGAAAAAGTTATAACAACATGGGCCAAACTGTGATTAAAGCAAAAGTTAAAACAAAGGGAGCCAAACTGTAGTTAATTCAAAAGTTAAAATAAGGGGGCAAAACTATAAATACTAAAAAAGTTAAAACAACGGGGGCCAAACTATTACTACAACCAAATATTAACCTTAGGGACCAAAATCATAAGTATAGTAATTAAAAGGTATAAAGACCAAGATTTTAGTTATTATAATTAATAGCATCATACATTCACATCAAACATGATAACATCAAGAGATTTACTTCATACATTACATTACATAGTCATAACAATTTACATCATACTACCAAAAAGTCTACATCAACTTAAAGGTTATCCTCTATAGCTTCCAGTAGGCAGTGGTTCTTGGTGAATTTGGTGATACGGAATCTACAAACATTTTGCTAAACCGCTTCAAGCTATCTTTTTCCTTGTCAACACAACTTCAATAATATTGCAACCTAGAAGTAAATGAATCACTTGTATTACTATTTGTTCCAATTTTTGAAAATAAAACTATTTTGATGAACCAAATTGTTGCAAAAAAATAGGATATGATGTTGGTTAAGAGTCTTTGAGATGGCCTAGAAGAGCAATACCAACAAGAAACCAAATTCACAACGGCACTGGAATTGGAATTCACATAGGAATCCCATATTCTGACTGTTCATGAGTGTGTCGAACATCCTCAAAATCACTTGTTGCATCCTTCCTAGCAAATTGAAAATTCCATTCTAACCATCATTCTTATTCCTTATATATGCTCTCTTTATCCATTCTCGTCACTCTTAATTCTCAAACACAAATAACAACATTAAGTCAACAAAAATGTATTTTACTCTAAAAAATAATAACAATATTAAGTTAAAAAACCTTTTAACTCCACTGATTTTTGCAGCTTCGAGCAAATTAAAGCTTATCATTGTATTATTATACATAATAAATGAATGATTTGACTAAATGAATCCCATTCGATCGATATCAGCAGTCAAATTGAACAAGTGATGAACATCTTCTATAACTTTTAAGAAATTATCCAGAAAGAGTTGTCCTAGCTTGCTTGCCATAATGGCTCCAACAGACCTTCTAGTCCAACCAAGGATAACATTACCAACCATTAATCACAATCGAATCCTTCACTTGACATCAAGGGTGACTCGCAAGTCTCACCCCTAAGTACCAGACCAAATCTAGAAACTCACATCCTGATAACCAAAAAAAAATCCAAAATTATGATTTGTCCAAGATCTCTTGCATCCATGGTGAATTCCCACTGAACGGATATATATATATATATATATATATATATATATATATATATCCCTCAATTGACCGCCGACATTGGCAGTCTCACATCTGATCTCACCACTAACCACGGTCAGCACACTCTAACATGATCCAAAACCACACTCCAATCTATTACATCGGGTCTCACCCACACTATCATAACCATATGGGCCTCGCCTACGGGTCTCACCTAGTCGAGTGCTATACAGGCCTAACCTCTCCTCAGATCCAACGATCCTCATACCATACATACATACAAACATCGAGCCTTGCACAACATTGGGCTCCGTCCGGTACATTCATCATTCATATCAACCATAAACATCATGAGTCGAATCTGCATCCGAGAATGCCCTAATCAAGTGTTTCGGTCATGCTTCGAACCCCCAAGCCTTAATCAGACAAGAACAGGCAAAGACATTCTAACACAACCATCAACATTAAGTACCCTCAATCCAGATTGTCCCTTGAACTGGCTTCCCTCTCGTCTAGGATGTGGGGCTTTTCTTGATTCGCACTTGATGCTATCCCCCAAAATCCAAACGGTTCTCCCCACTTGGATTTGACTGCGCTCTTCCAATCCACAAAAAATTGATGGGTTTCCAACCTATCTCACATCCTTACAATCCCACTATCAAAAACTTGAGCTTACAAGAACTAGAGTTCCATTACTATTCGAACTTAATGATCACACACATATTCCAAATCTAGATGGATTTTTTCCCGAAAGCTCAACAAGTTCATTAATCCCAAGCACTTCCCATGATACAACTCCAAAGCTTTAGGTCATTTCTGCTCATGACAAAGAACTATAACCCTTGACCGGAACGGATGAAAAACCAATCCAACTACCCACTCACCGAAGGATATTTGCCTTCTAAGCATCTTCAACAAATGTGATTTCAAAATTCATTGACACTCTCAATCTTTGGAGAAGCCCACGCGATCGTCATCATCACCCGTTTGCTACCGCTCCTTCCCTAACAACAGTAGCGATCGTACCAAAGATTCCTACTCTCAATCTTCTAACTTCGTTGTTGAACTAATCCTCCAAACGATACCGCTAAATTTTCTCCACCAAAGACCCAAAACATCAACCATACAAACTAAATCCATATCGATAGGCCTGGCAATCGTGTCGTGTTCGGGTTGGCATGTCGCGGGTTGGCAGGTTAGCGGGTCAAAATATGCCAACCCAAACACGACCCATTTAAATATACAGGTCACGGGTTGGCGTGTCACAGGTTGGCGGGTTTGGAACATAAACCCATATATGACCCACGAACCCATTTATTTATACGGGTTGACGGGTTTATGGGTTAGATTTGGGTTCGTGCGTCAGATTCCATAAATATAATTAACAATTAAACATGAATAAATTCTTGATGGTTGATACAAACATATCTAAATTTTAGACACTTAACTACTTAAGTCTTAAAGTCTTAAACATCCAAATGAAAATTAAAAACATTCATAGAAACATGTTCAATGCCTCAATCGCTCATACAGCCATACGCCGATACGCCATTTGATTTAGGGAAAAAATGAGGAAAATCAATTGGTTACAAACTTACTTACGACCTTATGAGTTAGGACCACAAGTCAAAATATAAATACATTTAAAAATAAAAAATATATTTTTTTAATTAAAAATATAAACGGGTTGGCAGGTCAACCCATTTATTTTTTGAGAAACTCATATATGACCCGTTTAATAAACGTGTTGGCAGGTTGGCGGGTTGGCGGGTTGACGTGTTGAAAAACTCAACCCAAACCTATTTATTTTGTGTTGTATCGCGGGTCGTGTCGCGTGTCGTGTCAAGAATTGCCGGCCCTACATATCGACAAAAACCATGATAATATAAACCATGCAATAACAAAGACCTAAACCTAAGATACTGGTGACACATACCAACACATGATTCTAAAGCACATATATACACATTAAGGCACTAGAAGAACAAAAGATATCATACACGCGATCGCATCTAGTGAAACCATGGCCTCCCTTGATCGACTAACACTACAATGCTCGGCTCATTGATGTTAGGGCTCCTGCCCTATCCTCACGACTGTCAATGATCCTCGAGGAAACCGGAGCAGGTGCACTCCCTGCTCCACCCTTCAACAACGGGCAGTCGGTCTTCCTGTGGCCCACCTGGTTAATTGCAGTGAAAGCACAATGGGCTTGTCCCCTAGGGAAAGTCCAACCCACTTTGATACCCCCACTTGGATTATAAGCAAGTGTTACCAAGCCCGGTCATTCTATATCAGTAACGTACGTTTAAAAACAGAATTCAAAAGCTTTCATGTAGCAATGTGCGGTATGGAATAGTTATAAGTTACTCTTCGTAATCAACATTTCCACCACTATATTCAACTTCTTTTTCATTGATATCAAAACAATTGGGTTCTATGTAATTCTGTTTATTTCTAATTGGAATAATCTTTATTTGTTTGTGATTTTAATGCAACTTATAATGAATTTGATGGTTGTATTATAACCAGAATGGTTTCAAAATAACTTGGCTGCAGCTTTTCCTTAAGGTCGATCCTCTTAGTTTGAAGATGTTAGCAATGGCAATATCACTTCCAACAAGCTATATATATAGCTTGTTGTCATTTATAAATAAAGGAACAAAGATGAGAACAAAAGGAAATACAACATCTTATACTAGATTTTTAAATGAAAGAACTCACCACCAGTTTTCATACTACACTTAGTAATCATTTTCTAACCTCTATCACTTTTTAATGTTTTTTGTTTTTTAGGTTCGTTTTATGCACACATGAAGTCACTATTATAGTATTGTTGGAGATTACAAACTGTAGTTCACTAAATAATTTCGTAGGATTTTACATATTTCCCATGATATAATATTTCACAATTTTAAAGGCTAATATTTATTTTTAATCAAATGTGATCACAATATTAATTTCATATATTGATATTTTATTACCCAGTCATGACAAATTGCATGTTGTGTCAACAAAAAAAATTATATTTGTATCTGCTAAAACATATAAACTGGATTAAGGTTCATGAGACATTTGATAATTAGAGAATGCTAGATCATGAATCAAAGGATCTTTTTTTGTGTTAATTTCCAATTACAACCACTAATTGGACAATGTTGAAAGCATTCATTTGGATAAAATGCAAGATTGCTTCAGAGCAAGTTCTTGGCCCTCAGAATTGAAGAGATTACAGTCACACAAAGAAATTATAGATTTGCAACAAAACTAAGAAACTGATCCTCGTGGTTTGTCTTTACATTTTCCTTTTCACTCATATTTCACTTGTAGTATGGGGAAGAAATGGACTTTAGAAGGACTACTAGTTCTCTCTCTCTCTCTCTCTCTCTCTCTCTCTCTCTCTCTCTCTCTCTCTCTCTCTCTCTCTCTCATACACACACAATCGATCAAACCTAGAAGGCTAGAACATTCTCCTGCGTATCTCATCCCCAAGTGTATCTCATCGATCACACCTCCCTTTGTCTTCAGACCCCATAGATATATTTCACACACATACACACTAGTTTCTAGTTTTTTTTATTTGTTATTGTATTTAAAACGCAGTTTCAGATTTTCAAATTCCAATCAGAAGCTCAAATTTCACACACATCCAGTCTCACTCGAGTTCATCCCACCCTCACCAGCAAAATAACGACAAAATGTCATCTCCAAAAAAAAATTTATTTGAATCTATGATTATATCAAAAGGGGATTAGATGGCAATTTGCCATTGCAGGATTTGGGTTTACTTCAATGTCGTAAATGAGGCTGAAAGATGGTTAATGACGGTTGCCTTGGGGTTATTGACGGAGAAAACATGGAGATTGAGTTTCCATTTTCAGCCGCAGACCTTGTGAAAGATGCAGTGGAAGGAAGCTAAGGAAGCTTGATTCATGAGGGTTTTGAAATGTCCACAAGTTTATAATATTCTTAAATTTTATAAACTTAGAACTCTCAAGATTGAAATATTCAATAAATAACCATTAAAGAATAGAATGAAAAGCAAATTTACCATATTCATAAATTATTTTTTCAGAAAATATAATTAACCTTATGTTTGCACATATTGTCGTTAAATTTAAAATACTATTAAAAACATCATTCTCGTTAGGAATAACATGTTTGATGTTGATTTGATATTTGTTGATAAGATCGGCTTCTATTTACCAACTATTTTCTTCCCAACATTGGTATACACCATTAGGCAAAGAATTCCCTCACTTTGGACACAATTAAAATAAAATTTCTCTATTTCCGGGATGTCTTCTTCCTCAAAATTTCATATCTCTAACTCAAAATCGCATATCTTTAAGCCAAATACAATAGATGATAATGCAAATCCAAGTTATTATGGCTATCTTTCTCGTCTTTGGACATCGTGGACCAAGGATAATCCCGACATAAGGTTTATGCCTTGTTCTATAGTTTTTTTTTTAATTATGAACTTTCTAGGGTTGGCCATTTTAGTCCCTAAACTATTTTCATGGCTTTATGAAAGAACCAACTCGTGAGAAATTGTCTTTTTAGCAGCATATTTGAGTGATACATAAATAAAACTTGTCACATCACCAATGACATGGCAACCCACATAATTTCTTTTGTATTTTTCTTTAATTAAAACCATTTAAAAAAAGAAAAAATAAATAATTAACCCTACCCTTGGACCCACATATCTCTCTCTCTCTCTCTCTCTCTCTCTCTCTCTATATATATATATATATATATATATATATATATATATATATATATATATATGTGTGTGTGTGTGTGTGTGTGTGTGTGTGTGACACACTTCATCTTCTCAAATTCTTCCTCTAAGCATCTAGATCATTACTTCCCTTCCAGATGTGGTTTTCATGAATCAGATCAAGAAATCTTCTAACCTTCCAAACCCAAAAAAATCTAGAACCATTCGTAGCTCAAAAAAACCTAAAGAAACATATGATCACTTCCCCCCTCACCTTTTTTGCAATTGATGGAGGTTGATAGAGGAGGGTAATGGTGGCATTTTACTTCAAAATCCCACTATGAAACAAACATTAATGTCCAATACACCATTGTTCTTATCATAATATGATATGTATAAATGTTGTTCAAAATTTTTGTACAATCATTAGATTTGCGTCTTGAAGCTAAACATCTCCGGATATTATGTTAGAACGACTAAAAAATGCCTTCACTATGTAGTACTCTGTTCTGAAAGTTGAAACTTTATTAGATGGAATTTGGCCGAACAATTGGGGGTCAAGACTTATGAATTTGTCTATGTGTCACTTAAAACTGCTAAAACAAGTAAATGAGACTAAAACAGATTGACCATGAGTTGAATCCCTCATAAAGCCATAAAAATAGTTTATGGACTAGAAGGGCCAACCCTAGAAAGTTCCTAGGGTATTTTTGTCATTTCCCCTTGTTTTTGTAAGAAAAGAATGGATTAGGCAGGAACTATTCTTGATTTTTTTTTAGGGGAAATGAAGGGAATGAATGGATTAGGAAGGAACAATTTGCCATTCATCCCCTCAAAATCTATTCGCCCGAATGTGCGATAATCGGGAGAAGGGAATAATAGGAAAGAATCAGGTGGAATTTACCCTTCCTCCCCTAAAAATGTATCATTTCCTTCCAACTTAGGAGCATAATTTTCTTATAGTTTCATTCCAACTTAAAAACACAACTAATTAATTATTATTTTATCTTCTCTTCCTTTTCTTAAAATTTAAAACTCCATCTACAACTTAGATTTAAATCTAGAACTTCAACAATGAGACAGAGCACAACTCTCTAATGCTTAAGTGAAACTTAACATCAAGTTAGGGTTCTATATCTCCATATTCCATCATTAAATACGGAATCAACCATTCCATGGGTTGGATGGTGATGCCATGATGTTCTCTTCTCTTCCTTTTCTTAAAATTTAAAACTCCATCTACAACCTAGATTTAAATCTAGAACTTCAACAATGAGATAGAGTACAACTCTTTATTGCTTAAGTGAAACTTAACATCAAGTTAGGGTTCTATATCGCTATATTTCATCATTGAATACGGAATCAACCATTCCATGGGTTGGATGGTGATGCCATGATCTTCTAAAACATGGTACACACACCAAAACTCAATCAATTCACAAGGAAAGACAAATAGTCGATGAATGCTCGGTATAAAAAGAATCTAATAGAAAGACAAAAAAAATTTGGAGACAGAAAGAGTCATTGACAAATTTTGTTAAAAACCAAAATGATGTTTGTTCTTCATCTCATTTGAAAATTTGGAAATGTGTTAATCCATCAAGGTCTTTTAATCAAAAATATTATTCAAATTCTTTTTAGAGAAATGAGAAATCAAACAAAATTGTTGATAAATCAATGTATTTTTCAAAGAAACTAAAACAAAACAAGTTTTTGTTCAAAAGAAAGTGGTTTCAAATCAAGATGCTATTTTGAAGGAAATTGAAGCAAAACAAAAGAAAAAGGAAAAAGAATTTTTGAAAAGCATGATTCCAAAAGCAAAAGAATTTATTCAGCGAAAATTTTCATTTATTGAAATATATTTATGTGATAAAAAGGAACCAGTTGTTGGAGATGTCAGTGAATAATGTTGTGGTTAAGAAATTATTTTGGATCGACAAGACAAAAAAAAAATTATGTTCTTAATTAAAAATTCAAAATCTCTCAAGGACCTAAGCCGGTTTGGATTCCTAAATTGGTGTAATTTCATAGGTGATATGTGACGAGCAATATGATTCGGAATGGTATATTAATAGTGGTTGTTTCGTCACATGAGCAGGAGAAAATCATATCTAAGAGAATTTCGGAGTTTGGAGAGCACATGAAGAGTGAAGTTTGGAAACAATGCAACTAAACAAATCAAAGGATATGACATGATTACTTATGGTGAATTTACAATTCTGAAGGTGCCATAAGTGGAAAGCTTACAAAATAATTTGATAAGAGTTTCTCAACTTGTTGGTGGTACTAGTATAAAAGAACAAATCAAAGGATATGGCATGATTACTTATGGTGAATTTACAATTCTGAAGGTGCCATAAGTGGAAAGCTTACAAAATAATTTGATAAGAGTTTCTCAACTTGTTGGTGGTACTAGTATAAAAGTTTTATTTGATGAAGAAGGAAATGAATTTCTGAAATCAAAGAGGAAAGGGGAACAATTACACTTCAATACCCCCATAATTTGATAAGAGTTTCTCAACTTGTTGGTGGCACTAGTATAAAAGTTTTATTTGATGAAGAAGGAAATGAATTTCTGAAATCAAAGAGGAAAGGTGAACAATTACACTTCAATACCCCCATAATTTGATAAGAGTTTCTCAACTTGTTGGTGGTACTAGTATAAAAGTTTTATTTGATGAAGAAGGAAATGAATTTTTGAAATCAAAGAGGAAAGGTGAACAATTACACTTCAATACCCCCATAATTTGATAAGAGTTTCTCAACTTGTTGGTGGTACTAGTATAAAAGTTTTATTTGATGAAGAAGGAAATGAATTTCTGAAATCAAAGAGGAAAGGTGAACAATTACACTTCAATACCCCCATAATTTGATAAGAGTTTCTCAACTTGTTGGTGGTACTAGTATAAAAGTTTTATTTGATGAAGAAGGAAATGAATTTTTGAAATCAAAGAGGAAAGGTGAACAATTACACTTCAATACCCCCATAATTTGATAAGAGTTTCTCAACTTGTTGGTGGTACTAGTATAAAAGTTTTATTTGATGAAGAAGGAAATGAATTTCTAAAATCAAAGAGGAAAGGTGAACAATTACACTTCAATACCCCCACTTGGGTTACAAGCAAGTACTACCAAGCCCGGTGAACAATTACACTACATGGTACGTAGAATTATAATGCAATCTCAGAATCACTCATGACGCGATGTGGGAATACTTAATATACATGGGAATACTTACTAATATGCAAAAGCTAAGTTTTTTGATTTACACCGAAATGAAACTATGATGCTTCTATGAAATGATTTTATGTTAGAATAATTCTGAGATGATTTTTTCTTATGTAAACTACATTGTAAGAATTAGAATTTTTTTTCGGCATGTTGAACATTGTGAAATGATTTTATGTTAATATTATGCCGAGATGATTATTTGTTTTCATGTAATTTATTATGAACATGATGATCACTGTGCAAATAAAACTATATGGCATGTTGACGAAATTATAAATCACTGAACTCAAAAGAAGTTGCAGGTAGCAATGCCAATATCACTTCCGGCAAGCACATTTACGTAGCTTTTGTCTTCTATTAATGCATATCAAGGAATGAAGAGGTACATCGACTACTACTTCTATTTGCTTTTGCACATAATAAGTTTACAATTAATATATGTCCGATAAATATAACTTCTTTAACATTCCATTAAATCGGTTCGGTTCCCGTATTTATTGATTTTTTATATTTTGTAAAATTAAAATCAAACCCAATACTTCGGTTTTTAAAAAAAACCCAAATCCAAATCATCAGTTTCTATTTTGGTTTTTTTGTTTCTTGGAAAGGTTTTGTTGTCCCCTACTCAATGTACGTTCACTAGAGCATGTAACTCTTCATCCTTTAATCATATTTCATTTTAGTCTTAATTATATTTAGTTTTAAATATTTTTAACTTTTACTAACTATATATTGTTAAATATTTAATAAAATTTCATTTATAAAATATAACTTCTATAACAATATCAATTTTTTTATCTTATAATTATCACGTTAATATATTTAATTTTTTTGAAAAATGTACTTTAATCTTTTTATTTATTTAAATATGAATGTCCAATATATATTTAAAATATAACATTTGTTTAAAAAATTACTAACTATATAAAAAAGGTTTTATACAACATTTTAGATAGAAGAGGCTAATTAAATTGGTTAAATGTATTATGTATATATTAAAAAAAACACTATGAATAATAACCATTACGGAAATCATTTAATTTTAGAATATAAGTTAGTGAAATGATTAGTAGCCGATAATCTTAATTAATAATATAACTTTATTTATTTATTTATTTATTGAAAATTCGGCATGATCAACCAATACAAATTAAGTTGACTTTAATGTCGATGAAGGTCAAATCATTCCTGCAATGCCAAATTACCCAGCATTTGCAATGCCTCAAATCATTTATGCAATCCCAAATCTCCCAACAAAAGACAAAGGTAATAACATTCGTCATAACTACCTTATCTTTGAAGGTGTTTTAAGTTTAATAGAATTAACGGTTTAGTCCCCACATCTTAAATTTTTGGAGAAGGACATATATCCACATTTCTAACTTATGATACTAAACTGAAGCTTCACAATATTTATTCTTTATAACTAAGTGATTAATATATAGTTTAGCTAATTTAATACAAGTTACCACACTCTCTAAAACTTGATAAAAATAGTACCTCAGCAACGAATGGAGGATGTGGAAGATCGCAAGAACAAGTATGTCAATTTGGAAGTTGGGAATGATGTTTATTAGCTAAAAGAACTAATGAAAAGTTATCCCCCAGGTTTTGTAGTAGACATAGGAATCAGTTGCTATATCAGTTTGTAAAACATCATCTTTACAAACTACGTGATCAAGATCCATTGAAACATAATCAATTTTTTTTAAAAAAAAACAAAAAAAAAGTGGGTGTTCATTTGATTTGGATCAGTAGGCAACATGGGTCTGAAGAGCCGAAGCCTGTTATCCATCCACTGTCGGGAGAGAAGAGTTTTCGCAGCTCTGTGAAGCCAGCCTAACGCATTGCCTCTTACTCTAAGATCCACGAAGCCCAAGCATTCGCTCGAGCCACATGAGTCAGCTCTCGACTTGGATCGGGCAAGCCATATAATGCAACAGCAGACCCAGCCAAACTGACCAAATCACAGTCCGACCACCTTGATACCCCCACTTGGGTTACAGACAAGTGTTACCAAGCCCGGTGGTTTTATGTCTTTAAACTATGTTTATAAGCAGACTTTAGAAGCTTTCATGTAGCAATGTGGGATATGGGATATGGGATGTGGAATAGTTTTCGTGGTAACAATTCCACCACCATATTCAACTTCTTTTCAACGACTTCAAAACATTTGGGTTCTGTGTAATCCTTTTTCGTTGCAATAATGTTTGATGGTTTGTTTTTTAATGCAATTGATAATGAACTTGATGGTTGTATTATAACCACAACAGTTGCAAAATAACTTGGCTTCAGCTTTTCCTTAAGGTCGATCCTCTGAGTCTGAAGATGTTAGCAATAATGGCAATATCACTTCCAACAAGCTATATATAGCTTGTTATCATTTATTAATGGAGGAATAAAGAGGAGAACAAAAGGAAATACGACATCTTATAGCTAGATGTTTTAAATGAAAGAAGATCACCACCAGTTTCGTACTACACTTAGTGATCGTTGCTAACCTCTATCATTTTTTATGTTTTTGGTTTTTAGGTTCGTTTTGTGCACACATGAAGTCATTGTTATGGTATTATTGTAAATTACAAGCTGAAATATAATTTAAATTGGAGTTTACATATTGCCCATGACGCCATCATATCATATTTCACAATTTGAAAGGCTAATATTTATTTTTAATCAAATGTTGTCACAATATTAGTTTCATAGTTTGATATTTTATTACCCGACCATGACAAATTGCATGTTTTGTGCCACAAAATATCTTAACCATAACATAAAAATAGCCAAAATAATATTTGTGTATGCTAAAACATATAAAGTGGATTAAGGTTTATGGGATATTTGATAATTTAGAAAAGACAAAACTGCAAATTTGGTCTCTGTGGTGTTCAAAAATCTTTGGATAGGATCCAAAAAGTTTTTAACTTGCATAGAAGGTCTAAAATCAAAGTTTTTCTGGGTTTTTGGTCCAAAAAAACTTAAAAAGACAGTTATGCTCTTTTGATTTCTTTTTTTCTTTTTTCTATAAGTATTTTAATGTTATTTTGATTTAAAAATAAAAAAAAATAAATAAAAAACAAATTTTTCACCCCTAGCCCTACCCCTACCGTACTCTCTCTCTCTCTCTCTCTCTCTCTCTCTCTCTCTCTCTCTCTCTCTCTCTCTCTCTCTCTCTCTCTCAAACAACACAACAAACCCAAAAATAAAACTCACCATTGCTCCACCGTGTGTTCCTCCCTCTTTTGTTGATAATCGGAGCAAGTCAAGCACCTACGAGTGTGTCATTGTTACTCCTGGCACTTCCCTGTCTTTCACTCGCTTGTGCTGCTGCCGGAATGACAAAGCCAAGGGTGGTGTTGCTGCTGTGTAACCACCAGGAACCGCCTTGGTTCTTCCTTTTTTCCACTGACCGAAGAAGACTGCTAGGAACCATATCCCCTCGTCACTCTCCACCGATTCCGACCTCTTCATCAATTCCTCCATTTTCCTCTACTTCTTTTCCACCGGAGCTTTCTTTACCTTTCTCGGAGCCAGTATTGTTGTCGTCGCCGGTGGTGAAATGTTCACGGCATTCACCGTCGGAAAATTCCACCAATTCCCATCATCACCGTTCTTCAATGCCCTAACTCCATTCCTCATTCTGAAACCAAAATTAAACTCGAAATTACCACCAAATTTGATCCCCAATGGGTACTCATAACAAGTTTTCGAATTTAGATAAAAATTATCAAATGATCTGTAGTTTTGGATTGTGGATTTCGATTTCCCCGTGATGTCGAAGGGTGGGTTAGAAGAATGGGGGGGAGAGAGAGGGGGGAGGGGGGTAACGGTGGGGTGGGTGGGAGTGGGGGGATAATTTTTTCTTTTCTTTTTATTTTTAAAGTAAAAAAATACAAAAAAAAAATATTATAATAGTATTAGAATAATTAAAGAAAATACAAAAAGAAAACAAAAAGGTATAACCGTCTTTTCAAGTTTTTTTGGGCCAAAATCCCAGAAAATTTTTGAGTTTGGACCTTCCATGCAAGTTGAAAACTTTTTGGACCTTATCCAAAGTTTTTCGCAAACCACAAGGACCAATTTTACAGTTTTGTCTTTAGAAAATGCTAGATCATGCATCAAAGGAATTTTATTTTATTTTTTTGTTAATTTCCAATTACAACTATCAACAGGACAATGTTGAAAGCATTGATTTGGAGGCAATGCAAGATTGCTTGACTCGGCCACTTAAAAATTAGAGATTTGCCCTAAGAATTAAAAGATTTGTTTTTCAATTTACTTGTGTAATTATTTCAGCCACAAGTATTAGGTTGGTTTTTTTTCTTAAATTTGAAAAATAGATAATGACTTAAAAGGGTAATATACTTTTCGATTTATACATATTTGGTAACTAAGTTTTTTTTCGTCCACATTTGTCATTTCAACTTTTTTAACTGTACACATTCGGTCCTTATGACCGGTTACTCCAGGTAAGCCGGAGAAAAATACTTAATATGGTAATATATTTCTCATTTTATACACATTTAATCCTTAATATTTTTTGAACATTTAGTCTTTAATATTCTGTTGTTGCAAAATACGTCATTGTTGTTTTTTTACACATTCATTGCTTATGGTCAGTTTCTTTAAGTTTATCTCACGGTATCCTACGTGGGACAATCATTAACGATGTGTTCGGGGATGTTGATGTTTATAGCCACCGCGTCATCGGCTACTTGGCTACCTATGTCTTGTGGTTTAGCTTAGGTCTTGTGTTCTGAACGTTATAAATTCTTTATAAGCTATCAAATTTTAACGATTTTTATATCCACACATTCATATTTGAGTCTGTTACAACTTTCATTTAGATTACTCCCATTAAAAAGTAATATTTTTACTTATATACACATGCGTTTTTTATAAATGTATGTATGAACGTTTTTTATAAAATCATAAGTAAAAATATATATTACTTTTTAACATGAGTAATCTAAACAAAAATTGTGGTAGACTCAAATATAAAAGTCGTTAAAATCCGAGACATAAGCATCAACAACCATGAACACCTCATTGTTTTGAGAAAAACCTAAAGAAACATGTCATAACACTGAATGTATACAAAAAAATAACTTATTTTGAAACAAAAAAATATGAAGAACTAAATGTTAATATATATATATATATATATATATATATATATATATATATATATATATATGTGTGTGTGTGTGTGTGTGTGTGTGTACGTGTTGATTTGATATTTATTTGATGAGTTCGACATCCGATTACCAACCATTTTCTTCCCAACATTGGTATGCACCATTAGGGCAAGAACTCTCCCGCTTTGGACAAAATTAGAACAAAAAATTCTTTATAATTGTGATGTCTTCTTCCTCAAAGTTGCAAATCTCTAACTCAAAATCACATTTCTTCAAGCCAAATACGATAGATGGTAATGCAAACGCTTGCTATTGTTGCTATCTTTCTCGAATTTGGACATCATGAACAAAGGATAATCCTGACAGAAGGTGTATGCTTTGTTGTAGAGGTTTTTTTTTTTTTTTGTAAGGGAAAGAATGGATTAGGCAAGAAGAACCTATTCTTGAGTTAATTAGAGGAAATTAAGGGATTAGGAAGGAACACTTTCCCATTCATCCCCTCAAAATGTATTCGCCGGAATTCAGGATGATCGGGAGAAGGGAATTAGAGGACAAAATTAGGTGGAGTTTACCCTTTCCTCCCCTAAAAATGTATCATTTCCTTCCAACTTAATTAATTATGTCTCTTCCCTTTCCGTTATTTTTCTTTTCTCTTCCTTTTCTTAAATTTTAAAACTCCATCTACAACCTAGATTTAAATCTAAAACTTCAACAATGAAATAAAGCAACTCTCTAATGCATAAGTGCAACTCAACATAAGTTAGGGTTGTGAATCTCACATTCCATCATTGAATATGGAATCAACCATTCCATGAGTCTGGATGGTGATGCCTTGATGTTCTAAAACATGGTACAAACATCAAAACTCAATCAATTTAAAAACCAGTCATTAAATTTGGATTTAAGATGGTATATGGTTAGAAATACCCTAAACTTCACCAAAACCCAAATCTCACAACTATGAATGGAATTGTTGTTTGAATATTCATATTTAGAAGCAAATTATCAATCCAAAACTATAATAATTCATGAATTTAAACCTATAAATCAGATTTGACTCTACCACTCAAAACTTTAGAATGAAGAAAGGTAGAGAAAGGAAGATGAATATATCTTCCAAAGATAGATTATGAAAGGAATTCATTAAGGCCTCAACCAATATTTCAAGCTTCACACATTTATCATCATCCCCTCTATCAAACCACCACAAAATATTACTCAACAAATTTAAAAGACTAGAAAACAAACAGTAGTAGTAGTAGTATACTAGTATTACTTGTCACATAGTCACAAACACAAAACATATCACATCACAAACCAATTCCAGATAAAAACTCATAAAACAAAACACAAACAAACAACCAAACCATTCAACTTGTCTCTCAATACTCCTCACCTTCATCACCTTCATCTTCAGCACCTTCAGCACCAACCTCTTCATAATCCTTCTCAAGCGCAGCCAAATCCTCTCTCGCCTCACTAAACTCCCCTTCCTCCATCCCCTCACCCACATACCAATGCACAAACGCCCTCTTCGCATACATCAAGTCAAACTTATGGTCAATCCTCGAAAACACTTCAGCAACTGAAGTCGAATTACTAATCATACAAACAGCCCTCTGCACCTTCGCTAAATCACCTCCGGGAACCACAGTCGGTGGCTGGTAATTAATCCCACATTTGAATCCAGTAGGACACCAATCCACAAACTGAATCGTTCTCTTCGTTTTGATAGTAGCGACAGCAGCATTCACATCCTTGGGAACCACGTCACCTCTGTACATCAAACAACACGCCATGTATTTCCCATGTCTGGGGTCGCATTTCGCCATCATGGAAGAAGGCTCGAAAGCACTGTTGGTGATTTCCGCGACTGAGAGTTGCTCATGGTAAGCTTTTTCAGCTGAAATCACAGGTGCGTAAGAAGAAAGCATGAAGTGGATACGTGGATATGGGACGAGATTTGTTTGGAATTCAGTGACGTCGACGTTCAGAGCACCGTCGAAGCGGAGGGAGGCGGTGAGGGAAGAGATGACTTGGGAGACGAGGCGGTTGAGGTTGGTGTAGGTGGGGCGTTCGATGTCTAAGGAGCGGCGGCAGATGTCGTAGATGGCTTCGTTGTCGAGGAGAATGGCGACGTCGGTGTGTTCGAGGAGAGAGTGGGTGGATAAGACGCTGTTGTAGGGTTCGACTACCGATGTTGAGACTTGTGGAGATGGGTAGACGGTGAATCCGAGTTTTGACTTTTTTCCGTAGTCAACGGAGAGACGTTCGAGGAGGAGGGAGCCGAGACCGGAGCCGGTACCACCTCCGACGGCGTTGAAGACGAGGAAGCCTTGGAGACCGGTGCAGTTGTCGGCGAGCTTTCGGATGCGGTCGAGACAGAGGTCGACGATTTCTTTTCCGACTGAAGAAATGAAAGTAGTTTAGAGGGATAGAAATAGAAGAAAAAGGATTGAATTTGGTGAAGTGAAAATGTGTTCTTACTTGTGTAATGACCACGGGCGAAATTGTTGGCGGCGTCTTCTTTGCCGCTGATGAGTTGTTCGGGGTGGAATAGCTGACGGTAGGTTCCGGTTCTGACTTCGTCGATGACGGTTGGCTCTAGATCGACGAAGACGGCGCGGGGGACGTGCTTTCCGGCACCGGTTTCGCTGAAGAAGGTGTTGAATGCGTCGTCGCCTCCTCCGACTGTCTTGTCACTGGGCATCTGACCATCAGGCTGCAAAGGAGATCAGAACATTAGATGCCGATCAGACATTAGACAAGAGTAATTGACCTTTTTCATCAGAAAATGAAAGATCTGATGAAGACATAACAAAAACTTCGCAGACGACAAATAATCATAGCCAATGGCACAGTAAATTATCTTAGATCTAAGACAAAAGACAAACTTGCTAAAAGATCGACTAGAAACCCAAAAGAATCAGAAATTCAGCAATTTGTTCAACATGGGAGTATAAATAAGCACTTTCGAAACATAAAACATGCAGATCCGTAAGTTTCTAGTCTCAAAAACATGCAGATTTGAATTAACAATGTCTGATATTATAAAAATATATTCAATTGGCATATGATTCGAGATTGGCGCCAGATCTAATGAAAAAACACCAAATTAATGAAAATGACAATCGGAATCACAGATCCAATGCAAAAAAATCAGATCTACAAATAAAATCAATGCGAGCGACCAAATCTTGAGAAATTCCGCAAATTCGATGCCTTGCATTGCATATACAAAGGAACAGAGAGATCGAGACAAACCTGAATGCCATGCTCGAGGCAGTAAAGTTCCCAACATGCATTTCCGACCTGAATACCGGCCTGACCGATGTGAATCGAGATGCACTCCCTCATGGTCGCTGATGAATTGACTTGAGAAGATTAAAATTGAAAAATGTTGATTTGATTTGATTGCGAAAAACACTCAGGATCAAAAGGCGTTTATCAAGACGCCTTCAGATGCAAATTGATGCGTTTCGAAAACCTAGGGTGTCGGTATTTATAGCTGGAGATATGGGTGAGTTGGAGGCCAACCATGGTTAGATAACGGACGGCAGATACAGGACATGACTGTTAACCATGGTTTATATCAGGTTGATGGTTAAGTATGTCGCATGTGAGTCTGGGTTGGCATTTTGATTTTTAATAACATGCTTTTGCCGCTTGTTTTAAGGCCTTTCATTGACACCCCTCATGTTTCAACAAATGTTACAAAACACCCTTTTACACATATTTTAAACTTGTTTTCATGTATAACCGGAGTTGTGGCGGCCCTGAGGCTGTGCGAGTGGTGTAGTCACATTGGGCTCCGATTTTAAAGGATCTTTGAATTTATGGACAACTATCTAGTTATTGTGTTTGTATTTTCATAAAATGCATTTTTATACGCTACTATTTGAGAAAAATTGACAGTGTCGGTTAGTTATATACATAATGTAACATTTGCTTGCAATCTTGAAGTAATTTTAAATGTGAAAAAAATCAACAAAAATAAAAAATCAAAATCTTGTCATAAATTGTATAACTTTTCAGCATATTAAAGAAAATATTTATATAAAAAATGCACACACACACACACACACACATATATATATATATATATATATATATATATATATATATATATATATATATATATATCCCCTAATCTAATAAATAAGTAGAATTTTTCCACGTGGCATCTTCTCAATACACTCTTAGAATATTTTCTCGCCTAAAATTTTCAATGTAAGACTCTCTTTTTCTAAATGCTTCTTCGAGTTCGTTTTCAGCCTAATGTGTTTTTACCCATATACCCTTTATACAAGATTCATGTTTCCAGTTATATCTTCAAATTCAAATTTTTCCTAAATTTACGGCTGTAATTTGCACAATCAAATCCCTTTATATCTACAAATCCACGATCACTTATTTTGCAAGACTAGAAACTTAAACAATCAATTAACACTCAAACAAAGACAACTAACAACTAAAAAGAACAAGAAAGGACAACTAGATTCAATGATAAAAGAGACTTCTGTTCAGATTCGATTTACTTATTCCTATGGTTGATTTCGTGGTAAGTGCAATGAATTAATATGTCAATGGTCACCGATTCCTAATGTGATTGGGTTCATGTTCATTATTATCAATCCTTTAGTAGACAAGTTAGTTTAAAAGTGATCAAGTGATTAAATTAACAACTTTCCTAGTGTTCAGTTCGTATCAAGTAAGACTTATAATAATAATTAATCAAATTTGTTCAATTCAATCAATTCATGTATGGTTGTTCATCACACATGCTTACACATTGATTTACATTTTTCCTAGTTAACCCTAGTTTCATATTCACTATTCCTAGGCTTACAATCTTGTTTTAACAAAACCATAAGAATCAAGTAATCAAGAAGATATTCATGCAACTCAATCACTTATTTGTTAACTGGAAACATTTATCATCAATACATAAGGATCTTTAATAAGCTTAACAAGATGAATAACCAAATCAATATTAATCCAACCACTCAATCAAACCATGTTCATAAGATTATCTCATCCAAACAAAAGTAAAAAGCTTTTAGCTCATATCTACAGCAAGTAATAACCTAAAATCAAAATCTGATGATTCAAACATGGTTCAAAACAAAGATTAAGAAAAGAAGAATGTTTATTTGCCTTTGATTCTCTTCTAAATTGTCTCTTATGTTGCAATCTCGAAAACTGAAGCTTCAAGAACCCTTCTGGTCTTCAATAATTGCAGCTAGCCTCCATAAAAAGTTAGGGTTCGAATGAGAAGTGTTTCTATATATAAATTCTGAAAACAGGGCCAACTCGACGAGTTTTCACCACAAAATCGTCGAGTTTTTTTTGATAATCCGCGTATACAGCGTGTACGGCAAGGCATCTTCGAATCTGGAACATTCTAACCAACTCGTCGATTTGAGGCCCAACTCGTCTAGTTCTCTTGGAATCAACATTTTCTCAAAACATGAAAGTCGTCCGAAATTGTGTCTAGTTTTCATAACATTTTAAATCTCGTCAATCGAAGTTACGATTAATGAGATATGGCCAAAACAATAACGAGGGGTCAAGCTGTCCACCAATATCCTTCTTTCTTCAAAATTCAAGATCCAAGCTTTCAATCGTCAATTCCGCTTCCTTTTCCTTCTGAGCATGTCTTTATTTCTGAAAATGAAATATTTAAGCTAATTAAGAACCTTTTGTTCATTAAATGAGATAAAAACAACATAAAGTATTAAGATAATGCATGAATTTTATAAATAAATATGCCCATATCAATAAACACAACCAAACATTGAATACATATATGAAAAAGATTTACATTGTCTTAGTACAAAGTTTTATTTCTTAGCAAAAGAAAAATAGAAAGACGTGACTCTACGCGCCGACTTCACCAAAAGATCTGGAAGTACCTGTCTACTAATTCCCTGAGAATACAAGCAGTTTTGAAAGAATATCAGCATAAAGCTGGTGAGTTCATAAGCATATAGTTTTGGTGGAAAAATGTTTCTTTGATCGTTTTGAAAAGTATTCTTCAAGAAAATCTATATTTCTTATGAAAAGTGAGTTTGAAAAACCGAGTTATCCTGGGAAAATCCTATATTTTCCCTAAAAGTTGATGGTTGGTTATTCGTTCTGAGCCGAGGTGTACAAGTATCCACCATACTTATATTGATAAACGTAGTTTTCTTTTTAAAAACTCTGGTTACTCCCAGGGAGGTAAGTTAGCCTTATTATATAAATGAAACTGGTAAAAGAAAACGTATTGAACTAAATCTTGAAGGTGCTATCAATACCCTCCAATAATCAAATCGGTTATTACTTTGAGGTTAGTTCGCTTGATTCATAATTACAAAATTAAATCTCTGCTATCTAGGTTGTGAGTTTTATAACCATACATTAACTTGATATGGCACGTAACGGGGCCAGTATCCTTTATGACTTTTGTCACCCCAGACATGTTTGCCTAACTGTAGCTAGCAGTTCAGGTGTGGGATAGTCAGTCCCGTATAGATCTATACACAACAGTCACGCTCTCCCTCCAAGATATTCTGGTTACAAGAGGTGGTCCTACACTCTCGAATACGGTGGGAGTGTTACCAAGGATGCGTCTCCAACTTAGACTAGCAAATCTACAAGTAATAGTATAGAAAACCCTTTTTCTGATTAATATGAATCCTTTATAAAAAGATACATTTTTCTACATGATTCATAAGCTCATTACTCTAGTTTTGGAAATTGTTTCTACGAGTTGATTTGTTAATCATTTGGTAAAACTGTTTTCCATGTTAAAAGCATTATGAAATATAATTATCTTAAGCAAAATAATATATTTTGTGCACAAGTTTCCTTGTACTTTTGCTTGTATTCCCCCCTGAAAAACATGAAAAACTTAGAAAAAACGTAGGGGTATGAACTCATAGTTTAACGTGGGATTCGCAGGTAAGTCGGTAGGAATGCTAAGTGCCAAAAGAAACCTCGGGCACAAACGGATCTTATTTAACATGTAGTAGCATATACATGTATGAAGTGAGGGTATAACACTTATTAGTTACGGAAGGAAATCACCATATGGTCTAGGAAACACTTGAAACTAAGTGTTAGAATCGCATGTGATTTGAAAAATGGGGAGTTTGCGGCCGTAAAAGGAGTGTACGGTCAGGAGTTTGCGGCCCAACAGGGTTTACGGTCCATGAGTTTACAGTCGTAAACACTCGAGGAAAAATGTGATGTGTGGCACTTCTAGGTCCTTTCTATCCTCTTGGAAGTGTTCTAAGTCCCATACATGGCTTAAGGAAGGGTTTAAGACCAACAATTGACCAAAACTGGAGTTCTCGGCCAATGAAGGGTGTACGGCCGTACACATGGTTTACGGCCGTAAACCCTCTGTGTTCATGCATTTTAGGCCGATTTCTAGGTGATAATCAAGGTTTTCTAGTAGATATCAAGTACAGGGAGTAGTTACTTACGATTAGGAAGCTTGAAATGTGGTTTTTAGCCACCAAGAACTAGTATGTGTTCTTGGTGAGAGATAAAATCTAGAAAGAAGATGAAATTCATGAGATGAAACATGGATTCATCACTAGAATAAGGAATGTAGCAACAATCAAGGTGGGAAAACACTTACATCTTGAAGATCTTGAAGAATTTTCGATGAAGGTAGAGAGAGAGTAGAGAGAGAAAGCCTTTGGAGCGTGTAAAGTGTGGAATGAAGACCACTCATCCCTTATATAGGGGTGAGTTTTCGGCCAAGGGGGTGGGGTGGGGGTGTACGGCCGTAAACTTGAGTTTGCGGCCGTACACTCCTCTCGAAGGGGTGTTCGGCCTGAATCCTACGATATGACTTGGAAAAACTCGTTCCTGGACCCAAACCTTAATTGTACTGAGCTTAGAATATTCAGTTAGGCCCAAAATAATACTAACGAGAACAGAAATAAATCCGAATTGATTTATTTTTAAATGGTCCGTGCAAAAGAAATTTCGAGTTGTCACAAGTCCTTACAGGTTATGGCTCAAAACTTTAGATCTAATCCTTCTTATCGACTTAATGGATAAAGTTTCCATCTTTATCCACCAGGACCTCACTCCAAGGTAAGATCTAAAACTCTAAGTCCATTAAGTTCTTATGATGTCCAAAACTTTTTCATGAACACAAGATTGTCCCAAACATGGCTCCTTTCTCATTCTCAGAAACCTAATGACAGTTTGAGAGCCACAACAAGCTCAATAGTTCCTCAAACTCCAAGCACATCCATGGAAGGGAAAAAAATCAACCAAAATGAATTCAAACTTGAAATAAGAAGAACAAAGGTCAAGGTATGAATTTTATACCTTCAATAACTCATAAATCAAAAGAGGGCGATCAGTGATGGATCCAAGCTAGCTCTTTGCTTCCTTGCACCAATAAAAAGTTCCTTCTTCCTTAAGCTTCACCAAAATCTAAGAACAAGCTCTCAATCATGCGTGGAGCCTAGGTTTAGTAATGAAGAGATAGGGACTGATGGAAAAAACCTAATCCATGAATTAAGATGCTTAAATATGAGAGAAACTCTAAAAATTATAGGCTTACGCTGCTACCGCCATGACGTCGTGGTATCCAATGAAACACACGTTCCCCGGATGTCATGCCACGTAGTGGCATACCATGCACTACGTCGTGACATATGGTTTTCCTCAAAAATCATACCTTTGACTCCTTTAGGCTACCAACTCATCCATTTTGGAAAACGGGTGTTACAAATATATGTTAGGAACTTATATGTTTTGTGCTTATATGAATGTATATATTATGTGGAGGTATATGATTAATATAATAGATAAGTAATGTGTATCCTCATTAAACTTTTGCTTACCAGTTATTTATTAATTTTATCCAGGACCCTAAACCTATAGGGTGATAAAGTAAAGAACCTTGCACGACTGTAACGACATTCACACTCTCATGGATTTTTAGTTTTATATTATAGTTATGAACTTTTGAATATGTAATGTGGGATTATTATTTTCGCATTCTGGCTTACGAAACATTTTAGTGAACTTTTATATTATCTTTTAAATTTTTTAATGAATGATGTCATGACCATTTTCTTTTAAAAATGATTTTTATTATGATTAATGGTTAAAGGGTACGGTTTTAAATATATTTGTAGTCCTATAAAATATTAGGACTTTACACATTTCCGAAGACATTATTTTTGAAGAGATTAAGGTGTCGTTTGTTTTTTCAAAGCGAAACCTGAAGTTTGCGCACTACCACTGCAACCCTCTGTAGCAGAAGAGGGGGACAAAACGGCCGCAACATGTAATAAATAATTTGTTTGTTTTTTAACCTATGCAGACTGCTGCAATAAGTTAAAATAAGGTGTGAAGAGGTTTGAAACAGATGGTCAAGTGTTGCGCCACACAACACACATGCAACAGTTTTTAAGTCAGAAGTCTTCTGAAAAACAAACAGCTGCGAAATGTCAAGTGTTGCGCGTGTGATGCGCGACGCAACAATAAATTGTCATAAGTGGTTTTTTTAGAAACAACAAGCAGCACCTAACTCTCAAACCCAAGTGAAGGAATCAGTTCGGTTTATGAGTTTGTCGGTTTCCTTGGTTTGAAATTTTCTTTTGTTAAAATCGAAAATAAAACCAAAACCGAATTAAAATCCTTTTAGACCCCAAGAAACGAGATTCCAATCTACCTAATAAATGAAAATGACTTTGCCATATGTCCTTTTCTCATTCATTTGGACACATGGCATTTTCTAGAAATTTTAAATTTTTCTATTTTCCACTTGTCATTTTATTGTATTTTTGATTTTATTAAATTAAAATCCACATTTAATATATAAGGTAATATATATGTAAGGTATTTATTAGAAAATGGTTTATATATGTAATGTATCTAATGCATTAAAATCTCATTAATTTTAATAATTCAAAAAATTTCTTATTTTTCTTATAAATTTAAAGTTTTCAAATTGTTAAAATTTTATATTTAATTTTTTTTAAATAAACTCATGTAATACATGGGTCTCACACCTAGTTCACTTTAAAACCAAGTTGCTAAAAAGGCTAAAATATCTTTTATTTTATATATTTATTATTTAACATTTTTATTTAATATATAAAATATAAAATATATTTTTTAATTAATTGTCTAATTCGGTTTTTCGATTCGTTTTGTTTTCATGTTTGGTTTAGACCTTAAAATTATAATGATAATAATAATAATGATATATGTTTAATTGAATATACAAAATGACCTATTGAAATTAAAACGATAATAATAATAATTTAAATCTATATTTTAAATAGTAATGTATAGATTAAAATTAAATAAATATATTCTGATTTTATAATTAAGATATAATAAAATGAAATGATTTTTAAAAGATAACATATCTAACTTTATTATTTAAATATAAATATATTAGATTTAAAATACAATATATCATATTTTAAATTTAAACGGTTTAATAAATGAAGTATATTAAATCTAGTTTATAAAAAAAAATAGAAAAATAATGTACTTGCCTCTTTTAAAAAAAACAAAGAAAGAAAAAAAAATAATAATAAAAAAGGCGTGGTTTAACAACAAAAAATAAGGGCGTGACTTTTTTTATTAAGAGTATACGGTGTGGGTCACAACGAGAAACGAATTGGCTGAGTTGGCACACGAAAACAGCGTCATGACGCGAGGAACACGTTGAAGCTTGTTATGTCGGATCTCGTTGTAACGAGGACAAGATACAACAAGAAAGATGATTGGCTATCTCCTTCATCAACCAATCAAATAATTTTCTCTATTTTATCTCTCTACCTCTTTACATGATATAACATGTGGAACACCATTTCCCCTTTGGTGTTATGGTGGTGTTATGGATGAGGTGACACCAATTTGGTGTTACTTTCAGTTGCCCACACCAATGCTCTAAGGGATGGTTGGAAAAAATTGTTTATAATTTTCTCCTTTTCTTATTTTTATAATATTAAATACTATTTTCTAAACAAAAACAATAATATCCATAGGATTGATATAGACGGAAGACGATTGGGGAAAATAATATTATATAGAGTCATCTTGTAGTCCCCAAGGCCCCAAATCCCCTTCCGGAAGAATCTCTATTGGCCACTGTTGCTTGCCAAGGCATGCATTGTGTTCATCTTTATGTTTAGGGCATCCACAATGCATTGAACTCTATAGAGTTCAATGGAGTGTCACATCATCATTCACTATTCCATATAACTCTATTCATTTTTATCCCACAATGCATTAAACTCTATAAGTTTAATAGAACATATTAAAAAGGTATTTATTTATTTAATAGCTAAAAAAACATTTATTTATTTAATAGCTAAACATACATTAATAAAAATAAAAAAAAATGAAAAATGCATTCATTAAAAGAAAAAAGAAATAAAATAACTAAAAGACATTAACTAAGATTAAAATACCTAAAAAATACAATAACTACAAAATATTGTATTTTATTTTGATCTCCTCACAACGGTTCCTCCAAATATCTCGTCCTTCCTCTAACATGGTACTCGGGTCCAAAAAGAAGATTGACATCTCGTCATGTTTGATTTTTTCTTGTTTAACTTTAATCTTTTCTTGTTTTAAATCGTTTTTTTTTAATCCAATGATTTCTGATAGCATTCATAGTTTTGTTTTGTTATCATGCACATGTTTTTCAAGTATTTCATCAAGTCGACTACTTGATGACGAGGTAGACTTGGATGCTTTACCTTTTATAGTTTTTTTGGCTGCCTTCGTACCAATTGGGTGAGATGTATCTTCGTTATCATCCAAGTTGATAACAGATTGTGCACTAGATGAAGATCTAGATGCCTCAGATGTAGTGCCCGCGACTTTCCATTTGGGTTCATTTTTGACCAAATTCCAAATGTGATCGTGCCTGAAATCTGTAGAATATCTTGCACTATAATGCTCAAAATCTCCCTTTTTAAATCTTCATCGGACCATCCGCTTAGGTGTTGACCTTTCAACACTAAATAAATTTGATTGAATGCAACAGCTAGTGGGTTCATGTAATGCCAATGAGTTTTAAGATTTGTTTGAGCTCTTATAGTGCCTGTTGTGTTGGAACTTTGGTAGTATGTGTTGATACGTTGCCAAAACTCCTTGTCGCGTTGTGTTGTGCCCTTGATGCTATCTTCTGATATACGTAACCAAGCTTTTGCAAGCAACATTTCTTCTTCCCTACTCCAATAGGTTTTTTTTAGACTTGGATCGTTTGTTGGTGGGACTAACTTCTGGAGTAGGTTCCATATTTTGAGGGGGGTTTGGATATTGATTTTGAGAAGGATTTGTGCATGGATAATTTGGGTTTGGAGAAATTGGAGATGAAGAATGTGGGTATGGAGGATTGTTTGGATTTTCGAGATCAATAGAATTCAATAGGTTTGTGTAATAATAAGAATTCATGATTTAAGTATGAAGGGTATGAGTGAGGAAATCAGGTAATGAAAATGATCACAGTAGAGGTTTTTATAGGAAAAATGGTATCGGCACATCAATATATGAGCACTTTGCATAAAGTGATGATATTTGGTATAAGATGTTCAATATTCTCCAAATATTCTGCATGAAATTTCAAGGATTTTGAATAAAAGTTTCAAGTAATTTGGATGACAATTAATTATAAATTCAATTACCACTACTAATTTATATTTTATTAATATAATAATTTGGATTACTTCTTGCTAACATAGACTTAAGATATGGAAGAGAATCAACAATATTGGATGTATCATATTTCATCAAATTGGTATTCATTCAAATATATACTTTTATATTTTGAAATAAAAAATATATTTTAAGTTTAAGAATATTTTCATCCATATATTATGTTTCGTATGAATCAAATCTTATAGTATTTTCAACGAAATATATTATATTTTGAATCAAATTTTAGTGGATGATAAATAAATTATTTTTACATATATAATGATTTGTATACATAAATAATATATATCATGATTATCATCCTTATATTTTCGTATATTTTCTATTTGTTAAATATCACCAAAATATTTTCTATTAAATAAAATATTATCCTACCTACTTCCATTTGAATCAATTATGATCCTCATATTGTATATAAGAATATAAATCCACCACACACCTTCAAAATTATATCTTTGTTGATACATTTTGCATTAAATGTCATCATCTTCATCCGATTATAGTTATGATTTTATAATGAAACAATTGACAGATAATTCAACAATTTAATTGTATCATGAGCTTAAACGCTTAGAAGCAGAACAAGATGATGCAGAAAGTTCTAGACGTCCTAAAAGAAGTCGGACATATATTAAAAGAGATCGTGAATTAGCACATGATCGTATTTGGAACGACTATTTCGATGAGCATCCTATTTATCCGCCTAATATTTTTCGACGAAGATTCCGGATGAGGAAGGAGTTATTTCTTCGAATAGTTGATGGTATCTCTAATCATTTTGTTTTTTTTTTCAACAAAAATTTGATGCTTTAGGTAAAAAAAAAAAGGTCTTTCCCCTTTACAAAAATGCACAACTGCCATACGCCAGTTAGCATATGGCACAACGGCTGATCTTTTTGATGAATACATACGAATTGGTGAAACAACATCAATCCAATGTCTAAATTTTTTTTGTAGATGTTTAATTGAGGTTTATTCAAACCATTACATGAGAAAGCCTAATGAAAATGATATCCAAAATTTATTGCAAAAACATTTGGAAAAACATGGATTTCCTGGCATGTTAGGAAGTATTGATTACATACATTGGCCTTGGAAAAATTGTCCTGTTGCATGGCAAGGTCAATATACTCAGGGTGATCAAGGGTGTCCAACAATTATGCTAGAAGCAGTTGCATCACAAGACCTTTGGATATGGCATGCATATTTTGGGGTAGCAGGATCTAGTAACACTACTAGAAAATTGGTGCAATAGCTACGGCACAATCCGTAGCTATTCCGTAGCTATAAGCGGATAGCTACGGAATTGCTACGGAAAATTGGCTGTAGCATAATGGCCCGTGGCTAAATTATAGCTACGGATTAGCTACAGAATCGCTACGGAATAGCTACGGAATATTCCGTAGCTACTATAGCTACGGAATAGCTACGAAATTAAATAGCTACGGATTTTCTACGGATTAGTTACAGCACTAGATAGCTACGGAATAGCTACGGACGTAAATAGCTACGGAATAGCTACGGATCCAAATAGCTACGGAATAGCTACGGAACCTAATAGCTACGGAATAGCTACGGAACAAAACAGCTACGGAATAGCTACGAATGTAAATAGCTACGGAAATCCGTAGCTATTCCGTAGCTAACTTCGTTTTATTTTTTAAAAAAAATTAATTTAAAAATTTCCATTTTTTTGTCAAATACCACATTCAATTCACATTTGTCCCAAATACCATATAAAATACACCAAAAAAACGTCCGTAATACCAAGTTTGACACATTCCAATCCATTATCCAAAATATCTTACAAAAGTAAGCACTACTTAACAAAACAAACAATATCAAATGTTTACAAACTAAATTGTTCCAAAATACTTATCAATTGTCCTCAGGTGGATTATCGGGGGGAGCACGGGGTTGATTTCCAGACATATTCATCATCCTCATAACCATTTCCATTTGTTCTTTCATTTGTTGTTGTTGTTGTTCCATGGTAGAAACTTGTGCACGCAACCTATCAACCTAAAAAAATGGCAACACAATGCAATAGTTAAACAATATTAGCAATGTACTTTAGTTTATTATATCAATATTATCAACATACTAATTAACGTTTAAACCATAACAACATACCTCTTGTTGTGTACTATCCGATTGGGTGGATTGGGTGGATTGGGTGGATTGGGAAGACGGTGTCCCAGTAATCACAAAATGTATATCTGATGCTCCTATGCCATAGATATCACCCTTCTTCTTTCCTGTTCTCCTAAGTTGAATTTCCTCCCATACCCTCGCATCATCTTTATGGTTTGAAGAGTCTTCTCCGTGTTTTCTGACCATCTCCTCTAGATACATCTCCTACAAATTACCAAAACAGTACCATTGTCATGTATAAAAATACTAAGACAATCAATATACATAAATGATAAAAGATAAGTTACTTGTGCTTCTTTGGCAGTTAGTGAGCAATATTCGAGATTTTCATGATCTCCCGCAAAATATCTTTTTTTCGCCTCAGCTGTGCCATGCGTCTTCATGAAAACATCAAATTGTGTGGGTGGTTTACCCATCATCTTTTCCTACATAAAATACAAAGTATAGTTGATGTAGTTGGTGTTAAAAAAAAAATAAGATAATAAAATTTATAATTATGATACTTACTAAGTTGTTACGGTGCTCGTCAAATCCTATACTACCCGCGGTGTGCCTAGCTGTCGACCCATTGGCATCTGCGACTTTGCGGTTCTGCTGAGCAATTTTTGAATTCTTTCTCCACTTATCTGTCGACCAATGTTGTGAAAAGAAAAAAAATATAAGGATACTAATACAATAGGAGATTAAAATTCAACAAAATAGATAATAAAGTATCATATCCATTACATCACACAAACGTCGCCACACATTCTCTGGTACGCGCCCAGGGCGATAGTCATGCATCCCTTCGTAGTAGGTACAATGACCTAGGGGGACGGGTTTCCCATCATTTCGTGCCATTTCCCCAGATTTAATCCTGATACGCTTCATCCGATCCCTGTATCTATCCTTGAGGACACACTTGAAGGCATCAAATATGTTACTATTTTCTAGTGAATTCCACCTGTACATGGTCTGTAAAAAAATAAAAAGTAAATCTAAAAATACAAAGTAAAAACAAATGAGTATAAGATACAATAATTTATATTTAATATATTGCCTTGAAACGCGAAAACATCTACAAAAGGGCCTCATTGGGAATATCACTAAATCGGGGCCACGGATGATCCATATTCTCCCAATAGAGACTAATACACGTGCTGTGGATTTTCCTAGACCCAAACCTACATTGAAAAGAATTATATAAGTAGAATTTTAACATCAAAAATTAAAGTTTTAAAATATGAAAACACTAACTTTTTCCCTTTTCGGCTGATGAGGGGCAACGAAGACTCCTGAAAATCACTCGCATTTGAGTCGTGGCCGCCCGTAACACCTCTAGAGGTGGAGCCATGCGGCGTCGGTGGCGTGTTCGGTGGCCGTGGCGTGTGCGGGGTCTGTGGCGACCGAAAGGTTGTCTGTGCATCTGCACCCTCAAAATAGTACTCCTCAAATCCATCACGACCACCCGGCCTCAAAACCGTTTGTGGGGTCGGCAACTCAGCACCTGTATTTGGAAACTGAGGCGTATAACCCGTTTGTGGGGATTAGGGCCTATAATTCGTCTGTTGGAGCTAGGGCCTATAATCTGTCTGTATGAGTTGGGACATATGACCCAGCCCTCGAGCCTGATGGCGAAGAATCCCAGCCAAATCTGCTAAAGGATCAGCCATGTCGGTTTGTTCATTGATGGCACCCTGACTGTTGGAGCCTGCGACTCCTGTCACTATCGGCATATCAATCGGTATGAGTGATGTCCTATAACGTGGCTCGTTGGTAGAATTAGGGGATAACCCTCCCCCCTCCTATGCCCCACACTGCTAGAAGAAGTGTTGGTACTGTGGCCTTTATCCTTGCGTCGATTACCTGACATGCTGCATTTAATAGAACAAGAATGGTCAGATAGATAATATAAGATTGATAAGTCATGACAAAACAAATGTTTAAAACAACCAGATATCCAAATCAAAATCATTAACAAAACAACGTTTAAACAGTACAACAGTCTTCAAAATGACAATGCTCCTAACATCAAGAAAATACAATGCTCCTAACATCAACAAAAGACAATGCTCCTAACATCAACAAAACACAATGCTCCTAACATTCGTCCCCATCATCTTCGTCCTCAAATTCTTCTTCTGAATAATAAAACTCGTTTTCATCACCTCCGTCTTCAAAATCTTCCACTTCTTCGTCTTCCTCCTCAATTCTCTCATTCTCTTCATCAGATATTTGCTCATATGTATTTATAGTTGAGGCTAGGCACAGTGGTTCCACACGAGTTACAGTAAGGGGTGACTCAAACCGTTCTTTAACCTGAAAGACTTCATCTGCTTCCATTTCAGCTTCGGTGACTTCAAATACCCCTCTTGGTTTTGTTTTGATAACCGCCTACTTATCTTTCGTCTCATTTGTCATTGAAGGGTATGGTGTATAAAATACTTGTTCAGCTTGTGATGCCAAACAAAAAGGATCGTCAGTTTGAAGTCGAGATTTGGGTTTGACATCAACCAACTTGTTTTTGTTGACTATTACACCGTCTTTGTTATCAAACCAAATACAATTAAACAGTACAACAGTCGACGGTCCGCTGCTATAATACTCAATCTCTAAGATCTCTTGCAATATGCCGTAGTAGTCTGACTCTTGTTCGGCATTATACGTCTCCCCTCTAACACATACTCCAAAGTTTTTTGTCGCACGACCCTCGCCGTATTGTTGAGTGTGGAACTTATAACCATTTACAAAATACCCATTATGAAAATAAGCATGTCTCGATGGTTTCGTAGCTATAACTTCTAAGTGTCTAGCACTTCCATCGGGTGTCTTATACATTATCTACATTGAAAACATACACACATTGTGTTGGTTAACGATGCATTAATAATAATCAATACGATTGAACTGGTTCTACTTACTCTGTCCTCAAACCATTCAGCAAAGTATTTATCTCTTAAATCAGAAACTGATTCATTTGGATTCGTTCTTATGACCATTTCATCAAACTCGATGATGTAAGGGTTAACTTCTTTACAATTAAGTAATATGTAAGTGTGCGCCTTGTGAAGGACTTTATCACTTAAGGGTTTTCGTTTTCCACTTTTTTCATATAATCTTCTTGATGGGACGACAAAGATGCTAAGTGGAGCTCCACCACTCGAAAACCTGTGACTTTGTGGTGCAAAATTCCGTGCTTCTCGATTATGGCGTGTCTCAATCGTCGGGTCAAAATATAACGAACAATAGGTAGCGAGTTCATTCACTAGATGTTCATTGACTATTGAACCCTCAACTCGTGCTTTGTTCCTGATTCTTCTTTTAATTATGCCCAGTTTCCTATATTATAATGTATGGACGATGTGTTAGGAATACCAGAAATAACTTTAAAAATACTATATATAGTATTAAAATAGGGAAATTACCTCTCGTATTGGTACATCCATCTGTAATGTACCGGACCACCAACAATAGCTTCATCAGCTAAATGTATGACCAGGTGTTCCATGGAATCAAAGAAGCTAGGAGGGTATATTTGCTCCAACTTGCACATGGTCTGAATAATACAACGTTTCATATCGAACAAGTCCTGAAGATGCAACGTTTTCGAGCACAATACTCGAAAGTACATGGATATCTCTGATACGGCCTCATATATCTTTGTTGGAACAAAACCTCTTATAGCTAGGGGAAGCAACCGTTGCATAAACACATGACAATCATGGCTTTTGAAACCATAAAAACTGTAATCTTTGGTGTTTACACAATTACCTATATTTGATGCATATCCGTCAGGAAATTTTAGTTCTTTCAACCAATCACATACTTTTTTAACTTGTTCCTTTGTCAATGTGTACTTTCCAGGGTTCTTCCTAGGCTTCCTATTGTTGTCCCTAATGGGGTTTAGTATAGGTCGGTCACATAGCATCTCAATATCCTCTCTTGCCTTCATATTGTCTTTGGACTTTGGGGTACCCATCGAAATATGAAACATATTTTCAAAAAAATTCTTCTCAACATGCATCAAATCGAGGTTGTGTCGGATCAACAGGTGACGCCAATATGGAAGCTCCCAAAAGATGCTCTTCTTTACCCAGTTATGTGTAATACCAAAACCTTTTGGTTTTATATAATTTGGACCATAGGGAGTACCGTTGTATACAGTAGGAAAATGTTGGATTTTCTCCCAAATATATTCTCCGGTTGGGTATGGAACAGGCACTTCATGACCCTTCACTTTCTTGCCTTTTAAGAAATTAACTGTATCATTTCGGAATACGTGTCTTTCGGGTAGATGTTTTCTATGACAGTCAAACCAACACGATTTTTGTCCGTTGGAAAGTCGAAATGATTCTGTTTGGTGCATGCAATATGGACAGGCTAAATTACCATGAGTGCTCCATCCGGACAACATTGCATAAGCAGGGAAGTCACTAACTGTCCACAGAAGTACAACCTTCATCTGAAAATTGGTCTTTCGATGAGCGTCATAAGTTTCAATGCCATCTGTGAACAACATCTTCAACTCGTCCACCAAAGGTTGTAAAAAAACATCCAAATTCTGTCCGGGACTCTTCTTCCCAGGAATAATCAATGGAAGTTGTATGTATTGATGTTTAAAAGCCAACCAAGGGGGTAGGTTGTAAACAGTGAGAAACACTGGCCAACACGAATAGGGAGTCGTGTTTGAATTATTAGGACTAAACCCATCAGTGCACAACCCGAGACGTATGTTGCGCTTCTCATTTGCAAAATCAGGAAATTTTCTGTCAAAATGATTCCATGCTTCACCTTCACTGGGATGTATCATCTTTTCTGGATCTACTAAATGATCTGCATGCCAAGTTAAATATTTGGCCGTCTTCCTTGAATAGAAGAGCCTTTGGAGTCTCGGTCCAATCGGCATGTAAGTCATGACCAAATTAGGAACCTTTCTCCCTTTGGCTTTGTATCTATTTTCTCCACATACTACACAATGATCCAAATCAGCAAACTGGCCCCTGAATAGCATGCAATGGTTTATACATACATGAATCTGTTCTGAAGGCAATTTTAGTGGCTTCAACATTTTCTTGGTCTCGTAGAAGCTATTAGGAAGCTTCTCGCCAGTTGGTAGAATTTCTTTAACAATTGAAAGAAGTGTATCAAATGACGTGTCTGAAACATTAGATTGGGATTTCCAATCCAATAATCTAGTGGTGGCAGAGAGTGTGGAAGTTTTTGTACACCCGTCCCATAAAGGCTCACTTGCTTGTTTCAAAACTTTATAAAAATTTTGGGCTTCAAGATTTGGGTGTTGTGGTGTTTGTTGATAATACGAAGCCTCAGGTTGGTGCATGCTATCGATAACCATCTCCTCGTATCTATGATAATCACTAAAATCGTTATTAATGTATTGAACTGTTTCAATATTCGAACTTGGACCCATGTGTTGAGGTGAAATTGGGTTTGAACATTGACCTATCTCTAGTGTTGGATATTTTTCTCCATGTAAATACCATTGTGTATAACCATTCATGAAGCCTCGGTTAACAAGATGGCTAAAAACTAATTCTCTCGGAAGGTAATAAATATTTTTGCATTTCGCACACGGACATCTAATTTCAAAAACTTCCACCCCTTCCCTAATGATATGTTGGATGTTTGTTGCGTTCACATAAGCAAAATCCAAAAACAAATTAACATAATGTGGCCATTGTGGATTAAACAAACGACGATTATCGAGTCTCTTTGTGTACATCCATTCTCTATTAGACAACATTTCGATCTAAAACTACATTTAGATATAAAAAATGTTAAAACTTTAAACTAAACATGAAGTAATAGTGTAACATCTCATTTAATCTAATATATATAACTAATGATACATAAAAAGCCCATAAAAAATTATTAACATAATACACATATATAACTAATGATACATATATAACATCCCATTTAATCTAGCATTTTTAACAAATTTATAAAATTAGCCTAACATTTCAACAAAATTAACATTTTTAACAAATTAAAGTTCACAACATTTTTTATATATCACATTTCAACAAAATTAACATTTTTAACAAATTAAAGTTCACAACATTTTATATATATCACATTTCAACAAAATTAACATTTTTAACAAATTGAAATTAACCAAATATTCAACCAAGCTATGAAATTAACCAAATATTCAACCAAATTAAATCTAAATCCTTAAATTCGACATCACATTCAACAAAACATATTAGCATTATCAATGAATAAAGCATCTAAATTGTATACATCAAGTAATTTCAAAAAAAAAAAAAAAACTAGGGTTTTACCTTTTTAGGGAAGAATCGAGCAAAAGGCCGAGAGAGAGAAGGGAATGTGCGCCGGAGAAGAAGGTCGGCGACGGCAGCGCTCGACGAACGGGAAGAAGTTGCCGGCGATTGTCCACGAACGAGAGGGAGAAGTCTTCAGTTTCTTTCTTTTCTTTCTGTATTGTTAATTCGCTGAAGGGGTTAAAAGTCGTGGGGTATTCAACACAACAAGGAAATATAATGGATTTTAATTAAAAAAATAGCTACCGATTTGCTACGGCCCAGCTTCGGAATTTGCTACGGATTTGCTACGGACCAGTTTTAGCAACGGTTTAGCTACGCATTAGCTACGGCCAGCAGAAAAAAAAAAAGCGTGGGTGGGAATCGAACTCGGGTTGCCTACTTACAATGACACAAACTTACCAACCAGCCGGGCATGCCACATCCATGCCAACATGCTTGACTATTCTATTTAAACATCTTATTATTATTATTATTATTATTATTATTATTATTATTATTATTTCTATTTCTATTATTATTATTATTATTATTATTATTATTGTTATTTCTATTATTATTATTATTATTATTATTATTATTATTGTTATTTCTATTATTATTATTATTATTATTATTATTGTTATTTCTATTATTATTATTATTATTATTATTATTGTTATTTCTATTATTATTATTATTATTATTATTATTTCTATTATTTTTATTATTATTATTATTATTATTAATATTTCTATTATTATTATTATTATTATTATTATTATTATTACTATTATTATTATTATTATTATTATTATTATTATTATTATTATTATTATTATTATTATTTCAGGCACCAAAAGTCGAGTGCACAAATGGGATCCATTACTCGTTTAATGGTTTAAAACTATAATGATTATCATCTACGTTCATATATAAATACTCACAAACACGTATACATAGACATATACACATACATATATACCACAAATTATTCATGTATACAAACATAAACCAATCACGACTTTGTGAAAAATATAGTCATTATATTGTTAAATTGTGCAACAAGTACTTGATCCCGAGGTGCAAACGACTTTATGAATGATATTAATAGCTATAAGTTGGTGAAAATGGAGATAATCATGTATAATAGAGGTGTGAAAAAAACGAAGCGGAAAAAACGACTTTCGGTGCCCGAAAAACTGAAAATAAGAATTATTTGTAGCTAATCCGTAGCTAATTAGCTACGGAATAGCTACGGAATGTGCTTTCCGTTAGAATTCCGTAGCTAGTCCGTAGCTAATTAGCTACGGATTAGCTACGGATAATTCTTATTTTCAATTTTTCGGGCACCGAAAGTCATTTTTTCCGCTTCGTTTTTCTCACACCTCTATTATAAATGATTATCTCTATTTTCACAAACTTTTAGCTATTAATATCATTCATAAAGTCGTGTGCACATACGAGATCCATTACACGTTTAATGGTTTAAAACTCTAATGCTTATCATCTACATTCACATATAAATACTCACAAAAACGTATACATACACATATACATATACATATATACCATAACTCATTCATGTATACAAACATAAATCCATCACAAGTTGGTGAAAAATATAGTCATTATATTGTTAAACCATTAAACGAGTACTTGATCCCGAAGGTGCGCAAGACTTTATGAATGATATTAATAGCTAAAAGTTGGTGAAAATAGAGATAATCATGTATAATAGAGGTGTGAAAAAAACGAAGCGGAAAAAACGACGTTTGGTGCCCGAAAAACTGAAAATAAAAATAATCCGTAGCTATTCCGTAGCTAATTAGCTACGGAATAGCTACGGAATGTCCTTTCCGTTAGAATTCCGTAGCTAGTCCGTAGCTAATTAGCTACGGAATAGCTACGGATTATTTTTATTTTATTCCGTAGCTAGTCCGTAGCTAATTAGCTACGGAATAGCTACGGATTATTTTTATTTTCAGTTTTTCGGGCACCAAACGTCGTTTTTTCCGCTTCGTTTTCTTCACACCTCTATTATACATGATTATCTATATTTTCACCAACTTATAGCTATTAATATCATTCATAAAGTCGTTTGAACATACGAGATCCATTACTCGTTTAATGGTTTAACACGCTTATGATCTACATTCACATATAAATACGCACAAACACGTATACACACACATACACGTACACATATGCCACAACTCTTTCATGTATGTAAATATACATATACAAAAATAAATTCATCTCAATTTGGTGAAAAGTATAGGAATTACATTGTTAAAACTGTGAAACGAATACTTGATCCTGAAGGTGCACACGACTTTATGAATGATATTAATATCTATAAGTTGGTGAAAGTATAGATAATCATGTATAGTAGAGGTGTAAAAAAAACGAAGCGAAAAAAACGACATTTGGTGCCCGAAAAATAGAAAATAAAAAAAAATCCGTAGCTAATCCGTAGCTAATTAGCTACGGAGTTGCTACGGATTTTTGTTATTTTTGATTTTTCAAGCATTAAACATTGTTTTTTTCTCTTCGTTTTTTTCCCACCTCTATTATACACGATTATCTTTATTTTCAACAACTTATAGTCATTAATAGTGTTGATACAGTCGTTTGCACCTTCGAGATCCTTTATTCATTTAATGGTTTAATATTATATCCGTAGCTATTCCGTAGCCATTTTGTAGCTAATTAGCTACGGAATAGCTACGAGTTATCATCCGTAACTATTCTGTAGCTATTCCGAAGCTAATTAGCTACATAATGGCTACGGAGTTGCATCCGTAGTGATTCCGTAGCTATTCCGTAGCTAATTAGCTACGGAATAGCTACGAAATTGCGTCCGTAGCTATTCCGTAGCTATTCCGTAGCTATTCCGTTACTAAATTAGGGCGTCCCATTCTGTAGCTAATCCGTAGCCATTCCGTAGCTAATTAGCTACGGAAATTTTCCGTAGCTATTATCCGTAGGAAAACACCCTTTTTTTCTAGTAGTGTAATGATATTAATGTACTCAATCAATCACCGTTATTCAATGACATATTACAAGGGTATGCTCCAGAATGCATATTCATAGTGAATGACATTACATATAATAAATGATATTATCTCGCAGATGGTATATATCCCGAATGGGCTACTATAGTTAAAAGTTTTCCACATCCAGTTGACCCAAAGAGGACAAAATTCAAAGAAGTCCAAGAGGGTGCAAGAAATGATGTCGAAAGAGCTTTTGGTGTTCTTCAATCTCGTTGGACAATTGTACGAGGACCAGCAAGATCTTGGCAACTCAAGAATATAAGAGATATAATGTATGCATGCATTATATTACATAATATGATCGTAGAGGACGAAGGAAACGCGATTAGTAATTGGTCGGATGATGTTGATCCTCCAATACGTGTACATCGAGGACCAGCCCAAGAAATTCAATATCAAATTTTAAGAAACGCTGAACTACGTGACAGTGAAGTGCATCACGCACTGCGACACGATTTAATGGAACATATTTGGGAATGTTTTTTACAAGACAACGATCAAAATTAATATCTAGTTTTATCAAGTTTGAGTCGTATAATATATTAGTATTATATTTCTAGAATGAGTTAAATTGGAAACAATAATCTATTTTTTTTTGTTATCTTTTTATAATATTATATGATTGTTTTTTTTTTCTTTTTATTGTATGTTCGTAGGGTTTTAAATAAATAAAAATCATGTGGCCCGTTTTGTTAATATGATTAATTATCCTTTTTTTGCTTACTTTTACGCAGACTCATTTTTTTTCTAAGACTTGGAATTTTAAAATCATATTACGTATATATATTCAATACATTAAAATTATATATATATATATATATATATATATATATATATATATATATATATATATATATAAAAGTCTACAAAACTAATTTGTTATATTTATTTAAAGATTTAAAGAGTTTCCTTTTTCCCATTGAAGAGTTCAATGGCTTTGAACTTTAAATTCATTGAATGCCAAGGTGGCATCCATTGAATGACAAATAGACATGCCACCTCATTCAACTATTCCATTAAACCCCCATTGTGGATGTTCTTATGTGCTTTGTTACTTCTTACATTTTATGATTTTACTTATAAAACTTCATTAAGATCCTTGTTTCTTTACATTCTTTTCGTTGAATATTCAAATCTAATGTTGACTACAGCGTGTACATGTAATGCATGGTGTACAAGTGATTAGAAGGATTAATTTTTGGTTGCATGTCTCTCATATACTGCTTTACTTTATGCCGATGATTGCTTTTAGTCATTAGTCATTACTAACATTGACTTAATGTTAGTGTGTATAAGTGTATGAAGACGTTAATTTTACTATATGCAATTTTTTATGCAAGGGTTTGTTGATTTCATGTTTGAGGGTTTAAGTTTACATTTGTCGTAAAGTTATCACACAATAATCAACATTTATGGTTCTTAAGTTTTTGATAACCAATGTTTAAAATCCGATCCAGTAGGTTAATTAATCAGAAGTATCTAATCGATTGTAGGTATATTTTGTCCTGAAGATATGTTTTTATCAATCACAAAAAAGGAACCAGCCCACTATCTGTTAAAGATCGAGTCCTTCTCTATTCTTTCTGAAGCTGGAACTTTCAAAGTTGAATCTGACGTTTTTGAAGCCAGCTGTCATAAATGGTATAATTTCTTTCACTTTCTTATACAAATGGAATGTTGTTTAGGGCATCTCTCAACTCTATTTATAGAGTAAAGAGTAACTTTATTTTTTTAATAAAGTTAATAATTTTGAATCCAACTTTATTTTTTACATTATAAATAGAAATACTTCAAATTTGGATATCGTATGATTTATAAAATAGTATTACTTTAAATTTTAAATAGTATGTACATTTTACCATGGCCCTATCAAAGGGCGGGGCCTCAAAATTTTCAGGGCCCATTTTTGTGTATTTACTTATGTTATTTTTGAAATAAAAAAGTGTTTGCATTAAGTTGTCACATTTAGATGCAGAAAATACCTTATTTTATTTTATTTTGTGGGGGCTTCAAATTGACTTGAGAGTTGAGTTGGCATGCATTTTACATTAAAAATAAGGTGTAAGTTTCAATTGAAATATTTAGCCTTTCAACTTTTACTTTGTATATATTTAGTTTCTATTTCTATATATTTAAAATGTGATAACTTTTTCAAATATATTTAATATTTTAGTACTTTTAATATCTTATAACATGATAATATCTTATTTAATAAAACTTCATATAGATAAATTGTAAAAAACTAGTAAATGTAAGGTTATTTATGAAAATCTAAATGAGTTAGAAAAAATATTTTGGAATATTTTTCTCTAAATAAACAATAGAATGATAATCGAGATTAATCATTATTATACTGTTTTCTACACTAAATATAAAATAGAGTTAATAGTTGTTTGGTAAAAAAGCTTATTAGCTTATTAGTTGTTTCATACCGATATAAATTAAATTGGATAAAAATAATTTATAGCCATGACAAACCGTTAATAAATCATTTTTTCATAAATTAATTTTCTCTAACTTATTAGCTTATAAGCCAATAAGTTAATAAGTAATAAGTTTTTTCTTTTTTTTTTGCCAAACATCCTTTGAGAGATAGGTCTTATTACAATGTACTATATTATTAAACTGTTTTTTACATGAAAAATAGAATAAGTTTGGAGATAGGTCTTCTTATACTCTCGTATATCTTGCTTTTTTTCATGAACTTACAACTTTTAGGAGAGTGGATTTGTATCCAAATGGAAATGATGAGGGAAACGGAGCCAATCATATTTCTTTATATTTGATATTATGCGACATCGGAAGTCCCTCAAATGGGAGGGAGCTGCATGTTGATGTCAAATTTTTTGTTTACGATCATATACATCACAACTACATGACCTTTCAAGGTAACAATTTCTTTTCACTATTTAAATGATTTTTATTTTGAGGCATGTATACAAGATACAAGATAAAAGACTTTTTGTTAATTATGTATTTTATTTATATAGATCTCCATGGAAAGAGAGCAAGGTTTGATGACAATTAGAATAAATGGGGTTTTGCGAAACTAATACCATTGGTGCATTTTTGAAGGATATTAGCAAAGGGTACCTATCCACCAATGATTCATGTGTTTTTGGAGTTGAAGTTTCCACAGATCCAATGTACACAACAAAAGAGAGATGCTTGTCCATGATAAAGCCTCCAGAAACTACGAATAGTTATACTTGGATTGTTGATAATCTTTTAGCTGTAACAGAGAAATGTTTGCATTCTGAGGTCTTCAAAGTCTGCAAAGTCAAGTGGTAATTAAGTTTAAATTAGAGTAAATTACACGAATGGTCCTTATCGTTTGGGGTAATTTGCACGTTTGGTATCTAACTTATTTTTTTAACTCGGGAGGTCCCTACTATTTGTTTTTGTTACACGTTGGGTCCATACTGTTTGTTTTTGTTACGCGCTTAGTCTCTATCTTACCTAAAAAAGACTATTATTTAAATAGGAAAAAATGGTGGGGTAAGGTAAGATAAGGTGAGGGTGGGGTGAGGTGGGATTGGGGGTGTGTTTATTTAAATAAATTAAAAAATCAAAGACAAAAGAGTTTTTTTAAGTAAGACAGGGACCAAACGCGTAACAAAAACAAACAGTATGGATATTCCGAGTTAAAAAGTTCCGAGTTAAAAAGTATGTTAGGGACTAAATATGCAAATAATCCTAAACCATAGGGACCATTCGTGTAGATTCTTTTTTTTTAATAATTATCATAGAACATCAACACTTTAGATTTTTTGCTTTATTGAGTCTAGGACTTTATCAATATATCCTAAAGGAATCAGTTCAGGAAAAGGTAAAAATTTGTCGATTTTTCTAGAGGTACATGAAGCTGCATTGGCTCCTTGCTGGTTGGAGAGTTTATGCAAAATACCAAGTTAGGGTTAAGAACCAAAGAGGTTATGATGATAGAGTAAAAGGTAAAAATAAATAAATAAATAAAAATAAAATAAAAGAATTTTTTATTATCTATCGATTTATGTAGTTGATGAATGTTTTATTATGCACTTCGTAGCTCTTGATGGTTTGTATTTGTATTCACATTTTATCATGCAGAAACTGAACACTGGTTTTGTGAATCAAAAGTTGATTGGGGTTTTTTGCAATTCATGCTTTTGAGTGAACTAAAGGACAAAACAAAGGGGTTTTTGTTGAAAGATAGGCTTATCGTTGAAGCAAAGATTTTAGTTACTGGAATGATAAGGCTGTAGGGAGTGGTGTTATCAAAATCGCCCTTCCTTCCCCGCCACATAAACGTCATGTCATTTTTTACCACTTAAGTGTGGTTTCTTACCACACCAAGGGTGTGGTGCCACAGTTTTAGTTTTGGTTTTTTTTTTTGTTTTTTTTGTTAACTATTTTAATTTAAGACAAAACTTCAAAAATGGTCCCTGTGGTTTCCAGAAATATCAAGTTTAGTCCCTAAGTTCAAAAAACCTCACAGATGGTCCCTGTGGTTTCAAAACTTTTAACAAATGGTCCTTCCGGCTCACTCCGTTAGCATTTCACCGTTAACTCATTTTTTAATAAAATATTGCAGGGGTAATTTCGTCATTTCAGTTGTAACCTCCTCTCTTTAATATGAAATGATTACTTGCTTGCACATCACTACCCGTCCCTCTCCCAAGAAGATAACCAGTTACAGGTTTAGTCATCGGGTTCATTCCCATCGTAGAAGCAAGAACATAAATTGGGATTTAGGGTTTTAAGCTGCAGAAATTGCAATGGTGCTATCAATATGGTGTTTTCGAGAAAAATTTGTAACCGTGGAGGACTTAGGAAAAACATACGGTACAATACTACAACAAAACTTGTTTTTTCTTGGTCTATTGTGTTGACGTAAGGAAATCATTGATTTTACTCTTTCTTTTTTTTTTTTGTGTTTACAGAAGGTTATGAGAACTATTTCACATTGAAGATACACTACAGTGGTGTCTTCACCAAAGCACCTGGAAGGAAATACGTTGATGGTGTTGTAGCATATGTAGATTATGTTGACATTGATTTATTTTTAGTTCATGAGCTTGACGACATGGTTCGAGAACTAGGGTACAAAACTGAGCAAACCCTTTACTACCATTTCTGTATCCCTGAATACCCTTTGGACTATGGCTTAATGCCTTTAGGTAATGATCAAGATGTACTTAAAATGGTATCATATGTCCCTAAACACAGACTTATTAGGGTGTATATTGAAACTGGTCAGACAAGGGTAGGTAGTTATTACAAGTCTCCTTCTAAAGTTGTTATTGAAGAGTTGGAGCCTGATAGTGTGTCACCTGAAATGAATAGAAAGAAACCTTGTAGGAGAGAAGCAGGCTCATGTAGTAGAAAGCTTGATCTAAACAAGTCTATGAACCCTGATTATGAGCAGTCACAAGTGTTAGATGTTGATGAAGGCCATGATTACTCAAAGAGTATTCTACCATTTATAAGGTCACAAGGTAAAAAAAGTCATGTCATTCAAAAGGAAGTGGTGAATCATGAAATTGAAACTCAAGAAGAAGTGATCACTAGTGCAGTTGAAACTGAAGAACAATTGGGAACTTACCATGTACAGGAACCAAGCTGCCAAGCTGATAATGGAGCTAATACTACAACAGTTGATGACTATGAACCATTTGTAGAGGATTACTCACTTTATGCTGATTATGATGCTGAGTTTAATGTTCAAACTTCATTTGAAAAACAACCAGAAGTGGATTATCTAAAGGGTATGGTGAGTGATGATAGTGGAGATGCTTTCTACTCTGAGAGTGGCCATGGTTCTGAGGATAGTGGAGATGATTATGATGACAGTGAATACAATGTGGATGAGTCTAACATACAATTTGATGTAGATGTAGACATGAGTGAATTCCATAATGTTGTTGATGTAGATGAACATGGAATCTTGAACAATCATTCAAAAGATGATGGGATTGGAGTGGTTGACTTTGATAATGAGTTGGAAGTTATTGCCACTGATGATTATCAATTTGCAGGATTTCATGAAGATGATAGGAAGAGACTGCTAAAAGAGTTGAGTAAGTCAAGTACATGCTCACATGGAGAGGTTCATGTTAAACCATTTCAGATTGGTCAGGTCTTCAAAACCAAGGTTGATGTTAAAAACTACATGAACTCACATGCTGTAGCAACAAGGAGGTCTTTATACCTAGCCAAAAATGACAAAATCCGGATTAGGGTGAAATGTAAAGGTGTTGTAAGTAAGCCTTCTACAGGAGTTGATAGTGGTGGGCCCTCAACCAGAAGTAGGGCAAAGTGCAAGGGTAAAGATGTAATTGCCAATAAAGGTACATGTCCATGGGCAGTCCAAATATCGAGGGCTAATGAAAATCAGGATTGGTTGGTGAAAACAGTACAGGATGAGCATAAATGTTTGCAAACAAGGGCGGTTAAAGCTTGCACTTCCAGATACGTAGCAAACTTAATTGTTCAACAAATACAGAGTAACCCTAAAATTCCAGTGAAAGCTTTACACGAAGAGTTGTGCAAGAAACTGGAGGTAGGAATGTCATTGCAAAAGGTCGCTAGGGCAAAGTCAATGGCTGAGCGTATCATTAGTGGGGACTACCAAGTACAGTATGGATTTTTGAGGGATTATGTGTTGGAGCTACTCAACACTAATCCTGGTACAACAGTTAGGATTGATGTGTATCCAGAAACCTCCCTGTCTGTTACCACAAGAACTTTTAGAAGAATATATGTCTGTTTAGGTGCATTGAAGTTAGGATTCAAATCTGGATTAAGAGATTTTCTAGGTCTGGATGGTACTTTCATGAAGGGCCCTTACCCTGGGCAAGTGTTAACTGCTGTAGGGTTGGACTCAAACAATGGCATATACCATGTAGCATATGCAGTGGTAGAGACAGAATCAACAAGTAGCTGGACCTGGTTCTTGGAACTGTTAGGAGAAGATCTGGATCTGGGACCAAATTCAAACTTTACCTTCATTTCAGATAGACAAAAGGTGTGTACCACCTAACTTTTTTATTACCTTTACTAAATACATTTGGTTAACTAATGTTGATTACATTGACTTTTGTTTAGGGAATAATACCAGCAATGGAGAAAGTATTCCCTAGTGCAGAACACAGGTTCTGTTTGAGGCATATCCAGGAAAACATGAAGAAGCAATGGAAAGGAAAAGACTTAAGTGACCAGCTTTGGGAGTGTGGTAGAGCAACAACAGTCAATCATTTTAACAGAGCAATGGATGAGTTGAAGAAGATCAATGCAGAGGCTCATGCTTGGGTGTCTAAGATCCCAGCAAACACTTGGGCTAAATCTCACTTTAGTGGTAAGTTTCTAGAAATTTATTGAGAATTGTTAATCTTCCCTTTTGTGTGTTTACTATATGTGTAATTGTCTTCTGTTAATATATATTATTCAGGAAGGGCACATACTGATTGTTTGTTGAATAACCTTTGTGAGGTATTCAATTCAAAGCTAGATGAAGGTAGGGATAAACCTATTATCACTTGCTTAGAGTATATTAGAGAGTATCTCATGAAGAGGTTATGTGTGGTGCAAAAGGAAATAGATAAGTGTGAAGGACTTCTAACCCCTACTGCAACTACACTGTTTGAAAAGATTAAGGCTGATGCATCAAAGTATGTGGCTAAATACAATGGGGCAGGGAAGTACCAAGTGGCAAGCACATGGCAAGACCAATATGTGGTAAATTTGAATGATCACAGTTGCAGTTGTAGGTTTTGGGAGATTACAGGTTTCCCATGTAGACATGCTGTTTGTGCTATATGGGACAAAATTGAAAATGGTGAAAATGCCCCACATGTTGATGAATGGGTCCATCCTTGCTATAGGTTATCAACATGGAAAGCCATGTATTTCAACAAAATTGATCCATTGAATGGACGTACAATGTGGCCTAAAAGTGACTGCCCATTCACTTTACTTCCACCAAAACATAAGACACAGGTTTGTATTTAAAGTACACAAAATATATAGTATACATGTGAACATGGAATGAATTCAATTTTAACTATAGTATATCAACATGTGTAGGTTGGGAGGCCTAAGAAGAAGAGAAGAAGGGGTGTTGATGAGCCAAACAGCCAAGCTGGTAGATTGAGCAGGAAATATTTGGCAGTCACTTGTTCAAAGTGTCATAACAAAGGGCACAATTCCAGAACATGTAAAGGGCAGGGAGGCAGTGGTGAAGTTGGAGGAGGCTGAAAATCGACTTTTTAGTGGTTATTAGGATGTTGGTGTTGTAGGTATTTAGAAACTTATGTAATGTGTACTTGTTTGAAGATGTGTTAAGAACTTGAAAACTTTGCATGTAATGGTGTGTATGCACTTTTTGGATCATGGTTGTGTTAAGAACTTTATAACTTTGAATGTAATGGTGTGTATGCACTTTTTGGTGATGAATTAATATGTTTTGTGTACTACCCTTCACTTCACAGATCAATTAATAACAATGTACATTTCAATTGCAAATGAAAACCATCTTCAAGATGCAATTACAATACACTTAACAATTACATTTCAAAAACATTCAAGAAATTGAACAATGAACTATAACAAACTACATTCCATTACCATTACCATTACCACTGCATTACACATTAATCTGATACATAAACCAAATACAACACCACCAATTCCAAAACCACCTACATAAACTGAAAGCAAAAAAACCCCTATCCGATTAAAATAAAAAAAAAACCCTGCAATGGTTACAAACCAAAAACCAAAACTCCATTACCATCCAAACCTTCAGAAGATATTTAGAGATTAAAATAATACCAAAAAAAAAACACCCATGAACAAAACAACATCAGCTGGTAGTTCCACAATTCTGCAGTTACAATGGCGACCCTCTCCTCCAATCGATTCATTGATCTTATCAAACCTGGAATCACCACCAATGCCGTAGCACACATAGGGGGATCAGACCATCGAATGAAACCACATCTTTTACAGTTCCAAAATTGCCTTCCAGGGTTACGATCCGTCCATGAAGTGATCTTCGTTGCTTCATTCCCACATCTGCAAGTCACCATCTTTGAATCAGAAGCGATTGGATGTCGTGAAGGGTGCAACGGTCGAGCAACAGTGGAAAGGAGGAGAGATGATCGACTGATGAAGCTAAAGGATTTGCCCAAAAATCGGACATGCAATTTCTTTTAAAGAGAGGAGGTTACAACTGAAATGACGAAATTACCCCTGCAATATTTTATTAAAAAATGAGTTAACGGTGAAATACTAACGGAGTGAGCCGGAAGGACCATTTGTTAAAAGTTTTGAAACCACAGGGACCATCTGTGAGGTTTTTTGAACTTAGGGACTAAACTTGATATTTCTGGAAACCACAGGGACCATTTTTGAAGTTTTGTCTTAATTTAATAAAACTTATTTTTTTAATAAAAAAAAACATAATTTTAAAAACATAATATTTCATTAATTAAAAATACAAATACCATACATTACTTAATTTAAAAAAAAAACCTAAAAATTTAGAAAAACAAAGTAGAAACATAAAACCTACAACTTAAAAAACACACACACACACACGAAACCATTAAAAACTTGAAAAAAAACTAGAAATTAGCCACGATTGATGTAACAGTTTTTCACTTCCTCCTTAATCGCCAAAACCACTTCAAACTCGGCCCCGGTCATATTCGACGTGTCCATCGCTAGTATTCGCATGTCGCTCTCCCTTTGTTTCCGAAGCTCTCTTTCAGAAGCAATTTTCAAAATCTTGTCCATTCTGTCTCTTATACCCTTCATGTCGGTTCCCATTTCTTTCAAATCATCTGAATCCGACGCTTTGCATTTGCTTTTGCTTTTTGATTTGTCTCTTCCCAATGGTCGGGAAGGTGGTGAAACTGGAACAGGTTCATCTTTGTTCAGATCAAATTGAACATGAGCATCTGATGTAGTGTGGTCGAACTCAGATGTTCTGCTGCGTTTTGACCCACTGTCGATATGCTTGTAAGATGTCTTGCTACTCAGCCATTTCCTGTTATCTTTCAAAAAATTCCAAACTTCAAGAAACTTGAAAGTCTTTAGATTTTCTTTTTGATACACTTTCAACGCTTTCTTCAAAATGACTTCATCGCTTTCTCCATTTTTCCATTGACGTTTTATGTTATTCCACAAGTCATTAAACAACACGACTTCCTTGTTCATCTTCCCCCATTTGGAGTACACTTAATGTTTTGAACGGTATTCTCCACGGTTCATTCCTTTATGGAACCCGTGTAAAACAAGAATCCAAAAGTGGTCATGCTTTTGGCCTTTTCCAACCGTCGCATCTTCTGAAATATCGATCCAAGATTGTGCCAACATTAACGCTTCCAAAGGTTCCCAACATCTAGCCTCTGCCTTCTTTTTTCTTTTAGTTGCTGCTCGAGTGGGCTGAGTTTCTGTAACGAATTCCGGTTCAGAATCAGAAACGACCGTTTCTGGTTGTGTTTGTGTTTGTTGAACAAACTCGGGTTAAGACAAAAAATCAAATGGATTAAAATTCGGGTCGGGTTGTGGTAGTGGTGGTGTTTGTGGTTGTGGTTGCCCTGGTCGTTGTGGAAAATACGGAAACATACCGCCGTAGTGGTAATACGGAGGTGAGAAAATCGGTTGATCAAATGAAGGTATTGGGGTGTTGATGTTTCTGACTGGTGTTTTTTCTTTGCTAGGTCTTTTGGAAGAAGACATTTTTTCAAAAAAAAGTTGGATGAAAAGATTGTGTAAATATGTGTTTAAAGGTGGTGTAAATGTAAAAATGGTAACATATATATATATATATATATATATATATATATATATATATATATATATATATATATATATATAGATGGAGTAAATGGTAAATAAAAATAAAAAAATTAAAAAATAAATTACATGAATCTTTCAACGGTCAAAAGCAAAAGACAACAACCAATCAACACCCGCGGTCTTCAATGGCCGCACTGCGGTCTTGACCACATGACACTGTGCCCTGGGGGCGGTGTTCGCGGTCCACGTGGCAGCACCGCGGTTCCAAACCGCATACCACACCGCACAGTCTAAATGATTTTATTTGAAGCATGAAATTAATCATTGTCGATGTTTTGGGAGACATTTGTGGATTACCATAACATTTTTTGTTTGGAGCTTGGCTTTTTGATGTTTGGATTCATGGATGATAGTGTAATGCATTCTTAATTCAAGGAATGTAACAGTTTGTGTGAATTTTAATAAAATAGGTGTTTAGGTTATTTAACATTTTTTTAAAAAGGTAACATGTTTCTTTTCTTTCTTTCATGCTATGACATGAACAAAAAAAAAGCCAATATTTATAACACACAAAAATCTTCATTGTAGTTATTGTTTGTTTTTTTTAATATAAAATTTTTTGGTTATTTATTTAATTTTTTTTAGTTTTTTCTATTAATGTTTATAATTTTTTTTTTACAACTTGATCAACAATTCATGATGCATCTTTCTGGCGTCAAATTATAACAATAGCTTAGAAGACAATTAACATTTCTCTACAACAATACCCTCCAAAAAGGATGGTGAATGGATTTCAGATGCAAATTCAGTTAAAAGTATCTTTTATAATTAATATAGGGATAAATTCAAAGCTGTTAATAATCTCCAAATGGCAGGTTTCAAAAACTAGGGGATGAAGCTATTGCACCTTTGATTAGGGACATCGCAATGGAGGAGTTAAAGGTGGCAGTCTGGTCCTATAGTAGTGATAAAGCTCCGGACCCGAATGGGTTTAATTTTGAGTTTATTAAAAGTTATTGAGATCTTTTAAAAGATGACTTATTGAAATTTGTGGCTGAGTTTTTAGGAAGAGTTTTTCTCTCTTCAAGGTGTAACTCATCTTTTATCACCCTTATCCCAAAAACTTCTAGGCCTATGGGAGTTTCCGACTTCAGACCAATTAGTTTAATATAAGATTGTGGCTAAAGTTCTAGCTCTTCGTTTAGCTAGTGTTGTTGATTTGGTAGTTAGTAGTGAACAAATTGATTTTATCAAAGGCATGCAAATCTTAGATGATCCCTTGATGGTTAACGAACTAGTAAATTGGTTTTAAAAAACAAAACAGAGTATAATGGTGTTGAAAATCGATTTTGAGAAAGTTTTTGATTCTATTTCCTGAAACTATTTGGATCAAGTGATGCGTCTAATGAACTTCCCTCCTAGATGGTGCGACTGCATTAAAGCTTGTCTTCATTCAGCTAGATCTTCTGTCTTAATAAATGGGAGCCATACTAAAGAATTCTGATTGTTTCGTGGATTGAGACAAGGAGATCCTTTATCTCATTTTCTCTTTATTTTGGCTTAGAAGGGCTTCATGTGGCTATGGAGTGCTTTGGGGTTGTACAGGGGCATTAAATTGGGTACAACTAACACCATTATTTCTTATCTTTTTTATGCAAATGATGCCCTTTTTTTAGGGGAATGGTCCAGGAGAAATGTCGAGAATCTAGTGGGAGTTCTTAACTATTTTTATCTAGCTTAGGGATTGAAACTTAATTTGGCGAAATCAAACTTATTTGATGTTGGTGTTCCCTCTGAAGATGTTCAAGTTCTTGGGTCTTTAATTTGGTTGTAGAGCAAAAAAATTTAATTTCATTTATCTTAGGCTTCCAGTGGATGATAACATGACTCATGTTAAAGGTTGGGATCGTCTCTTGGACAAGTTCAGAAAGAAACTCTCTAATGGGAAAGTTAACACTCTTTCAATTGGAGGTAGGTCCATGCTTTTAAAAATTTTTCTTGGGTCTTTGGATATTTTCTACTTCTCCTTATTTGTGATGCCAATGTCGGTGGCTAGAGATTTGGAGGCCTTACGTGCTAGATTTTTTGCGGTGGTTCGAGTAATAATCGGAAAATTGCTTGGGTGAAATGGAGTTTGGTTATGGCGATTCGTGATAAAGGTGGCTTGGACATTGGTAATCTCATTAGTTTCAACTTAACTCTTATTCTAAAATGGAAATGGAGGTTCTTCACCACGGTGAATTCTTTATGGATTGAGGTTATCAAATTTATTTATGGAGACAAGGGTGGTTTTGAAGGCAACGGGAATAAAGTTTTGGGATATAGTCCTTGGACAAGGATGTTGGCTGCTGATCGCAAACTCCACGAGAAAAAGGTGGTAGATTACAATGTGTTGTATAAGAAAGTAGGGAATGGTACTAATACCAGTTTTTGGAAAGATAGGTGGTTTGGTGGTATTATTTTGTAAGATCAATTTCCAAGGTTAGTAAAGGCTGATTTAAACCTAGAATGTAGTGTTGTGGATCGATGTACCCCCCCCCAGGTTGGAAATGGAATTGGGCTAGGAGATTTAGAAGAAGGGTTGTTCAAAATCAATTACATAACTTGTTAAATCTACTTGGTGGGTTTAAGTGTGGTCTTGACCGTGACGTTTGGGTTTAGACCTTAGCAAATGATGGGCTTTTCTCTGTTGCTTCTACACATCAATGGATTGATTCAAGGTTCTTGCCTCCAATTAGGGGTGTAAACGAGCCGAGTCGAGCCGAATACTACCAATATCGAAGCTCGGCTCGACTAAAATACTCGAGCTCGAAACTCGGCTCAAACTCGACTCGAGCCTTGATTTTAAGCTCGAGCTCGGGCTCGTGAAATACTCGACAGTCTCGAGCTCGGCTCGGCTCGGCTCCGCTCGGCTCGACTAATATTTTAAAAAATCAAAATCACTAAATTGAGTAAGAAATATTAAACATTCCACATGTAAATGTCCAAACTACCAAAAAAACCACTATTAATCACCTAATATCAATATAACATCAACCATATATGTCATAAATGAATAATTATAAAGAAATGACATATATCTTATAAATGAACAATTATAAAGAAATGACATATATCTAAATTACACTAAGCTCGACTAAGCTCGCGAGCCTTATGAGCTGAGTATTTTTGTACTCGAGCTCGGCTCGATAAGGTACTCGAGTAGCTCGAGCTCGAGCTCGACTCAATTAAGGTCGAGTCGATTTCGAGTATTTTCCGAGTCGGTCTTGAGTTTCTCACGAGTTAGCTTGTCTCACTTACACCCCTACCTCCAATGCTAATTCTACTTGATGGTGTATTATAAAGTTATGTGTTTGCAAATCTTCATTGATGAAAAATACATACATCAGAGGGCTATTTGTAGCCATTTACAACAGATGGAAAGGAGAAGATTATGGACGTAAACTAGGCAAGATACAACAATAATATATTGACCAAGAATAAATCAATTTCATTAAATTCAACTTATGAATTTGAATATTTTGATTGATCCGTAATACGCTCCCGCAAGATGGAGGATCCATTGGAGACTCCAATCTTGGACCGTAGATAAAGAAATGTAGAACGAGGCAACGACTTGGTGAGATCATCTGCAGGTTGATCCGTGGAGTTGATATGGAGTACTCGAAGGGAGCCATTAGTGACTTTTTCTCGCACAGAGTGATAGTCCAAGGCGACATGTTTCATCTTAGAGTGGTAAACCGGGTTAGAACATAAATAGGTGGCACCTGTATTGTGAGAATAGAGAGTGGGAGGGTGATCCGTGGTTATACCAAGTTCATGGAGTAGATTTTGTACCCAAGAGACTTCTGTTGCAGCATTGGCAAGAGCCTTGTACTCTGCTTCCATAGAAGATCGGGATACCGACTTTTGTTTGGCAGATTGCCAGGAGATGATGTTGCCCCCAAGATATAATAAGTATGCTGTAGTGGATCGACCGACAGTGGAAACACCACCCCAGTCAGAATCTGAGAAGGCCTTGAGGTCAAGTGTAATTGCCCGTTTTAAGAAGAAACCATGATGTATTGTTCCTTTTAGGTAGTGAAGAACTCTTTTTAATGCTTGCCAGTGTGTTTGAGAAGGAGCATGCATAAACTGAGATAACTTGTTAACCGCAAATGAGACATCAGGTCTTGTAAATGCAAGATATTGAAGGGAGCCCACTAGTTTGCGATACGGAGTTGGGTCAACTGGGGGAGAGCCATCCATTAGGGATAGAACAACTGATGAGGATAGGGGAGTAGCAACTTCTTTTGCACCATCCATGTGAAAGTGGGTGAGAAGGTCTTGAATGTGACGGTGTTGAGAGAGGAAAAGGCCGAAAGCGGTGGAAATAACCTCTATGCCAAGGAAGTGATGTAACGGACCAAGGTCTTTGATAGAGAATCGTTGGGCAAGAGTGTGGACAAACTTGTCCAAGAAGGTAGGGTTATTACCGGTGAGGATGATATCATCAACATAAACCATGAAGTAACATGTGATGCCATCATGATTATAAATGAAGAGGGATGCATTGGCCATGGATTTGTGAAACCCAACAGAGGTAAGAAAGGTGGCAAGTTCAGTGTACCAAGAACGAGGTGCTTGTTTAAGACCATATATAGATTTTTTGAGTTTGCATATGTGGTTGGGGAATTGGGGGTGAATGTAACCCGGAGGTTGGATCATGAACTGTAACATCCCGGAACCCCAGGTGTTATTTATTCATATATTTTTGGTGTTTTGTGAGGGGACTCGGCGAGTTGGAGCTCAAACTCGCCGAGTAGGATCGCGGTTTTGGACACGGGTTCGTGCCTGGACTCGGCGAGTCCACGCTGTTTAATGAAACCCTAATTTCCCGATCCTGAGCCCTATTTAAGGGACCTTATGGCCTTCATTGCGGCTACCTTCGACCTTGGGAGCACCAGAGCAGCTGAGAGTTCTTGTGAGTGAGATAAGAGGCCATTATTCACCATTTTTGTGTGTATTTTCAAGAAGGGAAGAGGAAAGCCAAGCTAAGGGAGTTGGGGAGCTTAGATCTACTCTCATTTCGACAGAGGAAGCTAATTGAGGTAACATTCAGAGCTTATTCTCGTGTTTTTCTTGATATGGCCAAATCTAGGGTTTCTTCATGCCTTGTTTGCCTTGTATTTGGAGTATGAGAGGTTCCATGGGGAAATGGTACCTAGATCTGGACCTTAGTAGGTCCAGAGAGTCCCAAATGCCATGCTTTATGCCTTTCCTTTTGAGTTGGAGACTTAGGTTTCCATTTTAGATGTCATTTCATCAAAAGAGGCCTTGTAGGCGTTGCTTGGTAGCCAAGATTGAGACTTTACGAGATGAATGTGCTTGGGAGGGCTAGATCTATGAGTTGTTGGAGAGGATCTGACCTCAAAAGCGAGATTGAGTCGATGCATGGCATGGACTCGCCGAGTCCGAAGAACAGACTCGACGAGTAGCATGAAGATTGTCCTAACCACTCAGCGAGTGGTCTTGCCGAGTTAAGGGATGACTCAGTGAGTCAGGGAGAGTTAGAGAGGGTTGACAGGTGGACTGAGTCAAGCTGGAACTCGCCGAGTTGTTCTTGAGACTCGGCGAGTTGAGTCGTGGTGGCCCCGCGATTATGGCAGGTGAAACTCGTCGAGTCAGAGAAATACTCGACGTGTCAAGAGAGGATCCAAGGGAGTCAGTGGACACGTGTAGACTCACCGAGTCGCCCTAGTGCACTCGCCGAGTCTGGTCAAAGTTGACCGTTGACTTTTGTTGACTTTTAGGGTTTGGTCAGCGATGTGGCCTTTGGGCCAAGAGAGGGGTAAAATGGTCTTTTACCCTTAAGAGGGTGTCAAGAGAGAGTTGATCCTAGACTCGAGAGTTATATTCATGAGAGTATTTGCCTTATGTGTTAGGCGGTGGCAAGTTCGAGATTCAAGTGTGGGGATATCTGCTTTCTGCTTGCCAGGTGAGTCTTCTCACTATACTTTACCTTGAGTAGGTAATCAGAGTTATGTGACAGAGTATTTGTATGCTATATGTATGTTATGTGTTGTACTGCATTATTTCTATGTGATTTATGCTGTGCATGTTTACAGAGTTGGAACCGGAAGGTTCCCAGAGTTAGAACCGGAGGGTTCACAAAGTTAGAACCAGAGGGTTCATAGAGTAGGGTCCACGGACCCACAGAGTTATAGCCTCGAGTGGCTAATATATGTATGTGTGGTATTTTGGGGAACTCACTAAGCTTTGTGCTTACAGTGTTTTGTGTTATGTGTTTCAGGTTTCTCTCAGGATCACGGGACGGCACCGGCTCGATTGTACACACCAGAGAAAGAGTCATGTTTTGAGGATCCTGGTTTATTATGCAAGTGAAAATGGAGTTATGTTTTGTAATTCGATTATGAATGAGACTTTCAGCAAAGTGTTTTTTTTTTTAGAATTAAACGATTATTTTAAAATGAAAAATTGTTTTGAAAATTTCGGTGTTACATAAACACCTCTTCATTCAAAGTTCCATGGAGAAACGCATTGTTCACATTGAGTTGACGAAGTGACCAATCTTTTGAGAGTGCAATGGAGAGAACGGTTCGAATGGTGACAGGTTTAGTGACTGGACTGAAGGTGTCAAAGTAGTCTTTTATGTATTGTTGTTGGAAACCTTTTGCCACCAACCGAGCTTTGTATTTGGCAACAGAACCGTCTGGGTTGCGTTTGACTCGAAACACCCATTTGCAATTGATGGGAGTGTGAGAGGTACATGGGACAAGTTCCCAAGTGCCATTATGGAGTAAGGCATTGAATTCTAAGTCCATTGCTTTGCGCCACTCTGGAATTTTCATGGCTTGAGTGTAGGTGGTGGGTTCAAGAGTGGGAGGGATCAGGTGTAAGGTGGATGTGTTAATAAAGGTGGAGTTGAAATATTTAGAGTTTGGCTTTCGGTGTCTTGGTGCAAGCGGTGGTGGGGGTGGGGGTGAGGGGTGTGGGTTGGGGGTATGTTGGTCAGGAGTGGGTGATTGGGAAGGAGGTGGGGAGGAGAGATCAGGTGAGGATTGGTTAGGTGATAATGGTTCATTAGGTTCTAGCGTTGGGTTGGATGAAGAGGGTAGGTTGCATGGTGCGTGTGGAGTATGCAAAGGTGAACTGGGAATGGTGGTAGGAGGTACATGCATATATGTTTGAGATGGCATAGATGTTGCAAGAAAATTGTCAGCCGTAGGTAGAGTGGGAGGGTTGTATTGGGTGCTTTTGTAGGGTAATATGTGATTGAAAAACTCAACATGTCGGGAGTGGTAGAGTCTTTTATTTTTGGGATCAAGGCATTTATGGGTTGATCTTGATGAAGAGTAGCCGAGAAAGATGCAAGGGGATGAACGGGGTTGTAGTTTGGATTGTGTGTAGGGTCGAAGCCAAGGGTAACATAGACACCCAAAGGACTTTAGTTTAGAGTAATTAGGTGGTTGGTTGAACAAGAGTTCAAATGGACTTTGATGACCAAGAACTGGAGTAGGTAGTCTATTTTAGGTACACAACACTTTGAAAAGCGTGTGTCCAAAAACTGAGAGGAAGACCAGCATAATGAAGGAGGGCTAGCCCCGTTTCAACAATGTGACGATGACGTCGTTCAGCGGTTCCATTTTGTTCCGGCGTGTGGGGAGGGGTAGTATAATGGGAAATTCCATTGGTTTTGAGGAAAGGGGTTAGGCCTTGATATTCTCCACCATTGTCGGTAAAGAGGGATACAAGTGGGGTGTCAAAATATTTTTCCACTAGTGATTTAAATTGTGGAAATAATGTGGCAACATCAGATTTACGTTTCATTGGGTATAGCCAAACATATCTGGAGTAAAAGTCCACAAATATGACATAATATCTATATTGGCCAATAGAAGTTTGAACATGTCCCCACAAATCTGAGTACACAAGTTGTAGTGGTTTGTTAGCAACAAGTGAATTTTGACCAAATGAAAGTTTGTGACTTATTAACTGAACAAGAAACACAGTGAGCATGAAAATCCGACATAGACTTTGAGGTGAGACCTAGGTGTTTTATAGTAGACACAAAGGTTTTTATTGATGGGTGGCCAAGTGTGTGATGCCAGTCTAGAAACAAAGTTTTGATGGTGTGGTTGATTTGAGGAGCGGACGACAGGGTGACATGGTAAACGTCATCAGTGTTCTCCCTCCGCAAGAGACGCGCCCCCGTGCGAAGATCCTTCACAAAAAAGTGAGTTGGAAAAAATTCACATGAAACTTGGTTAGTCTTACATAACTTAGCAACTGATATAAGGTTTCTTTTTAAATGAGGAACACAAAGAACATTAGGCAAATTTAAGGTTTTGTATGCAGTTTGAATTTGTTTTTGGCCTGTATGAGAGATTTTAAGGCTCTTACCATCACCAAGAACAATCTCATCAGGGTCTCCATATTCAGAGAGATTATGAAGTGTTGCATGATTTGAGGTGACATGGTTAGAAGCACCACTGTCAAAGAGCCAAGTTGGTGTAGCATTTGTGGAGCCAACTGTAGTAACATTTGCAACAGGACTTGTACCTTGGGAGTTCACCACTGAAATATTATTTTCTTTGAGGAATTAAGAGAGCTTTCCGCAGTCCTTTGTGTGGTGACCAGAAATATTGCAGTAATGGCAAAAGGTTGTCCGATTTGAACGTGTTCCGCCTTGCTGTGAAGTAGACCATGGAGGACGAGAGTTGCGTTGCTGATTATTTAGTGAGTACCTATTGGTGCGTGAGGCAGTAGCCAGACCAGCAAAAGTGTAGGACTGAGATCGATTTTGTTGGCGATTTGTGTAGTTGACTGTGGTAAGCACTGGTTCGAGTGTCACTGAGGTAGCTTTTAAGGACCGTTAAAAGTCAAGGAGTTTATCAAACAACTCTAGATATGAGATTGGAGTTTCACGGACTTTAAGTGCAGCAACAATTGTTGTGTATTCGTCATCGAGTTGCGAGAGGATGTGAACCATCAGATCTTCTTCGATCACCGGGTTTTGGGCAAGGGCCAGGTCGTTTGTAATTGCTCTCATATCATGTAGATAGTCTGTGATGGATCGATTACCTTGTGGGTTTTTAGCGAGCTTGGATTTGAGGGAGATAATACGAGATCGTGAGGCACTCGCGTAACTTGAGTTGAGTCTTTCCCAGGCTTCTTGGGCTGTGTTAGCAGAAGAGATGATTGGTTGGATGGAGTCAGAGCAACTCCCTAATAGTGAACTGATTATCATTTGGTCTTGTCTGAACCATGGAAGATAATCGGGATTAGGGCTTGTTTTCTCTTTGTCGGCTGTGACTTTTGATGGTGGTTGAAGAGTGCCATCAAGATATTTGTAGAGATCAAGTCCAATTAAGGTTGATTGAACTTGCTTCCTCCATAGAGTGAAGTTGGAGGCTGTAAGTTTAATGGGAAAATGAGCAGGAGTTGTAAGCTGAACAATGGCAGAATTAGGGTCAGACATGGTTGGTGAGGAAAATGATATGGCTGAGGATCATATCTCGTTTGAGCAATTTAGGCTTTGATACCATATAAAGTTATGTGTTTGCAAATCTTCATTGATGAAAAATACATACATCAGAGGGCTATTTGTAGCCATTTACAACAGATGGAAAGGAGAAGATTATGGACCTAAACTAGGCAAGATACAACAATAATATATTGACCAAGAATAAATCAATTTCATTAAATTCAACTTATGAATTTGAATATTTTGATTGATCCGTAATATGTACTTGGGTGCCTAGAAAGGTAAACATCTTTGTTTGGAGGCTGCTGCGTGGGAGATTACCAATTCGATATGCATTTGAACAAAAAGGTATTGATATTCCTTTTAAATGTTGTCTGATTTATGAGAAAGAGGAAGAGACAGTGGAACATATTTTTATTAATTGTGAGGTTGCAAGGGCTATATGGGAAGGTCTTTTCCGTTGGCTTCAAATTGAGGTTGCCAACTTTAGAGATCCAAGTGGCCTTTTCAATTTGGTTGATTCTTTGAAGAACTATCTCATCAAGAAACAAGTCATTCATGCGGTGATTGCTATTGGAGTTTGGTTTCTTTGGAAGCACCGAAACGATGTTATTCATGATACTAAGAAGATAAAGAAAAACATGATTATTGATTCAATTCAAGAATTTTCCTTCTTATGCTTTTGCAGTAGACAGAAAAAACAAAATTTTAAATTGGGTGTTTGGATGCAAAACCCTATTAACTCTTTGTAATTTCCTTGATCTTCGCTTGTGTGTTTCTAATGTTGATAGCTGTTTCTAAAAAACAATACCCTCCTATACATCCTCTATATTTATGCAAAAAAAATTTGTTAAAAAAAGAACACACACTCAACTTTCAATAATCCTTCAATTCAGAAACGTGGTTAGGGGAAACATAATCATATTAACTTATCAAAGCATAACAAATAAGGATTAAGGAAGAGACATTCCTCCACAAGCTCCAATTGCAAACATTTGTGATGATGATTGACATGCTCCTAATCTTCTTAGAGTAAGTCTTCCATAATCTTGAGTGACAAAATCCATCACAAACATCAATTTGGTATTGGAGAGAAATTACAATCCAAATATAGCCTGTACATATAAACTAATACAAATTTCATGTTTCCTTAAACCTAATCAACACATCTGATATATTCAAGTAATAAAAAATCAAGCCTAATTTCTTTCAATTCTCAGAAATCAATAAAAAGAATTCAAAAATCAGAATTCTCAGAAATCTACCATAAGCAATCTAATCTAAGAAAACTTCTACACCAAAATTCGAAATCAAAATCATTTTCTTGCTATAATAAGCACCTATTCCATTAAGAAATCAAAGACGGAGTTCGGTGGAGTCTGGTATGGCCAAAGGTTGAATGGTGGCCGGCTGGAGTTGTGGTTGGCGATGGAGGTGTCGTCGAAGAGATGAACCGTGCGTTGGCAATTTCTTCTCGCTTGCAGCTTCCCTCGTTCAGTAAAGAATGCTTTAGGGCACGATTATTTTTTTTAATTAAATGGAAAAATCACCTTGATTGGTAAATATTTTGAAAATTATAGTAATATGTTTTTCAAAAGGGGTTGGCTAATTATCATTTAGACACCCAACATAGTTTTTAAAGTGTTTTTATTGGTTGAAATTGCATTGTTTTTTATAAAACAGATTATAAGTAGTTAACTATAGGTTGATTTTTGATAAAAATGTCTATAAGGTGTCAATGGATGTAAAAATTATTTTTTTGGTCAAAAATTCGACTTACTAATTAAAATGCTTGTCATCTGATCCAACGAGCTACAAACGCCCAAAAATTTATGATTTTCTTAACCACCTATTTATTTATTTTGCTATGAATGAAACAAAAGGCGGCGAATCTATAGGAAACTTTTTTCTTAAGCAATAGGGAGTGAGAGGTGTTAAAGAGGGTGCTAAGGATGTTACATCACTCCCTACCTTGTGTTAAGGAGAGTGCTAAGAATGAGTTGCTATGGGTATATCGAGAGAAGAGAGGGTAGAGAAAGTATGAATGAGGGTTATGATTGGTTGATTTGTATTTCTTTATATATTTTAAATTTTTTTCTCCAAAATTAAACCTATTAAATTTTCACACTTTCACTCCCTATCTTTTTTGTGCTAGACATGCTAAACTTATATGACATCAAAAAAACTAAAAAAAATCATATGTGGCAACATGCTAAGAGTATTACCATTCCCTCCAACCTTACTATGGTAATAAGTTAGTGCTATTCGTAGACATCATGATCATTTTATTAAAATATTACCACAAAATATATAAGAATTATGCCCTTACAATTGGTTATAGTAGGTTAACGCCCACTTGATATATTCATGTCATATACATGACATCTACATGGTATCTGCATGTCATATAAGATTGAACAAATGACTTAAGAGGGTGACCAACTGTCATGTTTTGTTCACGGTTGAGCATTTTTTTCTACACCGTTGACCATTAAACTCTCATATTGTGTTCAAATTATACCCTTATGATGGAAAGTAACATGTATTTTCGGTTTTATCTCTTTAAATCATAGTATACAACTATTACAACTAGACTCTCACTAAATATGATAACCCTCCGGACATGATAATGGTTATTTTTTCTATAACCGACAATCGTGTTGTACTTTAGCCGAGACAAAAAAATTATATAACACGAACACAAAAAATACGAAAACGATAAAATAAAATAAACATTTAATTGATTTAATTTATAAACACCTGTTAATATTATGTCAATTTTGTGTCGAAGTTTGAACACTAAAAGAGTGTTTGAGATTTTATTTTGAATCTTAAAATGACTTTTTATGCAAAATGACTTGTTAATTATGGTGGTGAAAAAACTAGTTTTTTAAAAAGTGTTTGTCTTACATTATACATGTTTTAAGGAGAATTTAACTTTTACAACTAAAAAACTTATAAAGATCTTTAAAAAGTTAGAAACCGTAACTTATTACAATCTCCTTTTTGAAAACGCTTATAAGAAGTTATTTTAAAAATCCTTATTACATTGTCGAACATTTTTTTTTTAAATTATTGATTTTTCAAAAAGTCAATAAGTTAATAAGTTGTTTTTAAATGAAATCACAAACACCTCCTAACTCGACAAATGCGATCTCAGTATTTTTTTTAACACTTGACATGAACATAAAATAAACAACATTGATTTTTTTTCTTTTGTGTATTTTTGACGTGTCTAATTATTGATTGACACTCATATTTTTCCAATCGTATGTGTTATATGGACACTACGTAGATATTACGTATATATTGATCGAATGTTAATTTACAATATAGATATAATTTGAATAAAATTAAAAAAATTAATTATTATTCATTTTTTACTTTTAAAATCTTTAATCATCAACTTTGATCTTAAATATTTTTATTTGTGTTATATATTTTTTGATGAAACTTATAACAATAAAAAAAGATTTAAAACATAATTCATATATTATCAAGTATTATATATCTAAAATAAAATATATAATGGCAAAGTTGAAAAAAATAAAGACTTCAAAAATAAAAAATACACATTAAATATAAAACGGAGATAACAAAAAATAACAAAATATAAAAAATAATAATTGATTAGTGTTAATCATTTTCCTAATTTCACTGGGAGCGTTCATATTTTCTATTTTAGCCCCTTAAATAAACCACACAACAATTGCAAATATAGGTGCCGTCTTTGTCATTTTCTTGTGGATAGCCAAGAAGCATACATCTGTAACCTTTCTCTAACATTCTAGAGCAATCGGATTTCTAGATCAATCTCCGATCGATCCAAAATCCCATTTCCTTTAATTATTCCATCATGTTGCTCTGCTGTTCTCGCCTCAACGATTCTCAAGTAATCTTGCAACAATGGTCGTCAGTTGCTCCATTCCAGCGATCACCCACTCAGTTTCTTCATTGTCAGGCACACTACACAAGAAAACTAATAACCCACGAATCATAATCAATTCGCTTCTCAAACACCCTTCTCATCACAAACCCCATCGTATTTTTACTCTCTATAACCCCAAAAGGCTCAAGATTTCAGTCAAAGCCGAGAGGGAAACCGAAGAATCAACTGTAACTGTAGCTTCGGTTGAACGCGAAAACGAAAATGGTGAAATCCATTTGGGAACTAAACCTAGCGAAGAAAATGGAGGTGAAAGTGAAGGGAATGAGGATCAGCAAGAATTGGATTGGAAGACTGATGAAGATTTCAAGAAATTCATGGGTAATCCTTCAATTGAAGCTGCTATTAAGCTCGAAAAGAAAAGAACAGATAGGAAGCTAAAAGAACTCGACAGAGAAAGAACCAGCGATAATCTACTTGTGGGTTTGTTCAATCAAGTGCTTCGTGATAATTTATCTAGAGAGAAACAGAGGCTCGAGAAAGCAGAAGAGAGTTTCAAAGCTCTTGATCTCAACAAGGTGAAACCTTTCTCCCCCAAACGAAACAATCACGATTCCATCTTCAAAACCCATGTGAAATCTGATCATATACTATATATTTTTTGAATTGCAGCTAAAAAACTGTTTTGGGTTTACTACATTTTTCGCAACCGATGCTAGGAGATTTGGCGATGGAGGAATTTTTATCGGAAACTTGAGGAGACCCATTGAAGAAGTAATCCCGACATTAGAACAGAAACTCTCGGAAGCAGCAGGAAGGGAAGTCGTGTTGTGGTTCATGGAGGAAAAGTCTGATGACATTACAAAACAGGTAACTCGATTGCTGATCATGTCATCACATTACTTCTTAATGATTGAATGCTTATTTGCCATTCGTATTGCCAAAAGGTGTGTGTTGTTCAACCGAAATCAGAGATCGATCTTCAATTCGAATTAACCAAATTAAGCACTCCATCTGGCTACATCAGTGCAATAGCTTTAGCAGTGACCACTTTCGGGACGATTGCTTTAATGAGCGGCTTCTTCCTGAAACCCAATGCAACTTTCAACGACTATTTAGCAGACGTTGTGCCACTTTTCACCGGTTTCCTAACAATTCTAGGCGTTTCAGAGGTACCAATTCTCTCAATTTCTATCATATTTTGTCAAATTTGACTGATTTAAGTAACCGAATGAATGTGATTATGTGAATTTGTTATGTAATGCAGATTGCGACTAGGGTTACAGCAGCACGTTATGGTGTGAAACTTAGTCCATCGTTTCTTGTGCCCTCAAATTGGACAGGGTGTTTGGGGGTTATGAATAATTACGAATCTCTTCTTCCTAATAAAAAGGCTTTATTTGATATTCCTGTGGCTAGAACAGCTAGTGCTTATTTGACGTCACTGGCACTTGCAGTCGCTGCTTTTGTTGCTGATGGAAGCTTTAATGGAGGAGATAACGCCCTGTAAGACTCTGTTTTTTTTTTCTTTTTCTTTTTTCATCAAGGGGTTTTTTCTTGACTAAGTCTTGAAAAGAAAAACAAATCGACCTTACTTGATTAAGGATTGTTTGTATCCAGGTACATAAGACCTCAATTCTTTTACAATAATCCGTTGCTTTCTTTTATCCAATTTGTAATTGGTCCATACACAGACGATTTAGGCAATGTGTTGCCTTATGCTGTGGAAGGTGTTGGGGTTCCTGTCGATCCTCTTGCCTTTGCGGGGCTTCTAGGTGAGGCTCCTTGAAACTTTTTCATTATCGGATAAGGGCATTTTGGTCATTTTCTAAAGTTCTACGAGTTTATCAAAACTCGATTTTGAATGGTATTTTGGTCGTTCCCTAAATATTCAACATTTCAATTTAAAGAGTAAATTACATTTTTGGTTTCCGAATATAGTTGCTTTGCAATTTCGGTCTTAAAAAGTTTCTCTTGCAATTTTGGTAATTATTTAAGATTTTTGTAAAGTGGAATGATTGTATTTTCGTGTCCAAAAGTTTAAATGTAGCTACATTTAGCAAACAAAATAGTCATTTTATTTGGAACATAGACCAAAAACGTTACAAGAATCTCAAATATGGACCAAAATTGCAAGAAACTTTTTTGGGACCAAAAATATTATAACTTACTCTAATTTAATGATATTTAAAAAATATTTGACAAAATCACTACAAACTTTAGGAAATGGGAGGGAAATTTTAAATTTGTAGAAACTTGTAGGACTTAAATGGGAAATCATAATTCCTCTTACTTTTTCTATTATATGTTCTTTTTGTATTAAAGTAAAAAAGTAGCACTCATATATAGCTTACCAGATAAATTTTTATCTGATACACAGGAATGGTGGTGACTACATTGAACTTGTTACCGATTGGAAGACTCGAAGGAGGCCGAATAGCTCAAGCCATGTTTGGTCGGAGCACGGCGGCACTATTATCATTTGCCGCCTCATTCCTTTTAGTCATCGGCGGTTTTAGCGGTAGTGTCCTTTGTCTAGCTTGGGGGCTATTTTCGACTTTTTTTAGAGGTGGTGAAGAAATACCTGCAAAAGACGAAATTACCCCTCTAGGGGATGATAGGTATGCTTGGGGGTTTGTTCTTGGGCTCATATGCTTGCTTACACTTTTCCCGAATGGTGGAGGGACGTTCTCTAGCACGTTTCTTAATGGCCCGTATTTTAGGGGCGATTTGTGAATCTAGTAGTGTATGTTGTTGGTTGGTATATTTTTTGTTGTAAAGTTTCATGTCTTTTATTTTATTTTATAGGGACTTATGTTCTCTCATTGTAATACAATTGTATCATGTACAATCTTTGTACATAACTTCAAAAAAGTTTTATGTCCGATTAATATTTTACAATGCACGTCAAAATGAAAAGAGTTTATTCTATAGGGGATTAGTATTTTTATAATATAAAAATGTATTTATATAGTCACATTTATTAAACACTTCTATGAACATCTAGTTATATTTTAGAAATGATTTCAAATATAGAGTTAAAGAATTATGAATAAAAGAATTATGAAAGTGTGGTGTGATTTTAACTCCAACGTACACAATGTTTTTAACTGGATAAATAAAAATGAAATAATCTGGAAGATAGGCAACAATGCAACATGCTGCTTCCTTCAACCATTTGGGAAAATGTTAATGTACACTATTCTTGAATATTCAAATTATTATTTACATTCTAACCCTTGTTTTTGTAACAGCTGTCCCATACTCCCATCAAAATATTATAAAATAAATTATTTGACATCAAAAGTTCCCGTCTTTTGAGCGCACGATATTGTACCAAATATATGACCGACAAGTATCTATGCCTTAAAAACATGTTTGTCGTTGCCTTATGAGCAGGCATTTGAAGATTAGACTTTTTATAGAGTTTTGATTTAAATTATGAAGAATCATCCTTTGATTCCTCATATTTGAAGTTCAAAAATGTATTTAAGGGGTGTTTGACAAGGACTTATTAACTTGTGACTTCTCTAAAATGAGTTTCTTAAAAAATATTTGGATTAATTTTGTGGTGGGAAAAATCAATAAGTTAATAAGTTAAAAACTGTGTGGTTAGCTTATACATGTAAAATGATCATTTTCAAAGTTAATAAGTCAATAAGTCATAAGGAGTTTGCAAAAGTTAAAAATCTTGACTTTTTTAAAAACTCATTTCAAATGCTTAAGTAGAAGTTGTTTTAAAGACTTTTTTTTTTATTTGCCAAACATTGTTTAAAACTTATTGACTTCTCAAGAAGTCAATAAGTTAAGAAAGAGTTTTTAGATGAAATCTCAAACATATCCTTGATGTTATAAAGAAGTTAAGGAAAAGTTTCTAACAATTACTGTCCATTCAATCGAGGAAAATCCACAGAGTTACTCTTTTTAACTGGTAAACCTAATATACTCTTAATCTAACACCTAATCCATTTATGTCTAGGACGAGACTTGAACCTTCGACCTCAGAGATGAATGGCAACATCTCATACTGCTAGACTAGAACTCAGTTTGATTAAATGAATCTTGAATTGTACTCCAATGGAGTTTAGTGTTTTTAATCATTATTTTTGGGTATGAATTTCGATGTTAATTAAAGATGATTTGTGTGTCCGATACTTAGTTATAATATATTAAGCCCATATTAAGTAAGTAAAAGTCAAGTTATAAGTGTTAGAATGGAACTGGATGAAGTCATGGAGCATCTTTTAGGTTTTTAAACGAAGTGAGTGACCTGCAGGTTCGACAATGATCGTGTCACAATAATCATTTGGCTGCTTCATGTTGTTCTTAATGGACAATAAGAGAGAGAGAGAGAGAGAGAGAGAGAGAGAGAGAGAGAGAGAGAGAGAGAGAGAGAGAGAGAGAGAGAGAGAATGTGGTGTGGGCCCTATTTTATTATTAATAAAACATTAAATTAAATAGAAAATATAAAGATATATTACAATGGCAATTTAGTAATTTCAATTTTCGGACGATCCATTTTCATATACAAACTAGTCCAAAAAGACCACCAATCCAAAAAAAAGTCAAGATTTAAACTAAAACTTAAATGTTTTGTATAAAATAAATCAAAAATAACCTTTTGGCTAACTAAAAATGTACTTTTCAATTATGTTTTAAATCTAATTTTCAGTTCTGGACACTAAGTTTTGGTTATCATACATTAGCCTCACAACTTTATGTTATTTCCATTTGAAACCCTTGAACACATTTTTTTCCCCTAATCTGTGCAAACGTTACAGTCGCCATTAATTCAACTTCCACTAACGTCTGTTCAAATTTCAATCCGACTGCAAATCCCTTCTAGCAAGCATCAAATGCAAGCTCTCAGTTGGAGCCCTCGCTTCGCCGTTGCTGTTAACAGGTCATGCCGGAAAGCCTCGAGCTTCCAAGCATTTTCATCAGATTCATCAAATCAATCTCGCGGCGGTCTCCCTCGATTCTTCTCCGACGTCCTCCCTCCCTCCAAGGCAAACGCCTCACTCAAACGAACACACTCACACACCGGTGAACTTATTATCCGTCTCATTCTGGAGCGTATATAGTCTGTTAATTGTTTTGTTTAATTGGTTAGGGTTCCGCTGTTCGTGTGCAAGGGGATGAATTCTGGCATATGACTAAAGTTCTAAGGTTGAACACAGATGACAGGTAATCCACGAAATCCAAACTGCAATTGCTTCCTATTGAAGATATTCCCATTGACATGTACGCTTTACTTTTCTTAATCACCAACAATTGTGTCTTACGCATTACATCATATTGCTTCTGAACGACTCAATATCTTTCTGCTGCTATCAGAAAATGATATTCTACCTGAACTTGTAGTTGAACACTTGAACTCAAAGCAAGTGTAGTAGATAAGACACATAGTCACCATACATGGAAGATACACTTGACAAAAAAGTGCACTCAAGTTAAAGATTATGATACTACAGGATACTAAGTGCACACCTAATTGCCATCTAACATCTATGTAAGGCCATCAAAACTTCATGCCCAAAGGAACTCCATAGTCACATGACTCTGCACTCAAAACAGCCTTTTTAAACTGAAGTAGACTGCTTGAATAAGAGCAACAATAAGAAGTTCATTGAGATCTTCATGAACTTATTCTCCTCTATCTCTGTATCTCCATAAGTAGAATCATGTTAAAGTGAGTTCCTGAGTCATCAATGACATCACTTAAGTACTAACATTTGTTGTTAATTTCCTGTTTACAAAAGGTTAAGTAGTGATAGAGGAACAATAGTCCTCCACATCTTTTTGTTATGAACTTGGATGTTTTTACCTGCACACATAACATTTCATTTATTTCTTTCTCATTACACTTGAGATTTATTTGTGTTTTTTTATCATGATTTTGTAAGGATAGAGCTTTTTAATGGGAAAGGAGGTCTAGTCAAAGGGTGCATAGAAAGCATTGACAGAACTGGAGCAGATGTAGTGGCCCTTGAAAATCCAAAATTAGTATCTACAAATACAACCCAATGGCATGTATTTGCAGCTTTCGGTGGGCCCCATTGACCATAACCATAAATACATAAATACACAAATCATAATTTAATTTCTTAAAATCACATTTTTCTTTTGTAGGTACTCTAAAGGGTGGTCGATCTGACTGGCTCATAGAAAAATGCACAGTATGTGTTCATCTTATTTACTACAACTCCAATTTTATCTATAAATCCATCTAAATTCTGTTTTTGTGTAAATTACAAGAATGGTCCCTGGGTTTCTTGATTCTTTTGCAATTTTGGTCCTAGTCGTGTAGTTTCCCAATCTTATATAGTAATCAAGCAATTCATTAATCATTTAATAAAGTAAGAGAAGGGTAAGTCATTTTACAGAGTTGCAAAAATGAAAGCTTAGGTCCTAAAATTGTAAAAGTTCACAAAATGCAGGGACCATTCTTGTAATTTACTCTTTTATGTTTTTATAATCTTAGGAGCTTGGAGCAAGCAGTGTAACACCGCTTTTGACCGAACGTTCTCCTTCAATTTCTGACAACAGAGTTGATAGGTTGCAACGAGTCATTTTGGCTGCAGCTAAACAATGTAATTTTTATATATTTATTTATTTAATTAATTATCTTTAGGCATTTTTATGTTCTAAATGTTGACCTTAAATTGTAGGTCAACGTCTACATGAAATGACCTTGAACCCTCCTTTAAAAGTTCGTGACCTCTTACCTATCGTAAGTCACTTGTAATCTCATACATGAATTTGTTTAATATTTTATTGACTAAATTACATTTCTGGTCCCTCAAGTTTTGGTCTTAAACAGTTTTCTCTTGCAATGTGTTATAACTTATAAAAGAGTAAATTAGACGAATGGTCCCTATGGTTTAGGTTAATTTGCTCGTTTGGTCCCTAACTTATTTTTTTTTAACTCGGAAGGTCCCTACTATTTATATTTGTTGCACGCTTGGTCCCTGCCTTACCTAAAAAGACTATTTTGTCCTTGATTTTCTAGTTTATTTAAATAAACACACCCCAACCCCACTTCCACCTCATCTTACCTTACCTACCCCATCTTATTTAAATAAATTAAAAAATCAAGGTCAAAATAGTCTTTTTAGGTAGGAGAGAGGACCAAGTGTGCAACAAAAACAAACTCTAGGGACCTTTTGAGTTAAAAAAATAAGTTAGGGACCAAACGAGCAAATTACCCCAAACCATAGGGACCATTCATGTAATTTACTCTAAGTAAAAAGACTATATTTTTGGGACAAAAATTGCAAAAATCAGCTATACTTTCCGTTCGAAAATTGAGATTTTATGTGGAACAGGGACCAAAAACGTTACAAGAACCTAAAAGAAGGACCAAAAATGTAACTTACTCTTGTTTTATGAATTGCTTTGTTATAAAACTTATGTTTTCACTTTTTTTTTATTCGCTTAGGTTTCACAATCGAAACTATGTTTTATAGCTGCAGCTGAGGCAACACCGGTTTTGAATGTTTTGACTTTATCCAAACGAGAGTCTGTTGGGTCGATCATTGTGGGACCCGAAGGCGGTTAATAACTTACTATCTGAAATCTATTTTGGCGGTTGTTATGGTCTGAAACAACGTTGTGATGTTATCATGTTCCAGATTTCACGGAAACCGAGGTGAAACTGATTCTAGAAGCGGGAGCCACAGCTGTAGGGCTGGGCCCACATCGCCTTCGAGTTGAAACCGCAACAATTGCACTTTTGGCAACAACAATGTTATGGTCTGACACCTGGCGATCGACTATCTGATTCTTAAATGTGATTTTAGGTATAACTGATAGAGTAGAGTAGACTTTCTATTATGGACTTTGTTATATGCCTTAGACAAAGTTGAATGAATGAATGATCCACTCAATCTTATGGAATACCTTCATATTAACCTCACTGGTTGCATATACAAGGTGATGTTGACATAATGTATATTCAACTCTACTTAATATTGATGTTGAAGGTCAGCAAGTGGCATAACCCTAAGCTTCAATTTTATTTTTTTTCTCTTATTGATTCTTTTATTTCATTCCCTTTATTAGGCATCATCAATTTTTGTTGATTTAAGTAAATGGGAAGATATTGTATATTTGATAATTCTAACTATGTCTCCGTTTTTTAAACAATGACCATTTCTGAACCTTTTATAAACAGGGGCAATTTCTAAACTTTGAATTAACTATTCGGCCTCATGATGGTTCCTACTACCTCTAAGTATATCTTTGAAGTTTATATGATGTTAAAGGGGGTGATATTCCTTTCCTTTGTTATTAATATTTACATTCTATGGGAATTAGTATTTGTTAATTTTTCTTAGAAACTATAAATGGGTGCTTAACTTAATGCAGAAAAAAAGACTTGGTAAAGAAACTATAACCTTGATTTTTTCTTGTTAAGATTAATGTCTTGAAAGTTTGTTCCATATTCTTTGATGTTATTTATGCTGTTTTTCATTATTCTTTTTGTCCATGTGTTTTTAAATGAAGGGTATTGTAACTATCTACATCAAAGACTATAATTAAAGTGAGATTAAATGACTTTTAATAAAATAAAAAGTCATATATCTTTCTTTTATTAAACTGACGATCTATTCTTCCAAAGGTGGCACATTTATGGTTACCTTCCAGATCTCATCCAAATATCCGTATGAGCCACCAAAGGTCAAATGCAAAAAATTGACAAAGATTCATCGCGACTATATTGTTCTTTTATCGTATTGGCAAAGTTCATCTTCAACATCTTCGAAAGACTCCAACAAGCAAATAAAAAGTGTACATGATAGTTATGAAATGAATTTTAATGAACATTGTGAGGTAGAAAACATAGTCAATGAAGTGGTTGTTGTTCCTGAAACTAAGTTATCATTTGTATACTTAATAATTATTGTGTAAATAGGTTGTTATACGACTTTATATTAATTTGAATTAATAGATATTGCTGTTTTGAAACTGTATTACATATTAATTAAACATAATAATAAAAAACAAAACATCTAATGTTGCATAAAAAATTGTTTATAATATTATAATTAATAATTATGATTGTTATAATCTCTATATTTTTTTGTCAGTCTTGGCTTGCTCTCATTGGGAGGCTGTTCAACCAGACTGACGAAGTTGAGTATTAACACAAAAAATTCTAAAAAATCCAAAAGGTGTTCTCCAAGCCACTTCTTATATGCTTTGATTTGATTCAAAAGAAGTTCACTTTCTCTGCTCTTCAAAAAACACAAATATAGGGTATGTGGATTCTACGGGTTAGAACCTAATAACAAATAGAGTTAAAAGGTAATTCCGCAAAAAATTAATCTTAGGATCATATCAATAGTTATTCCTCAAAAAGTTTCTATCCATCTAGAACTTCTTTGAGTTGGTAGAAATATGTTAGCTTCTACAACTTCGTTAATTAATCGGGATTTTTATCTTTTATTGCACTTGGTAATTGCTATGATATGATAACATGAAGCACATCGTGTTTGAGTTTGGGCTTGGACAGAGACCAAGTAGTTTTGATCTTAAGCCTTCAATGCTCCACATAACCTAGTCAATGGGTTCAAAATCCACTTGTCTTGTAGTTTATATAAAGAATTTGATACTTACACATTTTTTTTGATTATACAACAATTATGCTTTAAAATATTGTATTGTATAATCCTATAAAACAAAATTGCTGTGTATATATACAAATCTTATAACCGTTTATGGGCGTGTTCGGCACGGAGCGTTTGAGAGCTTCTAGCGTTTGACAAAACGCTCCGTTTAAAACAAAAAGTCTCGTTTGACACTACACACTTCTAGCGTTTAGTTTATTCAAAACACTCTAAATTCAAATGCTACTTCATGTAGCGTTTAACAAAACGCTATAAGCTAGAAGCTACCCGTTACCTGCTACAAGCTACCCGCTAGTTTTGCCGAACACGCCCTATATAATATCTTTAGGCATATATTTGGTAAATAAATCCGCTAAATTCCTACATGAAATGTCAAACTGTTTCAGGTAGATATGTTTGAGGCTATTGTGTCTAGACTTTTCATCATAAACTTTGGAGTACACGAATTGTCCCTATCGTTTGGAGTAATTTGCGCGTTTGGTCCCTAACTTATTTTTTTTTAACTCGGAAGGTCCCTATTGTTTGTTTGTGTTACGTGCTTGGTCCCTGTTTGACCTAAAATGACTATTATACCTTTATATATTAAAATAGTTTTTTTTAGGTAAGATGAGGTGAGGTGAGGGTGAGGTTGGGGTGTGTTTATTTAAATACCTTAAAAAATCAATGACAAAATAATCTTTTTAGGTAAGATAGGGACCAACGCCACAAAAACAAATAGTAGGGACCTTCTGAGTTGAAAAAATAAGTTAGGGACCAAACATGCAAATTATCCCAAACCATAGGGATCATTCATGTAATTTACTCAAAACTATGCTATATGCCTAAAGGCCTAGACAAGGTCACAATGTAAGCAAATGGTTGGCAAGAGTTGTGACTACAACTCTATATCTAATAACATATTTATGTGTAATGCCATTAATTCAATGCATAACCCACACTATTGCTTCTAACTTAATATCTAATATGGTATCACCATCATTTAGATTTTTCAACTGTAAAACATGAAGTTTGAAATCTTCTAGTTGCGACTCTTTTATTTTTAATTAGAGAATTATATAGTTTTATGTTCTAAATCTACATAGAAATTAGAAAACCCATTTCATCATTGATTGCAAATCGGCCAACGAATGCGTGATTTGGACTTTGGACTTAGGGGTGTTTGACTTGTCTTTTTGAGAGACAAAAGTCATTTTTGATAAAAAAAATAAAAGTTAAAAGATGTTTGGTAAAAACATTTTAAAAACTACTTTTGAATTTTTGATAGAAGAAAAACTGATTTTTTAGAAAAATTAAGAAAACCTGACTTTTAATAACTTTTCCATAAAGAAATTTTACCATTCAAAATGACAAGCCAAACACCCCTTAGAACCAATCCAACACGTGTGTTTTCAAAGGATTCACTTTCATTTTATTTTCTGTTTTGGAGAACCATAAAGTCCACAACACTTTATGCTCCATTTCAACTATTTAGCATTTTTTCTGAGGTAGGTATCGAAATTTTCATAAATGTGATTTTGTCGCTTTGTTGATTTTTTTATGCTGGTTTTCTTTTCAACTCTTGTTTCAAAGGTATGTATTTATAAAATAATAAATTTAACCAAATATGATGAAAAATGTAGACATGGCAATTCCGTTAATTAAATGTATTTATAGCATGGATGCACCGTTTGACTTTTGGACCGATATCTTTAAATGGCCCATATCAGATTATCAGAATTTATTAGCAAAATTGAATGTGAATTCTGTAATTTGTCGGAAACATCAAGTCCTTTGGTCTACCTTGGCTACCTCTTTTATTCAAAATCAAACAATAAAGTTATAAAGATTATTGTATTTAAAAAAACTTAAAACCCTTTTTTCGCAATAAGTTCAATTTTGTTTAAAAGAATATATTTAATAACATATGGATCTACGTTGGCTTTGAAAATACATTTTTGTCAAGATAAAAAAATATTATTATAATTATACAACTTGTTATAAAACTATAGATAAGTTCCGCAACAAGTTTTAAAAACTTTTAGTTTTTAAGAAAATAATTCAAATTAAAGAAAATTTATTTTGAACTTAAAATTAAAAAAAAAATTATTTTAAGCAAAACATTTTAAGACTTGTTTTATAAAACTAACTAGTAGTTGAGAGTTAAAACTTATAATTTTTGTTTGTGCATAGATGTTTTTGAAAGGGGGTGTTTGTATTGACTTTTTAAAGTGACTTTTGACTTTATCTTTTAGAAAAAGTTCAAAAAGATGTTTGAGTAAAATGAAAATGACTTTTTAATCAACTTTTGCTATAGTGTAAATTCCAGCTTTTTGAAAAGTCACGAAATCGTGACTTTTCTTGACTTTTCACCAACTAAAACATTAAATTACATTTATAACCTATCTAAAAGTTAAACCATGTCATTTTTAGTCATTTTACATGTAAAAGTTAAACCAAACATTTTAATTTTTGATTTTTTTCCTTCAAAAGTTAATACAAACACATTTTAAAAAACAACTTTTTACAAAAAGTTCTTTTACAAAAAGTTCTTTTATAAAAAAGACTTTTGCCCCACAAAAGCTAAGCCAAACACCCTCTTAGCTTTTAAATATGTAAATTACATAAGAACCAAAAACTAAAAGCTTATAATAGTTACTTAAATTAATTTTTTTGTTTAAAATAGAAAAGACAAAATCCGATACTGAATTAGGTTTTTTTTTTTCCCTTGAAACTAAAAGTTCTCAAGATGTCATTGCAAACATATGCTAAATTTTGAGAGCTTCTAGTTTATATGTTTATACATCATTTTATATATTTCACAAACATGCAAATATTTTACTGAATAAAAATTATTGTTTACAGCTTCTGGCTATCATATTCTAATTAACGGCTATTATTGACAAACGTATCCAATACGCGATTTTATTACGACTTGTTGGTTTAGATGGGAAAAAGGGGCAAACAGTTGACATATCACAACAAGCAATTTGGGCAAGGAAAATGAGTCGCAATGGCAATAAATGCAAGCAAAACGAGTTTAGGGAAAGGAAGTCAATGAAAATAAAGGACATCTTTTATCTCTATACTATTTTAATTTGTAAATGAACTTATTTGGTCCCTGTGGTATTCTTTTGACATTTTTGCTCCTTTAACTATCGTTAATACATTATCATGTATAAGCCCATGTCACGAAACTTGTTTTTCATGGGTAACTAAAACTGGTTGGTCCGGTTTGTCTATTTGTTTTTTTTTTTTTTTTTTTTTTTTTTTTTTTTTTTAAACATAAATAAATATGTAATCAATTAGGCACAAAAACAAAATCTAATCTTTGATGTTAAACAAACAAAAGAAAAAAAACTAACCAATATTATCTAAAAAACACATTTCTAACATAAATCACGACTATGTTTTTAAAAGAATAAAATGCAAATGTTAAAGTAATCATTGTAAATTAAGAATACAAAATCTCGTCACTTGTGTAAACTTGACTCGCCAATTAAGAATTTAAGCCAAGGGAAAGTTATACTTATACCCAAAATCTAAAGAAAACCAAATAAAATAAAAAAAGAATAAAAAAAATATGAATTCTTCGCCAAAGGCATCATCACTGCTGCACGTCTTATAATGCTCATCAATTTTGTCATTTTACAAAAGCTATTATAAAGAATTTTCTTAAATGTAAAAGCCTTCTTTATATGCTTTTAATAATTAAATATTTTTATCATCCATTTAAAATAGTCTCATTTAATTATCCACTTTTAAGTACAAGTCAAATTTGATGTTGACAAGATTTTGATCTAATATTAAGTTGTAAAAATAAAAAATATAATATTTTGTTATAAATGACAAACAATTATGATTATTATGTGTTTAATGTTATATTTTCGTGACCCGCAACATGTTACGCACCTGCTGAATCATCTATGTGGTCTTGAGCACTACTTTAGTACTCTTGTGACCAGATGCTCGACCACTCCCCAACATGTAACATTCTGATGTTCACGTATTTTCTAAATTTATCCATTTAAGTTTATTATATGACATTTTGGTCCCTAAGTCCAAGAGAATGTGTCTTGAAGCCCTAGTGGCATTCTTGTAATTTGGGCGGGAGGAGTACGCTAAGCGTACATGTGTGTACGCTGAGCATATTAGGGCGCACCCTAGTACGCTGGACATATACTCATGTACGCATGGCCTACTAAAGAAAGATGTAAACCCTAATTTTTAGGGTTTGGGGGTGGTATTTAAGCATCTTTATGACCTCATTTCTCTTCACCTAACCAACTCTATCCCTTCTTCGTGATTTGAAACCCTAGAGGCACCTTGTGAGGACATTTCAAGCATTAAAGGGTGTGTTTGTGTGATTTAAAGAGGAAGGAAGAAGATTAAACTCAACTTGGAGAAAGAAGCACCTTAGATCTGTTATTTATCTTTCATTTGTAAGCCTTCCAAGGTATAAATCTTGCACCTTTTGTCTCTTAATCTTGTATATCTAGTTATGGGGGTTTTATGCCACCTTTTTGGTCCCAAAAGTATCATCTTGTGCATGGCATGTTCTGGACGTTTTGAGTTGTTGTAACATCCCCCTCTGGCACATATCACAATATTGTCCGCTTCGGGCCACTTGGCACGAGGACTTCCCAGGGGGTCACCCATCCTGGTACTACTCCCGCCCGAGCACGCTTAACTGCAGAGTTCTTATGGGATCTGCTGCCCTCACGGCTTTAAAACGCGTTGTGATAGGGAAGGTATCCACACCCCTTATAAGGAATGCTTAGTTCTCCTTCCCAACCGATGTGGGATCAAATCTAACCCACTTTCACCCCCCATTATAGGGTTCGACGTCCCCGTCGAACACATCGACCCGTGCCCTGGCTTTGATACCATTTGTAACATCCCCCTCTGGCACGTATCACAATATTGTCCGCTTCGGGCCACTCGGCACGAGGACTTCCCAGGGGGTCACCCATCCTGGTACTACTCCCGCCCGAGCACGCTTAACTGCAGAGTTCTTATGGGATCTGTTGCCCTCACGGCTTTAAAACGCGTTGTGATAGGGAAGGTATCCACACCCCTTATAAGGAATGCTTAGTTCTCCTTCCAACTCGATGTGAGATCAAATCTAACCCACTTTAAATTGTAACACCCGTAGATCAGGGCTAGTCAATTTAGAGACGATAGGCGTCAAAAATGAAATTTTGATGAAAGATTATTTAGAATGAATAATCTTAACTAAGTTGTAGTATATGTTACAAGGATTCCGTACATATAAAGAACGCCGAAATCCGAGTTATAACAAAAAGTTATGACCTGTCGAAGTTTCGCGACAGAACCGGCACGACACAGCGCGACGTAAAAAGTGAATTTACGTTAGAGTGATATTTAGCCTTACCAATCTAAATGAAAGTCATATAATACGTTAAACCATGAGCGTGCATAAAAAGAACGCCTAAATCTGACTTCGTATGAGGAAGTTATGATTTTTCTAAGTTTCGACTTAGCGGTATGCAGCCCGAATACTCGATTTGAGATCGAGCGGTTTATAGCCGAAACAATCTAAACGAGGATCGAAGATCTTGTTAATTTTAGTGAAACGATGAAAAGATAGGCGAAAACGGACGTCGGATAAAGAAGTTATGATTTTATAACGGAGTTTTCCTGTCCCGGCCTACTAAAAATAAATAATAAAAAATAAAGTCAAAATTAGCCGACGGAGTCTAAACGAAAGTTGTAGAGCGTAGTCTCACCTTCGCGTGGATATAAAGAACGTCGAAAACGGAGTTCGTATGAAGAAGATATGAATTTTCGAAGTTTATTAAAGAATTAATAATTAAATTTAATTATTAAATCCCGGCATTATCCGAAGGGGAGTCACCGGGCATATCCGAAGTACGCCCAGCGTACTGCTGTACGCCCCGCGTACAGCGAAGCATGACGACCTTCGCACTCGAGTTCTTCGGATGACGCATGCAGTGACGATTTCGGAGCCTTACGCCCCGCGTAACGCAGTACGCCCCGCGTACTCCGAGGCTCCAGCCTCCTATAAATAGGATGCGAGGGTTCCGGGCTTATTTGCTCATTTCTCCTCGTTTTTGTGCCGAAGCTCTGCGTGTAAACCCCCGAAGCCATCCCGACACCCCGGATCTCATATCCAAGTTAAGAAGGAAGTTTTACGCTCCCGAGATCCCGTGAAGTGCGATTCCCGAGCCGAAGCTCTGCCCGCGAGAAGTCCGGTTTTTTGTGGAGATCTTCCAGATCTACCGAAGAATACTACTTCTGCAAGTCGTAGTGCTGTCTGATCATCTTCTGATCAAGTGAGTGTATACTACCTTTCATAAACACAATAATAATACAAGTATGGTTCGAGTGTATTAAGTATATTGCTGTTTATATGTGTGGGTGTGTAGTTACTTTCCTCTAACACATAAACATGAAGTATTTGTTATAAAATACGTGCTATGTGTTTATATATTGTTGTTTATTTGAGATGAGTGTGGAATAGATGTTTTATATAGTTTTTAAATGAGTTAAACTGTATATGTATTTTATATCTACAAATATGTTGGGTAGAACATGGGTAGATGAGATAGTTGGTATGTGATAAAATGATGAGGTATGAAAGATGATTAAGAATGATATTGGTAGATGCACCAATTAAAGAATGTCATAAAACTAGCAGATGCGCTTGAGAATAATATCGGTAGATGCACCAAGTAGTGAATGTCGTGATCTTGGCAGATGCGCCAAATAGAGATTGTCATAATAATAGCAGATGCGCTTATAGGGTAATCTTGGCAGATGCGCTTATAAGATAATGTCGGCAGATGCGCCTAAAAGAGAATGTCATAAACCTGGTAGTCGCGCCTCATAGTGTATGACGTAATTCTGGCAGAGGCGCTTAAAGGATAATGTTGGCAGATGCGCCTTATGTAGCAATGGAAGTTTGTGTAAATTCCTTAGGTCAATCCTTAGGAATGAATGAATGACGAGTAGTTGAGTTCCTAGGGTAAAATCCTAAGAAAGATAATACGGATGAGTAATTGAGTTGATTGTTTGATGGTTGAATATAATAATTATATTATTGTGGGTTGAAACCCTATATGCTCACCAGGCTCCCAAGCCTGACCCACTCAGTTTTCTTTGCATTACATGTAATGGCACAAGAGTATAAGTTGGTGGACTTGAAGAGAGATTTTGGATTATAGGCCAGTAGTTATGAATAACTGTTGTAAGTTCTATTTTATATTGTTTATGCTTTTGGTCTGTATCGGAACATGACATCCCGAGGTTTTATTATTTAATGAAAATACATTATCTTTGAGAAACGTTTTGATAAATGGTTATCATATTTTATTTTGGGAACAAATTCCGCAACTGTTTTCTTTAAACGATCACTCTGATTTATAAAACAAAGCATAAACACATCGGTCTTTTCTGGCCGTGAAAATGGGGATGTCACAGTTGTCCTTTCAAAACCTAGGAAGGGTCCTTAGCCATAAAAATAAAGTCCCTTTGGTTATTTTGCTCCATGCATCTTATAGGAGGTCTTAATGGATTAAGACCTTGTGTTAAGCTCTTATTAGGCATGTAAAGTCATAAAGTTGGAAACCTTATGACTCTAGGGTTTGTTTTAGTCATAGATCTGAAATATGAGCTTGAGTGATTAAGCAATTAAGCACTTAATGAAGATTTGGGGTTACGAGGTTATGCACTACATACTCGGTCCACCACCCCGATGGTGGTCAATGTGAGGCTTCGTGTACGCTAAGCGTACCTCTGGGGTACGCCCCGTGTACTCCCATTGGTCAACTTTATGAGTGACTCGGTTGAGTTGACTCGTCCGAGTTGACTTATTTGGCTTAGTGGGTTTGACCAGTAGACTTTGACTTTAACTAAGTTTGACCTTAATGGTATTTTGGGATTTTGATGGAATTGGTCATTTGACGGAATTAGGTATCAGTTAAAGAACTGAGACTCGGAGTTGGACCTTATCAGTTCTGTTCAACTTACGATGTGAGTTTTCCTCATTGTACTTACAGGTCGAAGGCACCAAGGCCGACCTTTTGGTTTGTTATCCTGGTTAATCGTATGATTGTGTACTGCAATGATTTGTTAGATCTATATCCTGGTAGATAGGATTATGTTATGCTTAGTGATCTGTAAGATCTGTCTGTTTGTTTACTTGTTGGTTATTTGTATGCTTGTCTATTATATATGTGTGTCGACATGGTGTATGTGTGGTTGGGTTGAGGCAGTCCTGCTTTGTGTTGAATGCCAACAGACCCAGGGTGTCCCAGATAGACTGAAGGCCAGTGAGGCATGCCAGTCAGACCGAAGGCCCGAAGAACGATCTAGATAGGCTGAAGGCCCTGTGTGGTGTACCAGTCATGCTGTAGGTTCAGTGAGAGTATCAGGTAGACTGCAGGCCAATGGGGCGTTCTAGTCAGATTGAAGGCTCTGTATGCATGTTGTTTACTGTTGTTATTATGATTATATGATGTATTGGTATTTTTGGGGAAAACTCACTAAGCTGAGGGCTTATAGTTTTGGGTTATGTTTCAGGCACCTCAGATGATCGCGGTAAGGCAAATGCGTGATCGTACACCTCCTCGTGTTTTGATTTATGATTTTGGGAAAACCTTGATATTAAACTAATGGGTTTTGAGCATTCTAACACTCATATGGTGTGCATGCAACCATATAAACCTTGGATCTATGTTTTCTCTATTATACATGCAAATATTTAATATTCCAAGGTTTCATCCTAACTAGCATAATATGAAGCAACTATACTACAAAAGCCTTGTTAGATGACATACCTTTTGATGAAGCTTGAAGTCTTGAACTTTAAGAGCTTAGCCCCAATAGTGTGGAAGCCTCAAGTGGAATCACAAATCACCAAAAACACCTTGGAAAACTTGAGAGAATAGTAAGCACACTAGAAATTGGTCCACTCTTGTTTTCTCACACACTAGTGCCATTTTATGTGCCAAAGACCTCTTTATATAGTATGGAGGATTAGGGTTACATTAATGTAAACCCTAATACCCATGACCTTTCATTTCCATAGGATCCATGGGTTAAAAACTCCATAGACTATCCATGCAAGCTTAGCCCAACCTAAATGAACTTGGCCCATGCTATATATATAAGAGTCCATATTTAATTAGTTCATTTTGATCACTAAATTAGTTCTTGATCAATAATAATTAAATAATATGATTCCATATTAATATATTAGAACTTATAGTATATTAATATAAATCATAAACATACTATTCTTAAAAGACTATCCATATAAATTGTTCCGGTGAAGTGCAACCCAAATGGACCATGCTACTCTCGGGTCGAGTACATAACAATAATAGTTATGGGCTTAGACATCTAATCCAACAGTCTCCCAAAACTATTATTGCATGACTCCAAGATCCCGACTAGCAATCGTAGCTCTTAAAGCCGTTGTCGAACCTTGACCTAGTCAAATGGATTTTCCATTAGATAAGGGATCATATATTCCTCCATTCTAGATATCATATGGACTGAGACATGGATTATAATCATTCTCTCTGTCCATTTGTTGTTACCCAATTTCCGATTTATTATGACTGACTAATTGAACAAATCAAATCAGTTCAGGCTTGGCCAAGCACTTAGGGGTGTCATCTTTAAGTCATTGAGGGGCCCACATATATTGCTTTTATCCCTCCAATGGTAAAAGGAATGGATAAACTTCGACTCGTATGCTTGTCCTACTACTTGTTGAATCATACACAAAGGCACATTTTATAACATCAAGTTACTGATGCGTTTCCGTGCAATCAATGTATAACCAACTCATAGTCAACAAGTCACATCTCTAGGTTTGAAGAATATAAGATACTATCGTCTCATGATCACTCGTGATAAAATCCATGAAGTGATTCAAATGAGCGTGGGTTTAATCTAATACTCGAATCTCATTCCAGGAGCATTCATGAATGTTGTAGCAATTCTTGCTATGTCCAACACCTTAGACATCTACAAGCCAACTTCATGACAGTCTTGATTAATATCTACTTCCAACATATGAATGACTGTGGAGAATTTGAATAACTTAGTTATTCGGGAAGTCAAAACATGCAAAGTGAATTAGTGAAACACAAGAATAATCGAATCCAATATGGTCTCATAACTTATGAATATAAATAAAACACCTTTTATTTATCACCATATTTATTACACATTATTCATTGCATAATGTTTCAAATAATCAACTTTATACTTGAATCAAAACAATAGTCACACCATGCTCCAAGCATGCACACTATGTTTGTCTATGATCCTTACTTTGTGGAATAGATCAATTAAACATAATTCCAATGATTCTCATTTCACAATCCCAAATCCTTATCGTAAATGTAAGAATTCTAAATTCCTGCCATTTACCGAAATCTGTTAGATTCTAAATGTATATGTACTGATCCTCTTGTAATGACTATGCACAAAGTCACAAAGACTTGTCAACAGACATTACAGAGTATTCCAATGGAGATCAATTCCATGGAAACGAAGTCTCAAATTCAAAGTACATTGCTTTGAACATCCTTCTTGCATTAAGTTTTCTAATCTTAAACAGATTTAATGGATTACTTCCACTTATGAAACATTTCCATATTCCCATTCTGACTATCACTTCGGAACAAGAGATACCTCTTTTCAGAATATGTCAATATGGTCCTTTTCCAAAAATTTACACCATACTTCCAACTGTCCATGAGCTACCAATCTTTGGTAAACCTTATATTGTCTTCGACAATTGCTTAATCAATTTTAGTCATATCCAATTCTAGACCTTTTCCCCTCTTAATGCCTCAGGCGTTTGGAAAAATTTAGAAAGGATAAATATTATAACACATGTAATCGATCCTATATCCGAAGCATATGGGACATGATTCATGATGTCTCACATAAAGACATGATCCCAGACCAGTCTTTTGCTACAATATTTTTTTAATTTGCCATGTTTTCATAATTCGACTATGAAGAGGGATGCTATAATCATAATTGAATTTTGAGAATGCAATATATATAGAATTTCCTTATGTTAAACCATTCCAACGTAAAATTCATATATATATATATATATATATATATATATATATATATATATATATATATATATATATATATATATATATGTAAGGTCCCAATTTTCACACCCAAAAATTCCATTTGAATTAAGTGGTTTGTAAAACATTGTAGTAAAACATCATCCAACGGTATCATTTCATAAAACATATCTCTTTGTTTGAAAACCCAAAACACAAAAATAATAATAATGTCAGAGTACAATCCCAGAACATCTCATAATGCGGAATACCAAAGTGTGTGTGTATGATGTGTCGCTACTGCGCCAGCTCGTTCCCCTTCGTTGAAGAGGTACCTGAAACCAAAACAGAAAACTGTGCACGAAGCTTAGCGAGTTCCCCCATCGTACCACATACCATACAATCATATCTCATACATACTGCCAGGCATTTCTTGGGTGCCCGACCTACCCGGTACGACCATTCTGGGGTGCCGACCTACCTGTGCGGCCATTCTGGGGTGTCGTCCTACCCGTGTCAAGCCATTCTGGGGCGCTGACCTACCCATTTCGAACCATTCTAGGGTGCTGACTACCCTTCGGTCCTAACATCCGAACCTCGGGGACTATTTCATCCCTACTACTACTATCACATATAACATAACATAAACATAATATCAGACATATCTGGGGTGTCTGAACTACCCTTCGGTCCTAACAACCGAACCCGGGGACTGCTCCCCTCCTACTACCTTTACTCATATAACAGGTCAGGCTAGCATATAAACAAACATCACATACTGTCACACGTATTTGGGGTGTCTGACTACCCTTCGGTCCTAACAACCGAACTCTACTTCTATCACATATACATATCATACTAGCTCATAACATATCAGGTAGTAACAAACCTAGATGATATCACAAAGACAATCATCTAACATACAACTCCTACTGGTGGGCCGGCATTGTGTCCGTAGACCCACCGCTACTGGAAGGTAACTCACCTGCACTTCTGGAGTTCTTGCTGATACCCTTCTGACTGCTATCAGACACTCTCGAACTGCTACTCCAAAAACTCCCCGATCTACTAATACCAAATATAACACTTAGTCTAACTGTCCTCCAAAAGTCAACTAAGTCAACTCTGCCAAAGTCAAAGTCCTGGTCAAAGTCAACCCTCCAGACTGACTCTACTCGCCGAGTCAGCCAGTTGACTCGTCGAGTCCTTATATTCTGAAACTCTCATAATGCGACTCAACTCGCTGAGTCACCCCAAGACTCGTCGAGTTCAACGATCTCTGAGTCCCATCCTGCTCAACTTACCGAGTCACCTTCTGACTCAATGATTCAAGGCTTAACCAGAAAAGGTTTGAGGTTCTGCGACCAGACTCGCCGAGTCCAAGAACAGACTCGCAGAGTCCAAGGCAATCTTCAACAGACTCGCCGAGTTCATGCTCATGTTCATACAACTCGCCGAGTACACCCATGTGACTCACCGAGTCTCTTCAGTTCTTAATCCATACAGTGGCTTTTCGATCCATGCAGAGGCTCAAATCCATAGATCCATTCCTCTAGAGCCTAACCCCCACGTAAAGTGGCAAACTTTACATGTAACCAAGGAGTTATAGGCTTAGAACACTCTAGGGCTAGAGTTTGTAACAAAGGGCCTTCACCAACAACTTATTGGCCAAAACTTTATGACTTTCTGGGTTATTACCAACCTAGATCTGAGGTAGCAACCTCAGATCTACTCCAAACTCGAAATAGATCTCATCCATACTCAAAATGCCCAAAACTCAAACATAAGATAGATCTAGATGCACATAAGCCCAAACAACAGACTATTACCTCAAATGACAGCTCCAACTGAAGTAAATCCCGGATCTACACCACTCCTTTGCAGCAAAGCCCTTGATCTTCAAGCCCCTCTCCAAGACTCTCTCCTCTAAGGCTTTATTCTCTCAAATAATGAAGGCTCACTCAATTCTAGGGTTTCTGGAACTCAAAAGGGGAGTAAAGAGGCTGAGGGTGGGTTATAATGTGCTTTATATAGGGCACAACCTCTGGGATTAGGGTTTTTCTCGCCCAGACCATACTCGCCGAGTCGGTCACTTACTCAATGACCCGGATCCCGCTCCGACCCGTCGAGTTCCTCCCTGGACTCGACGAGTTGACTCTTAATTTAGAGCTTTACCATTCTTTTCTTGGTTTTCATGATTCTGGGTGTTACAACTCTCCCCCACTTAAACTAGACTTCGTCCTTGAAGTCCACCACGACCAAACATTTCACAAACCACTTACTGCTTACCACTAGCTATGCACTTAACTTATCCGATTGAAATTCTTGAAAATGTCTTATCCCGACCAACCTGAACATTACCATCATCCAGTGCACCACTTATACCTAACCGGAAAATCTCATCGGCACTCACAGTGCACCTACTGCTGATACACAAGGGGTTTACCCCTTTTACCCTGCATCACCACTAACCTTTCCAAGGAAACTTTCCACAAGCAACAAGCCCTTCCAAGATCATTCAATCCCCTACTGAGCTGCAATTCCGGCCACTCCTAGTGCCGGCCATCGAACCCTTATTCACGAAATAATTCCACCTGTGATGCTCCAGTACTGAAATCTCCACTCCGTGCGAGAATTCAAACAATCCAATAGAGAAACCAATCCCTCTCTGCTATGGTCAAAACTCAACTAGAACTATGAAACCGCTCTGAGATTACTTGATTCCGCGGTGAGCAACTTAGCATCACCCGCCCACTTGAACGACATGGTCGCCTCTAAAAGCATACCCAACTCAAAAACAGATACTGACCATAACATTGAAACTATTTGAAACACTGAATTGCCTGGAGCACTGAACTGCCTAAAACACTGAACTGCTTGAATCACTGAACTTCCCAAAATATCTCGAGACCGTCCTGGTCTCCAATCATTCGTCGGTTATTCGAAACACTGAGTCCCAACTCAACTGTGGAGCCCAAGGACTCCTTACTTAGTCGCTCCCACGACTTCTGAACGAAATCTTTCTCTGGAACTAGTTTCCACTAGTTATCCTGTCACTGTGGCTCTAACAACCTCCCGATCCAACCGATCGGGTCCATACATCGAATCCTGACATAATCAAATCCAAGACTAAAAGTATTGGTTCCAAAACCAACGGTATCCCTTAACATACACGAAACTAAGCGGTCCACTACTTCCTTGATCTCATAACTGTGGAGACGATCCAACTGTCGAATCGCTGGCTCAACCATAACTAAACCACTTGGTAAATCCGAAATCCAACCCTTGGATTTCCATATCCCCACTGCTGTACCCGAACTGGTGGGTACTACTGCTTCTCCCGCGTCCAAACAACACGCTCATGCTATCTACTAACCTGACGAATGCTACGACTACATCTGCAGACTTACAACTCCCTAATACTACCTGGCTGCTAGTGAATGCTACGGCTATCCCCGCAGACTTACAACACTACTACTACTATCTGACTGCTAGTGAATGCTACGGCTACCCCTGAAGAATTACAACACTCTACAACTATCTGACTGCTAGTGATTCCTCATCCTGATTTCTCAAAACCAACCCTCAATCATCGAATGCTGCATCAACCTCGACATCTTATATCCTTGATACACTTAGCGTTCCATCGAGGAATTCTTCGGCTTGGTTCCCAAACCAACCATCTACTAATCCGGATACATGAAACTATCGTTGGGAAGTTTCCAAACCCCCAACCCCTAAATCCACACAACCCTGCATGTCGTCTCTGTCACTGACTACTAACACGAAAGCATCTCTTGCTAACCGTTCTCAAGATCCTCATTCCGACTCACTAGAGTCCTACAGGTGTTCCTCCAATCCTGGATTCCCAACCAGCTACTAACCATCTCGATTACCTGAACTAACTGTTGGGAAGTTCCTCAAACTCCTAATCCTGAACTCCTCAGTCCATCAATCGATGCACTACTATCTTTTCTTCTCAGAGGTCGTGTACTCATTCTGGGTCTACGTGCTCTTACCCTTGTATACTCGGAGGGTTCTCCCCCACTTGGATCCGGCTAACTCCTTATTGCTCGAAAGGACTCCCCACCCTTCCTTCCATTAAAAGGGCGATCTGATGTCCGCTAACGTTTATCTCTGTTGGCGCTCCAATTAACTTTTCCTAGATTCGAACCATTCTTGCTAACTAACTGAGCACCCTTAAATCCTTAACTTTATTTGCTTTAGTGACTGTATCCTGAGAACCTGCATTTGGGGCGCACGTCCCCAACCCCCTTCCCTACTGTCCGCTGGCTACCTCACTAGAAGCTCTAAGTTGTCACTACTAAGGATTTAACTGATCAATCCCGAATGACACCCTTCGAAAGTAGTGAGGCATTACTGATTCTTACATATACATGCTACAGTCATCGCATCTGAAGTAACCTGATATAGAGGGGACGACCTCCAATTTACCATTCTAATTCCAAGGTATGCAAATAGCATATAACTCAATCACAAGCAGGTAATATAATACTCACAGATACATGCCTACTAACATCGATGCAGTACCATAACAATAGAGTTACTACCAAAAGGGAAGAATTCAAACTACATACCTGCGATCTAGTGCGGCTCAATCTTACCTTCATGCGGAATCATGAACTTTGGATCCCGAACTCCCTCCCTCTGCCGTAATATATGTGACAAAACCTGGGCTGCTTTAACTGCTCTACGAGGGCAATTTTACCTTAAATGACCAGGTTGATGACAACGGAGACACAACTCTTCCCTCGATGTGCATTCTCGGCGAAGGTGACCCTTCCGTCCGCACCTGCCGCACTGCGACCTGCTGTGAACATTCCCATGTGCCCCTGCATCTCTTGCACATCCACCACGACCTCTCAAGTCTCTGGCATCAGCTACAATAGCGTCTAACTGTCCAGCTTGCCGAGCTAGATCGGAAGCCCACTTCCTCTTCCTCAGCTAACTATCTGAGCCAATCTCCTTTTCCCGGGGCACTCTGACCATCCCACTCATCGTCTGGGTAGCTTCGACTCGCCTCTCGATCCAGATGATGACCCTATTGGTGACATGCCCAATGGTGTCAGATAACTCTTCGCGGAGGGTGGGTGAAACCTCTGCAACAATCCAATCCTGCCACTGACTCTCCGGAAAACATGGTCCACCATTCACTTTTGATCCCATACTACAACAGCTAAAGGTAGGATCCTCCTTCCAGAAGGATCCTAGGTGTCCATGAACTTCGGGCTCCAGATAAGCCCTCACCTGCTCTGCAACGATCTCGGCCCGAAAATCCTCAAGACGACTATCCAGAAGCTTCACTACGGCCTCCCTAACCGAACCAAAAATCACTGGAGTCTGATCAATGATGTTGTGCATAATCTCTGCAGAAATGAAATCCCTCATCTGATCATCAAGCTGCCCGGCTCCAGAGCTTGAGCCAAATCCCTCCCCGGTACTTGAACTGCTAACTGGTAACTCGCGCAATGTCACCATGCTGAAAATATAACACTTCCTGATCAATATACACACCGCTGCTGAGGGATCTCTCACACATTCTAGAAGTTCCCTGGTCTTGTCTCAGTCCCTCTTGGTTCGAGTACGGATCCTCTGCTTTCAGTAGTATGGGCCCATACTACCTTCCACATCTATCCGTACTTTCCTCAAGAGTTACCTCAACTCCACCAAGTCACTCTACTGCTACTGATCTCTGCTACTACCTTCCTAGGCTTGCCCTAGGGAACTTCTGATTACACCCAAACCAGTCCTTAGCTGCTGAAGGCCTCCTTGTAATGCCAATTAGCCACCACCTGAATACCATCACATGCAATGAGGCTCGGATAATCCTTCGAGTAAAAGACTCGTCCTTACAACGGTTAGACTCAAACGAGAGCTGCGCAGTAGGGCCAAATCCAGCACTTTGAGATTATTCAACCCTGATCATATGTGATGTGACGTATTCACCTAATGGCTAACTCCCATTACTCAGGGTCCCACAAAGCACAAAGCAAGCATCATTCAGATAGAGGAAAAATACCCATGCAAAACTATTCTCATAACAAGAAACTGTACTAGCATACAATGCTAGCTCATACTATCAGGCATAACCTACACATGCTATCCTACTACTGTCTACTCAATACTAGCATGCAATTCTAATCAAGCTGAAACACATAAAGCAGGCACATAAGGCAACTTCCTAGATCCTTAGTCCTATACTAGCATGTTGTTCTACTGAAACTGAAACTGGAATTGGAACTAAAACTAAAACTGAAACTGATGATCATAAACTTGTATGGGTAATTTGGGAGTACTTACTTGAGCTCGGCCGGTCACGCACATCACACACTTCGTCCTTTCTTAAAAAAACTCTTTAATTAACTTTTAGAAAACATTTCCTTTTTCAAAATCTTTTAATCCCTCGATTTGAGTCCAGACACTCCCGAAGGTGTGTCCGAATCCCTCAAACCAGGGCTCTGATACCAACTTATAATGTCCCAATTTTCACGCCCAAAAATTTCATTTAAATTAAGTGGTTTGTAAAACATTGTAGTAAAACATCATCCAATCGTATCATTTCATAAAACATATCTCTTTGTCTGAAAGCCCAAAACACGAAAATGATAATAATGTCAGAGTACAATCCCAGAACATCTCATAATGCGGAATACCAAAGTGTGTGTGTATGATGTGCCGCTACCGCGCAAGCTCCTTCCCCTTCGCTGAAGAGGTACCTGAAACCAAAACTGAAAACTGTAAGCACGAGGCTTAGTGAGTTCCCCCATCGTACCACATACCATACAATCATATCTCATACATACTGCCAGACATTTCTTGGGTGCCCGACCTACCCGGTACGACCATTCTGGGGTGCCGACCTACCCATGCGGCCATTCTGGGGTGCCGTCCTTCCCGTGTCAAGCCATTCTGGGGCGTTGACCTACCCATGTCGAGCCATTCTGGGGTGCTGACTACCCTTCGGTCCTAAAAACCGAACCTCGGGGACTATTTCACCCCCTACTACTACTATCACATATAACATAACATAAACATAATATCAGACATATCTGGGGTGTCTGAACTATCCTTCGGTCCTAACAACTGAACCCGGGGACTGCTCCCCTCCTACTACCTTTACGCATATAACAGGTCAGGCTAGCATATAAACATAACATCACATACTGTCAGACGTATCTGGGGTGTCTGACTACCCTTCGGTCCTAACAACCAAACTCTACTTCTATCACATATACATATCATACTAGCTCATAACATATCAGGTAGTAACAAACCTAGATGATATCACAAAGACAATCATCTAACATACAACTCCTACTGGTGGGCCGACATTGTGGCCGTAGACCCACCGCTACTGGAAGGTAACTCACCTGCACTGCTGGAGTTCTTGCTGATACCCTTCTGACTGCTATTAGACACTCTCGAACTGCTGCTCCAAAAACTCCCATATCTACTAATACCAAATATAACACTTAGTCTAACTGTCCTCCAAAAGTCAACTAAGTCAACTCTGCCAAAGTCAAAGTCCTGGTCAAAGTCAACCCTCCAGACTGACTCTACTCACCGAGTCAGCCCGTTGACTCGTCGAGTCCTTATATTCTGAAACTCTCATAATGTGAGTCAACTCGCTGAGTCACCTCGAGTTCAACGATCTCTAAGTCCCATCCTGCTCAACTCACCGAGTCACCTTCTGACTCACTGATTCGAGGCTTAACCAAAAAAGGTTTGAGGTTCTGCGACCAGACTCGCTGAGTCCAAGAACAGACTCGCCGAGTCCAAGGCAATCTTCAACAGACTCACCGAGTTGTTCTTCCAACTCGCCGAGTTCATGCTCATGTTCATACAACTCGTCGAGTACACCCATGTGACTCACCGAGTCTCTTTAGTTCTTAATCCATACAGTGGCTTTTTGAGCCGTGCAGGGGCTCAAATCCATAGATCCATTCCTCTAGAGCCTAACCCCCATGTAAAGTGGCAAACTTTACGTGTAACCAAGGAGTTATAGGGTTAGAACACTCTAGGGATAGAGTTTGTAATAAAGGGCCTTCACCAACAACTTATTGGCCTAAACTTTATGACTTTCTGGGTTATTACCAACCTAGATCTGAGGTAGCAACCTCAGATCTACTCCAAACTCGAAATAGATTTTATCCATACTCAAAATGCCCAAAACTCAAACATAAGATAGATCTAGATGCACATAAGCCCAAACAACAGACTATTACCTCAAATGACAGCTCCAACTGAAGTAAATCCCGGATCTACACCACTCCTTTGCAGCAAAGCCCTTGATCTTCAAGCCCCTCTCCAAGAATCTCTCCTCCAAGGCTCTATTCTCTCAAAATAATGAAGGCTCACTCAATTCTAGGGTTTCTGGAACTCAAAAGGGGAGTAAAGAGGATGAGGGTGGGTTATAATGTGCTTTATATAGGGCACAACCTCTGGGATTAGGGTTTTTCTCTCCCAGACCAGACTCGCCGAGTCCACTCGCTGACTCGCCGAGTCGGTCACTTACTCAATGACTCGGATCCCCCTCCGATTCGTTGAGTTCCTCCCTGGACTCGACGAGTTGACTCTTAATTTAGAGCTTTACCATTCTTTTCTTGGTCTTCCTGATTCTGGTGTTACAATATATATATATATATATATATATATATATATATATATATATATATATATATATATCCTTGACTAAAGATGATTAAAATCTCAATCTAAGCTTTTAGAATTGAACTAAAATAAAATTTCCTCTCCCTTAATTATAGCAAAACAAATTTTCCCAATTGAAACTTTTGTTTTCTATAAATAACATTGCTAACTTGCAACACTTATCATAATTGTCATGCCCCTACTAACATGATGATTATTAGCATAACACTTATGCTCCCACAAGCTTTTACATGTATCTAGAAATCAGTTGGACTTTTAGAAATCAATACTTTATTGACTTTCTTACCAAAATTCATATTTCTGATGCGAGATGATTTGATAAAAAATTATCAAAATCATACACCTTTCCTTAGATAGCTCACATGTGTGTCTAAACAATTTTAGAACTATGAAAAGGGATGTCGTAATCATAGTGTCAATTGTTTAGACCTTTACCATTTCTCACAAGTCCAAGTTAGTATGCCGGTTAACCACACACGCTCCACTAACGACTTTGAGAATGCAAATATCACAATTGCTATCTACTTAAAATCTACTTAGTGAAAGCATTTCCTCACCATCATTTTCATGAATCGCAGAGAAACCTTATGACACTTAGACTTTATGGTGTATGTGTTCCTATCCATGTGAATTTGTCAAAACCATAATCACAAGACAAGGTTAGTGACAAATCCAAACTCATATGGACCGAACTCGTGCAATCTTAACTTCTTGCCACTTGGCAGCACAAGGCCTACCATTTCTTCCAGGTTTTTATGCAAACAACTGAGAACTTGCAGAACTCAGATGCATAGTCAATTTTAACTGGAATGGGCACATAAATAGGAATATGTCAACACGATAGGTTACAAACCTCAAGTCGTGCGCTAGTGATAAACTACATGTTTTATTCTTGATTAGTTCTTGAAACTCTTTCAGGATCTTTTTGACTCTCACTGTCCTCTTGACATATAAGACTCCCTTGCCAAGAACCATTCCTTGACAGACAAATATTCAAGAGATAGTGCGGATTCTTTATCAAGACAAACACTTCACACCTTTGGCCTTAGTTGGTCTTTGTTTTATCCAAAACATCACAGCTTACTAATTTCAAATGTACAAGAGTAGAAAACATTTTACTCTTACATTTGACAAGTGTTATAAACCTTCTTTAAGATATGTCACTCAAATTACAATCTTGGAGTATGACTTTAAGAATTGTTTTGGAGCGAAGTATGACTCATCTTCTTGATTTAACCACTTTAACAATTCATGACTCCTCTTCTTAGCCATAAGAATGCACTAAGATGTCCTTCGAGGATGAATTGTGATATGGTTTCATAATCATTAAGATGATCATAAAACAAGATACTAAAGTACTCTCCCATCTTTTCAGATTTGAGAACTTTTATCTTTCTGCCTAATTTGATTCTTCTCGTTCGTTCTGCCATACATCGAAACTTTTCTAATGTTTCAGAATTATACTTAAACTTGTAAGTATAACCATATATACTAAACTTTAGTAAATCATGACGAATAGTCATATCGATCTTTTGTGGTGGACTTGACCAGTGCACAAGAATGTGTACTCGATCCCTTAGTCCTTCACTTGACTCACATATACATGTGAATAAGGAATTAGTTTTAATTGTCCAAAGATGAAAATTCTCATTCATCATACAATACAACTTGCATGATTCCAAGTTTCGGTCCAATTGAAACTTGGATGATGAGAATCTTTCCTTATTTGGTAAATTATGACACTACCACAAACAAAAGAATCAAATCCATTTTCCAATATTGCTATCAATGGAATCATATAAACAACAATTTTTCACAAATGCCATTTTAAGGATATTTAAAATAAATAAAATTAAAACTTTTTTTCTTTTATTTTAAAACTTGCGGAAAACTTATCCTTACAATGCAAATGCATATGAAAACTTGTTGTTATCTATTCCTAAGCAAAATATCATAACTCTTAAGCAACAACTCAAAATTCTGATCACCGAACCATGCGATCGAAATCCATCTTCGCGATCAGAATCAACATATTCTTCCTTTAACCTTCCTTCCCTTTGCTTGATCCTGCCAAACATCAAAATGCAACCTCGTCACATCATTATTGAGAATCAACAATTAGGAACTTAACAGAGTTAGATAGTGGACTTATGTAACACCCGATTCCTGGTATGCCTTTAATTCAAGTATTTATTATGTTTTTCTCTGGGACTCGACGAGTTGGAGGCCCAACTCGTTGAGTAAAGTCATGATCCGTGGGAAGTTTAAGTAGTTTACTCGACGAGTCGGGAGACCGACTCGGCGAGTAGATGATGTTTGAGTGAAAGCCTAAATTGAGGGTTTGCACCCTACTTAAACACATTATAACCCCTCAACTCAACCCCCATCGTCCAGAGATAACGCTAACTCGAAACCCTAGCCTTGTTTGAGTGTTCTAAGGTTATTTTGTTCATTTTGGTGGTTTGTGAAGCTTGAGAAGAGGAAAGGAGCTTGGGAGTTCGAGTGGGAGATTGGAGATCCAGAGATTGTGTTCCATTTCCAGCTCATTTAAGGTAAAAAGCTCCTATCTTGATCTTCCATGTAAATAATCATCTTTAGGGCTTGGATCTTGGTATATTTAGGGCTTTCTAAGCCATTTTCGGGTTGTGAAGTGTAATACGAAGTTATGACTTCAGATTTGGGGCCATTGGGGGTCTTTATGGCATAAAGATGCCAAATTTGTTGCCATAAACACCCCATGCATCTTGTAGACCATCTTTTATGGCTTTTTGAGCCAAATATCCCATGCATGTGCACCAAGCTTGAGATTTTACGTGTAAAATGGACATTAGGAGGCCAGATCTGTAGTTTTGATGTGTTAAAACCCATTTAAATTGACTGTATAGTAATGGTCAGGGATGGCCTCGGCGAGTCGGGGTGTAATGACTACCAAATACTTTTTGTCGAAGGACCAGATGATAGTGTGGAAGGTTCCCCAGTTGTTTAGGCTCTTAAGGGACCTGGGAATCATGGGACTCGACGAGTGCTAGAACACACTCGGCGAGTCCATGGCAATATCCTAGTCTTTGAAGATGGACTCGACGAGTTGTTCTTACAACTCGACGAGTCATAGACTGGATGCATTCATATGCTGAAGATGAACTCGATGAGTTCAAGGAAGAACTCGTTGAGTCGGTTGAAGATTGACTTAAGTGTTGTTAAAGGTGAACTCGTCGAGCTCTTGCTAGACTCGACGAGTGGGGACGGGTTTGTATTATTATGTAGACGAAGGGACTCGACGAGTTGGCGGACCAACTCGACGAGTCTGGTCAACCAAAGTTTGACTTGACCAGGATTTGACTTTGACTTTGACTTGTATTCAAGTTGACCCTTGAAGGGGTTGTGGGTACACACTGATAACTTAGAAGGATTGTCGTGTAGGGATTGAGGAGTCGAGGAGAGCCGACTTTCACACCGAGGACAGTGCAGACGCTACACGACATCGAGGTGAGTTACCTTCCAGTAGGGGTGGGTATAAGGACACAATGCCGGCCCACCAACAAGAGTAATTGGTAGATAATTGTCTTTGTGATAATTATCTCTTTATGCTTATGAGATATGCGTATGTGATATGCTTATGAGATATGCTTATGAGATATGCTTATGTGATATGCTATGTGAGTTAGTGGTAGTAGTAGTGAATAGATTTTCCATGACTTGGACGTTAGGACCGAAGGGTAGGTCAGTACCCCAGATATGCTTGACCATATGATTATATTATGTTATTGTATGATAGAGGTAGGGGTGAAATAGTCCTTGATGCCGGTTGAGATAGACCAGAGGGTAGTCGGCACCCCAGAACGGCCTGACATGGGTAGTTCAGCATCCTAGAATGGCTTGACATGGGTAGGTCAGCACCCCAGAATGGCTTGACATAGGTAGGTCGAACACCCCAGAATTGCCCGGCAGTATGTATGCTATGTGATTATATGGTATGTGGTATGATGGGGGAACTCACTAAGCTTTGTGCTTACAGTTTTAGTTTTGGTTTTAGGTACCTCTTCATCCAAGGGGAAGGAGCCGGCGGCGTAGCAGCGCATCACACACACATTTGATTTCCGCATTGGGTTTTCTGGGATTGTACTCTGATTTATACTACTGTTTGATGTCGTGATTTTTAGACTTATTCATGACGGTTTATAGGTTGATATGATATTGAAAATGTTTTTAGTAAACGAATATATAATTTACTTAATTACAAATGAAATTTTGTTTGGACTCGAAAATTGAGATGTTACAACTTACCTGAAGCAGAGTCAAAATTTTTGATTCTTCCTTCTCTCAGATCTTTCAGGTAGTTAGGGCAGCTTCGCAACCAATGCCCCTTCTTTTGGCAATAGAAACATATGGACTCTTTGGTAATGGTACATGGGACTATCTTAGACTTAGCCTTTCTCTTTACCATTTGGTCAACCAGGTTTACTATGGTCGATTCCTTTCCGTTGGGAAGAGAAAGCATTTCTAGATTTCCAATGTTACCATTGTCAATGTCCATGGAAGTTTGGGAAGTCGATCTTCCAATCAAATTTGCTTTACAGGTGCTCCAAATCATTTCTAATTCAGCAACATCAAGCAAATAGGTAAGATCATTAAGGGTCATGTCGTGGTCTGTCATATAATAGTCCTAAAGGAACTCACTATGTGACTTAGAAAGTGATTGAAGAACCTAGTCAACAACCATGCCGAGGATCACAAACAAGGTGTGAATAACCATGAAAATTAACTTGGTGCTCTTAATTTTTATCACCTAAGCAAGCAGCATTTGGGCATCGAGTGCACGTAGTCAAGCATATCATAATCTGGATACCATACTGACAATTATGTACTAGCATGCAGTTCTCATAGAGCTGAAACACGTATGACATGCACATAAGGCATCCCTCCTAGATCCTTAGTCCAAATCTAGCATGCAGTTCTAATAAAACTGGTATTCATAATATAGCATAAACTTGTATAGGTAATTTGGGAGTACTTACTTGAGCTCGACTGATTGCATGCACCACACCCTTTTCTCTTTTCAAAGTTCTTTTCTGAATAAAACGGTTTTCCTTTTTGAAAATTTCTAAGCCAATCCCTTAGTTTGAGTTCAGACACACCCAAGAGTGTGCCAGAATCCCTCAAACCAAGGCTATGATACCAACATAATCATCCAGGATCAATAAAAGAAACCAAGTATCATGTATCTCAAATCTCGTATCAAATACTGTATCAAAACAAAATGAGAAATATCAGAGTCAATCAATCCCAGGTTGAAGACTGTGGTGTGTGTGTGTCATGCCATTAACTCGAGCCCTTCCCTTTGTTCGCTGAAGTACCTGAAACCAAAACTGAAACTATAAGCACGAAGCTTAGTGAGCTCCCACAAACTACCACATACCATACAATAACATATAAAGCAAATAATGGGCCTTTCCTACTACATCGGATCGAAGTCTGGACTAACTTTGGCCTCGCCCACTGCATCGTACCGAAGTGCGGAATAACTTGGGCCTTGCCCGCTGCATCGGACCGAAGTCCAGACTAACTAGGGCCTCACCCCCCTGCATCAGACCGAAGTCCGGAATAACTAGGGCTTTGCCTGCTGCATCAGACCAAAGTCTGGAATAAACAGAACATAGCATAAACATGATCGTAACATATAACATCATCACATATACATGCATGAATCACAAATACATCAAGAACACAAACTACTTCTTGGGACTAACTTGGCATCGGACCCAAGTCCAGAACTACTAGCATCTAAACAGGCCGACATTGTGGTCGTAGACCCACTCCTACTGGAAGGAAACTCACCTCGCGTAGCTGACTGCTAAAATACTGAGCGGGAAATGTCTGATTCCTGCTCCGACGACTCCCCGACTATAATTTCCACAATGACACTTAGTCAAAACACTGATAGCTATTGTCCTGGTAAAATGACCATTTTTGTCACACCCCCGAACCAGACAGCGGAAACGTTCGAGGGCTCGCGTGACTTAAATTGAATATCATCACAATGAATATACATGAATCATAACATAAACATCACCATGCATCAATACGTTACAACTGACATTGTTCACATCAAGTACATTGTGTAAACATTACATATCCATAATATAAATTGTTTGATGGTTTTCCAAAAAAAACATAATATCCTAACATACTTGGTGTTACTCCTCGGCTTACCTATTACCTGAGAATACAAGTTATTTTGAAAAACGTCAACATATGGAATGTTGGTGAGTTCATAAGCATGGTTGTCAGGAAATGTTTTGTGTAGTTTATAAAACCCAGAAAATCTGATATTTTCTAAAAAGATAAGTGTTTATACCAAAGTGTGAAGATCTATAGTTTTGTACGTAAGTGATTTCTATAAATGAGAAGTTTTGCATGATGGTTATTGAAAAGTACGAGTGAATGGTGTTGATTTCCTCGAAAAACCCGATGTTTTCTGATAACATAATATAATATAATTGTTTCGAATTGTTATACCATCACAACACTTGATTATGCTTTTCCTTGATTACTCGGATAGTATTGGATTTATTTATGTGAGTCGTTATAACCATGCATGATAATGAATAGTTCGTCTGTCTTGGCATTCTAACAAACGTCGGAATTGATCTTAAGATTTTGTCACCCTAGACTAGCCGAGTCTAACTGTAGCGAACAGCTGAGGTGTGGGGGAGTCACCCTCGTATATATCTATACACAAACTCTCGCTCTCCCTCCAGGAGACATTGATTATAACTATAGACTACGACCGACACTCGTTGGTGCCACCCGTTATTACTCACTAAATCCCAATGAATTTGATTACTATTGATTATCGACCTATATTTGTTTACTTGAATTGATGGTGAGCCAAACAGACGAGAAGAAGAGGACCACGATATCCTACTAATCACGTTTGTTATTTAAGGCTGTCGAGTATGTGACGAACGCGTAGGCCCATTTCGCATTTGATTTATTCGGACCTTACAAGCAATGCTAACGGGCCACTGAGGCCCAATAGCACTTGAAAGCCATTGAGGGTCCCTTAAACATGAAATTGGGTCATAGGGGGGACAATACCACTTATTTTTATCGTTGGGCTCAAAAGTTATGTCAATGGGTCACGAAGGCCCAATAAGCATGTTCTTAGTCTTTCAAGCCCAAAGATTTGAATGTTTACTTGTTTTAGGTATAGTATAATTATTGGAAAGTTTGATTGAGTGATTGTTAATTTCGTACCGGCACGAGGCCAATTGGTTATTTATAACGATATTTGGAATTTTACGTATATTCCTCTTTCCATTTTCATGAGTTGTAGTTTGGTATTTTTTCTTTTTGACTCAAATATCTTAGTAATAAAATAATTGGTTCAAAATATTGGTTTCACTCTTTTCAGCCCTTATTTAATAAAAGTGACAATTTTAGTCCCTTATTTTAAAAAAGGACATTTTAGGCCCTTAAACCATTTTCTTGACATTTTTGACCCATAGACTTGTTTAAGTGATGTTTTTAGTTCAAAATTTACTCTTTGGCAGTTTCATCCCCTCCAGTGACGAGTTTTTCAGTTTAAGCACAAACTTTTCGCAATTTTACAATTTTGGCCCAAAATCCAAAAAGTTTACATTTTTTTATCCTTGTTTGGAAAATACATCATTTTAACCCCTGAATTAGTTTTATTTACCCTTTTCCCCCCTGTTTTGAGAAGTTTGCCTTTTCAATCCCTTGAAAATTGTATTTTTTTCACAATTTTGGCTCAATAGGCCGAAAAACCCAAAATTTGGCCCATTAAGCTTCAAATTACATTTCTAGCCTTTAAAAGAGTATGATATTCATAACAACATTTATTTTTACTGTTTTGACTCTTTTAGTCCTTAAGAAAACCGTGAATGACAATCTTTTCCCAAACTTTTGCTTATTTGACAAAAATAACCCAATAATGAGTCTTATGTTGTAATTTGTTTATTTTAACCCTTATATGGTAGATTTCTTAACTAGTTATGTGTAATACATCCTAGATCACATATTTTTCCCTCATGAGCTATAGATCTAGAAATATCTTTCATTTTTGGCACATATTTACCACATAAACACAAGAAATCACACATAACACACAAATGCACATAGATCTACACATTTTACTTGTATTCTCCCCCATAAAACATATGAAAACCGAAAATAGAGGGGTATGAACTCACCATTGCTTGTTGATTTCGATTTGAAGAAGAGATGGAAGAGTTTGATGCTATTTTCGGCCCTAGCAAGCTTTCTTGGGTTGATTTTGGATATTTGAGGTTTCTAGGATGATGATCATAAGTTTATATGAGTTAAGAAGAGATTTTTGATAAAACAAAGAGTCTAGATTATGGATCCAAGCATCAACTCACCTAAGATGATGATTTTTATGGAATAACCTCCTTGAAAAGCTCTTAATCTCGAAATTTTTGAAGAAGAAGTGAAAGTGTTCTTGAGAGAATTTGGAAAAAGTTGGAATGAATTATTTGTGTGTGTGTGTGCGTCTCCTCTCGGCCGAAGGTAAGAAGAGAGGGGAGAGAGAGAAGTGAAATGATGGTGTGCATGGAAGTATGTGATGATGCATGGAAGACCAAAATGTAATAAGGAGGTGGCTAACTCTCCTTATTTCACTAGTTTTATATATATATATATATATATATATATATATATATATATATATATATATATATATATATATTTCTTGGGCCGAGAATGAGGGAAGAAAGAATAGAATTTGGGCCTTTTGTGCTAAAGTCCATATTATGGGCCCATTTCGATGATTTTCGGCCCAATTGGTCTTTGGAGATGGTTCACGGCCCAAAATAAATCAAGGTATGAGTTTTATGGCCCAATAGGGCTAATTAGATTTGTTATGGCCCAATAAGGCCCATTAGAAATAAACTAGTCCATTCTAGGCTTATGAGGCCCAAAATGTTAAGTTTCATGCAAATGGGTCCAATTAGGGCCCGTTTAAGAGTTCTAAGCCCAAAATAGTCAATTTGGAAGCTTATTGGCCTATTAGGCCAAATTTGGAAATCCTAGTCCATGATGGACCTAAACCGGGATTTCTAGGGTTTCCAATTCTTTGTTGACTATTTGAAGTTTTTGTATAGAGTGTTTGATGAAATTTTGTTGTCATTGAATAAGCATCATACATGATTTCAAGTTTTAATCACCATGTTATCATTGTTCAATGTTTACAAAGAATCAAAATTCCTAGTTGTGACAATTTTACCCCTGGCTAGAGTAAACATCCTTGTCAAAGTCAACTTCCAGTTGGCCTGACTCGCTGAGTTAGCCCGCCAACTCGTCGAGTCCCCTAGTCCTTCATTTGTCCTCAACCCGATTCTGCTCACCGAGTTTAGCAAGAACTCGACGAGTTCTCCTTTATTCAAGATATCGAGACAACCTTTAACCGACTCGCCGAGTTGTATGAACAACTCGTCGAGTCTATCTTCATCATATGAACATGTCCGATCTGTGACTCGTCGAGTTGTATGAACAACTCGTTGAGTCTATCTTCATGGGTTTGGAGAATGCCTTGGACTCGCCGAGTGTGTTCTTCCCCTCGCCAAGTCCCATGGTTTCCAGGCCATGGCTATGTCCTAATGCGTTGAGTCACTCCTATGGACTCATCTAATCTCCTCTAAAACTCAACTGGGTTCCTTTGAACCCCAAACTGATTTGGGGAATCAACCCATGACTTGCTGAGTCCCATAACTGACTCATCGAGTCTATGAATGACCAAGCCCATAAGTGGATTTCTTATGTGCAAAACTTAACCAAAAGGTAGATCTGGGCCCCTAAGGCCGATATAACACGTAAAGTCATAAACTTTACGTGCTTACATGAAACATTTGAGCTTAAAAGGTCACAATGGGGGTTAATAGCATGCATGGGGGTTCGCCATAAAGATGGCACCTTTAATCCATGAGGACCCTTCAAGGTCCAGATCTGAAGGTGTATCAACTTGGGACGTCCAAATCCCAAGAATCAAGCTTCAAAGCCCAAAATAACCATAAGAAGATCTAGGAAATCATAAGTCAAGTGTGAAGCTTTATTACCACAAAATGAGGAGAAGCTGGTGCTGATTATGGATCTGAAATCTCCTCTTGAATCCTCCCTCTTCCTCTTCTTCACCCAACTTCAATCACGCAAGATAACTTAAGAAATGGCTCTAAAATACTCACAAAGCTCAAGGGTGGTGGTTTAGGGATTTCTGGACATTGAGGGAGTGATATGGGGGGCCACAGGGGCGTTATGTTCTTTAAATAGGGAGGCAAACCCTTGCAATTAGGGTTTCCATCAAACAACGCCTACTCACCGAGTCAGTCTTCCGACTCGTCGAGTAGGCTACTTAGTCCCCGACCTGGATTTGTTCTTACTCGATGAGTTGGGCCTTCAACTCGTCGAGCCCAAGGGTAAAAATTATAAAATTAACTTAACTTAAATTCATACCCGGAACTGGGTGTTACAATTCTCCCCCACTTGTCTTAGAGTTCGTCCTCGAAGTCTGCTGTCTCTGAAAATAGCTCGGGGTAGTGCCTCCTCATATCTTCCTCGGACTCCCACGTCCACTCTGAACCCTTGCGGTGATGCCACTGCACCTTAACTAACTCTACCCTTTTGATCCTCAGCTCCTTCATCTTACATTCCAAAATCGCCACCGACCTCTCGATATAGTTCATGCTATCATCCACTTGGATGTCCTCAAGGGGTACCACCGCTGACTCATCCACTAGGCACTTCCGCAACTGCGAAATATGGAATGTGTTGTGGATTTGGCTGAGCTCTGCTGGAAGATCTAGCCGATAAGCAACCCGACCCACCCGGGCCAAAACCATAAATGGACCAATAAATCTGGGGCCCAGCTTTCCCCGCTTCTGGAATCTGATAACATCCTTCCAAGGTGATACTTTCAGGAGGACCATATCGCCCACCTGAAACTCTAAGTCCAAATGGTGCTTGTCAGTGTAACTCTTCTGCCGACTCTGAACAGTCTGGAGCCTGCTCCGGACTTGCTGAATCAGCTCCATGGTCTTGAGTACCACCTCCGTACTCCCCATGACTCTCTGACCGACCTCTCCCCAGCAGATTGGGGTCATACACTTCCTCCCGTAGAGCATCTCAAAGGGAGGCCGGTCTATACTGGAGTGATAGCTGTTATTGTATGAAAATTACGCTAACGGAAGATACGTATCCCAACTGCCCCGAAATCTAGCACACATCCTCTAAGCATGTCCTTAAGAGTCTGAATCGTCCTCTCGCTCTGTCCACCGGTCTGAGGGTGGAAAGCAGTGCTGAAATGGAGACGAGTGCCCATCTCATTGTGAAACTGCTTCCAAAACCTGGAAGTAAAACGTACATCTCGATCCGATACTACCGAGACTGGCACCACATGGCATGCCACGATCTCTCGAACATAGATCTCGACCAGCCTCTCTGCCGAGATACTTTCCTGAATCAGAATGAAGTGAGCACTCTTGGTCAATCGATCCACGATGACCCATATCGAATCTACTCCATGTACGGTCCTAGGAAGCTTTGTGATGAAATCCATGGTGATATCTTCCCATTTCCACACGGGAACGTCCTGCGGCTGCATCTTGCCGTGGGGCCTCTGATGCTCTGCCTTGACCTTCCTGTAGGTCAGGCATCACTCCACATACCATGCTATATCCTACTTCATGCAGGGCCACCAATAATCTAGGCGAAGATTCTGATACATCTTCGTTGCCCCAGGATGGATGGAGAATCTGGACTTGTGGGCTTCATCCATCAGTACATGCCGTACCCTTCCCCAGTAGGGCACCCAGACCCTTCTATGCAGGGTTAACAACCCAAGACTATCGTAATCAAATGAATCCACCTGGCCTACGATTCTCTCACAAATGAAGCCACCTGCGCCTCTCGTATCTGCTCTAGCAATGGAGTCATCACCGTCATCTTCAGACATATGTCTCGGATCGGAGCCGCCGCCTCTTTACAGCTCAGGGCGTCAACCACTACGTTGGCCTTGCCCGGATGGTAAAGGATCTCGCAGTCATAATCCTTAACCACATCTAGCCACCGACGTTGCCTCATATTCAAATTCGGCTGATCCATGAGGTACCTCAAACTCTTGTGATCCGTGTAAATAGTACACCGGACCCCATAAAGGTAGTGTCGCCAAATATTGAGGGCGAAAACCACCGCCCCCAGCTCCAAGTCATGAGTCGGATAGTTAGCCTCGTGAGGCTTCAATTGCCTTGAAGCATAAGCTATCGCGTGACCTCGCTGCATCAACACTGCTCCCAATCCTGTGATCGAAGCATCATAGTATACTACGAAATCATCTACCCCCTCTGGCAGAGTGAGAATCGGTGCCTCGCACAGCCGCTGCCTGAGCGTTTCAAAGGCTGTGTGCTGCTCAGGACCCTAGCAAAGCACCATCGACTTCTTGGTCAGTCAGGTCAATGGTGCTACTATCTTGGAGAAGTCCTGGATAAATCTCCTGTAATACCCTTCCAAACCTAGGAAGATCTGAATCTTGGATGGAGACCTCGGGACTTCCCACTGCATCATGACCTCAATCTTGGCCAGATCAACCAGTATACCCTTCTGGTTGACAAGATACCCCAGAAACTGCACCTCGCGCAACCAGAACTCGCACTTGGAGAACTTTGCAAAGAGTCTCTCCCTCCTTAGGGTCTCTAGCACCTCCCTCAGGTGTTCCTCGTGCCGCTCCTCAGTCTTGGAATAAACCAAGATGTCATCAATGAACACTATAACCGATCGGTCTTGCATCGGTCTGCAAACGCGGTTCATGAGATCCATGAATGCGGCTGGAGCATTGGTGAGCCCAAACGGCATCACCGCAAACTCATAATGACCATAGCGGGTCCTAAAAGCGATCTTCCGCACATCCTCATCTCGGACCCACATCTAGTGATATCCGGACCGTAAATCAATTTTGGAAAACCAAGATGCTCCCTGAAGCTGGTCGAACAAATCATCTATCCTCGGGAGTGGGTAATGGTTCTTTACCGTTACCTTATTCAGCTCTCGGTAGTCTATACACATGCGATGCGACCCGTCCTTTTTCACAAATAGGATCGAGGCTCCCCATGGCGAACTGCTCGGTCTAATAAAATATTTGTCTAGCAGCTCCTGCAGCTGCGTAGACAACTCTTGCATCTCTGTAGGAGCCAACCGATACGGTGCACTGGCTATCGGAGCCGCACCAGGGACCAGGTCAATCCGGAACTCAACCTATCTCTCAGGAGGTATCCCAGGAAAAGCCTTCGGGAATACATCCGGGTACTCACGTACTACTAGTACATCATCAGCTGTCGCCTTTCCCTTATCCCGGGTATCCATAACATAGGCGACGTACCCCATGCAACCCTGCTAAAAGTAACGCCTTGCTCTCGCTGCTGAACAAAGAATCGGTCCGCGTTGTGGCCTCTCGCCCTGAATCACTAACTCTCCCCCGCTAGGAGTGCGAACCCTAACTCACTGTAGCTCGCAATCAATCACTGCCCCATTGGGGCTCATCCAATCCATACATACTATAACCTTATTCCCTCGCAGGGGAATAGGAACCAAGTCTACTGAGAACTGCTCATCAAATAACCGCAATGTACAACCCTTATGAACCGTAGCGACTCTGACTGTCCTGTCATCAGCTATCTCCACATCAAGTGGGCAATCCAGCTCCCCCAGAGCTCTGCTAAATCGCTTGCTAAGCGCGAGCGACACAAAGGATCGGGTAGCCCCCCAATCAAACAATACAAGAGCTGAGATGTTGTTCACTAGGAATGATCATATAGACAAACACATAACCATAAGCAATAAACAATAATAATAAAAAGACAATGGAGAAGACACATACCCGTAACCACATCAGGAGTCGTCCGAGCCTCCTCAGCTATCAACTGGAATGCTCTGCTCTTCGCCACTGGCGTCTCGGCCCGACCCTTTCGGCCGTCTATAATCCTCGGGGTAGCAGGAGCGGGTGCCACCACCTGTCCTGCTGATGCTAAACTCGGACACTGGGAGCTTCTGTATCCCCTCTGATTGCAATGAAAGCAAATCAGGTCAGATGTTGGGGTGGGGTTCACAGTGGTAGTAGCGGTACAATCCTTACTCATGTGCCCGGTCCGACCGCACTTGTAGCAGCTAAAACTCCCCGCCTTGCACACCCTATTGTGCAACCTGCCACACTTGCCACACCGACTGTCGCTCTGCTGACCTCTAGACCTGTGATCAGACACCTTGGGCTTTTTGCCCGAACTCGCTGCGCCAGACATCAACTTCGGCTTCCTCTTTCTCTCCATCTCTCTTTCTCTCTCTCTCTCTCTCTCTCTCTCTCTTTCTTTCTCTCTCTCTCTCTCTCTCTCTCTCTCTCGCCCGTGCTATCATATCCTCCAGCGTTTTACAGTTGGATCGGCTCACAAACTGGCGGATATCATTCCGCAACATCTCATGATATCGGGCCTTTTTCATCTCCTCATCCGTGACATACTGTGGAACAAGAAGAGCCCTCTCCCTAAAATTGGCGGTAATCTCAGCCACAGTCTCTGTCGTCTGCTGAAGGTCTTGAAACTCCCTAGCAAGATGCTGCACCTCAATGACGGGTGCGAACTCGGCCCTGTACCTGGTCGTGAAATCACCCCAGGTCATCACATCCAAAGCTGCGTGATCGCCAATGGCTCTCCCGACCTCCTCCCACCAGTCTCGTGCCCTGTCCTTCAGAAGACAGGATGCCAATCTGACCTTGTCCCCCTCGGGACATTTGCTGGTGCGAAACGTGTTGGCAACATCTGGCAACCACCTGGTACTAGCAATGGGGTCTCGGGCCCTATGGTAATCGGGAGCTCCACAGGCTCTAAACTCCCTGAATGTGAGCGTTCACAACCCCTTCATGACCGCCACCTCAGCACGGAACATGCTCAACCTCTCATCCATAAGCTCCAATATAACCTCCTTGATCGAACCGAAGATCACAGGAGTCTGCTCGAGAATAGTGCATGTGATCTGTGAGGAGAGGAACTCCCTAGTCTGCTCATCTAGCTGCTCGGCCCCCGATCCTGAACCCGATCCCTCACCGGAACTGGCAACTGCCGGTCTCGGGCATAGAACCACCATTCTGAAAACAGATCATAACAAACGTCAGATTACTAACAATAACTCGAGGGATCACGTCTACTACAAGTTCCCCGGTCTTGCCTCAGCCTTCCTCGACTCGAGTATGGATCCTTTTCTTTCAGTAGCATGGGCCCATACTACCTTCCACATGTACCCGTATTCTCCTCAAGGACTGCCTTGACTCCACTAAGTCCCTTCTACTGCTACTGCTCTTTGCTACTCTCATCCTAGGCTTTCCCTAGGATAATCAACAACCCACTCTCTGCCATCAACTGCATAAGAAGTCCCTGCTTTCTTCCCCTAACTAACTCGCGAATACTATTGTAACGTCCCAATTTTCGAGTCCAAAAATTTTGTTTTTAATTAAGTGGTTTATAAATTAGTTTATCAAAGCATTGCCAAGATCATGTCAATACATAAAACCATAATATGATGTCTCAAAACCAAATCATCTTGAAGTAACAAAATATCATAGTACAATCCCATAAAACTCTAAGTGGAAATCATGTGTGTGTATGATGCGTGCTACACCGCCGACTCCTTCTCCTTAGACGAAGAGGTACCTAAAACCAAAACTAAAACTGTAAGCATAAAGCTTAGTGAGTTCCCCCAACATACCACATCCCATACAATCACATAGCATACATACTGCCGGGCAATTCTGGGGTGCCCGACCTACCCATGTCAAGCCATTCTGGGACGCTGACCTACCCATGTCAGGCCATTCTGGGGTGCCGACCTACCCTTATCACGCCGTTCTGGGGTACTGACCTACCCTTCGGTCCTAACGACCAAGTCAGGGAAAAGCTATTCCATACTACTACCACTAATTCACATAGCATATCACATAAGCATATCTCATAAGCATATCTCACAAACATATCACATAATCATGCCAAGATAATTATCACAAAGACAATTATCTACCAATTAATCATGTTAGTGGGCTGGCATTGTGGCCTTAGACCCACCCCTACTGGAAGGTAACTCACCTCGATGTCTTGCAATGTCTGAACTATCTTCGGCGTACAAGGTGACTACCCTCGACTCCTCGATCCCTAGACGACAATACTTCAAAGTTATTCATTTGAGTATGCAACCCTAACCTGGGTCATACCAAAAACAGGCAAAGTCAACATTGGTCAAAGTCAACACCTAGTTGACATGACTCGCCGAGTTGGTCTATAAAATCGTCGAGTCCATCCTCCACTAACCCGATCCAACCCCAACTCCACTTGTCAAGTCTAGCAAGAACTCGACAGGTTCTCCTTCATTAAAACCATCGGGACCATCTTCATCCGACTTGTCGAGTTATTCCTTGAACTCGGCAAGTTCACCTCCCTCATAAGAATGTGTCCGGTCTACGACTCGTTGAGTTGTATGAACAACTCGTCGAGTCCATCTTCAAAGATTGGGAGATTACCTTGGACTCACCGAGTCTGTTTGTAACACCAGGATTTCCAGGTATCATAATTTAAGTATTTATTTTTGAGTTAAGAAGAGGGACTCGACGAGTTGACGCCTAAACTCTTCGAGTAGGAACCTGATTGATGGCTCGGATTAATGAATGGACTCGACGAGTCGGCAAGAAGACGCGACGAGTCCGCGCTGTGGGAAGAAACCCTAAATCTTTGGGCTTGTGCCCTATTTAAGGGTCCTTATGGCCTTCATTGGCGGCCACCTTCACCCTTGAGAGATCCCTACGAACCAGAGAGCATAGAGAGTGAGAGAAGAGCCATCTTGAGCTTTATTGGTGTGATTTTGCAAAGGAAAAGAAGGGTTTCAGCAAGAAGGACCAAAGGAGGTTGTCATTCTGAGATTTTGGAGCAAGGAGTTTCACTTTGAGGTAATAAATCGACTCTGTCTTTCTGTATGGTGTAGATTGCATGAATCTATGGTTCTTGATCCTTGTCTTCAAAGGATTTTGGAGTATATGAAGTTCCAATGTAGAATAAGCATTAGATCTGGACCTTAAGAGGTCTAGAGAGTCCCAACCTTCCAGCTTTATGCAGTCCCTTTGGAGTTGTGGACCTTGGTTGCCATTTTAGGAGCTATTTCATCAAATAAGGACATATGAGTGTTGCATGAGCTTAAGGATTGAACCTTTACGTAGTTTTTGGGTGTTAGGAGGTCAGATCTATAAGTTAGAGAAGCAGATCTGACCTCAGAAGGTCATTTGAGTGTTGCCATGGAGGGAACTCACTGAGTTCATAAGGGGACTCGACGAGTCGAGTCGGGTTGCCCCGCGATTCGTGACCAGTGGTAACCCGTCGAGTGAAAGGATAACTCGACGAGTTGAGTGAGGCCTTAGGAGGATTATGAGAACACGCATGGACTCGCCGAGTCACCTTAGTGCACTCGACGAGTCTAGTCAAAGTTTGACTGTTGACTTCAGTTGACCTTTGGGTTTTGGTCAAGCTGATTCGAGAAAGGTTAGGGAAGGGTAGAATGGTCTTCTACCCATTCTTTAGAGATGAGGACAAGTGAAAGTATTGATTAGAGGTGTTATCATATTGATAGGAGGAGGCTAGGTCGGGTTATCAAGCACGAGAGGTTATCTGACATCATACGAGGTGAGTCTTCTCACTATACTTTACCTAGAGTGGTAATTATGTGTGACCGGAAGGTCTTATGTGCTATGATGAGTATGTGATGTATGCTGTTATATGATATGTATATGCTATGTTATGTTATGAGTATTATGATATGGATCGGAAGGTTAACAGTGTATGGTCCGGAATGTCAAGATGATACGGACTGGAATGTCAGAGAAGTGGGACCGGAAGGTCTACCAGGATTATGGGACGGAAGTCCCCCGAGACACATTGACCGGAAGGTCTTGTAGAGTTATAGCCTTGAGTGGCGTATGTGCGTATGTGGTATTTTGGGGAACTCACTAAGCATTTTTGTTTACCGTTTTGTGTGATATGTGTTTCAGGTACCAGTGAGGATCGCGGGAAGGCGCCGGCATGATCCGTACACACTGATAGAGATTTATGTGTTTGATATTCTGGGACATGTTTTCTGAGATAACATTTGATACAATGAGTTTTGAAATTGTTTGATGAAATTTATTATGTTTGGCAATGAAAATTTACGTTGTTACAAGTTGGTATCAGAGCCTTGGTTTGAGGGATTCGGATGCACCTTCGGGTGTAACTGAACTGAAACTGAGGACTTGAGGAAGTTTTTCATAAAAGAAACATTTTTTTTAAATAGTAAAAGATTTTGAGAAAAGCATGGGGAACAGTGTGTACGATCAGTCAGCTCCCGAACGGTGATTTCCCAAAATACCCTTACATTATGTGTTATTAGATATTGTGTGATATGCTATGTATGATAGAGTAGGCTAGGTATTCATATTAGGACCAGAGTGGCCTGATTTGTGATGCCTTAGCATAGGAGATTGCTGCTGCTATGAGATGTTTTGAGAGTGAGTAGGTAGCAGTGAGGAGCGTATGAGAGGTCTACCGAAGGGTAGCCTATGCTTAGCGAGATGTAGAGTACTTGTGATCTGGGATCCTAGGAGGAGGACTTGGGGTCAATGCTGATGCGGTATGGACGGTAGTATAGGGCTTGTACTACTAAAAATACCGGATCAATGAACAGTCCAAGTAAAAATCCTTAGGGTACTAAGGAACAAGTAGGGTTGAGTTATCGAGTGCAAGTATACTCGAGAAAGTCTCGGATATTTTATGTTGTATTTCAGAGACATCATGGTTGGGACACGCTACAGACCAGAGACCAGCGGTGTGAGCGACGAGGAGATTCATCGGATGATCCACGAGGAGGTGGCTGCGACTATCCGTGTAGAGATACCGGAGATGTTTGTGTCTATTAAGACCACTTTGATTGAGACGTTCGATGAGAGATATGATGTGATTACTGAGGTTGTAGCCGCTGCAGCTGCCAGACCTCAGGGGGTGATTCGTTGATGTTCCGGGAGTTCAGTAACACGAAGCCACCAGAGTTTGATGGGACGCAGGATCCGATCACTACGATGAGATGGATTTCTAACATTGAGGGATGCTTCTACACCTGTTTGTGTTTGGAGCATATGAGGGTACGGTTCGCATTGAACCAGCTCCGCTTGGGAGTGAAGGATTGGTGGAAGTTTGTGACGGCAGATCTCACTCTTGCAGAGATTACAACGGTGACCTGGGAGAGGTTAACCACCATGTTTAGGGATGAGGGAACGGTTGGCGCAGGAGTTCTTGTCCCTCAAGCAGGGGACAGAGTTCGTGACTGTGATTACACGGATGTTTCACTAGAGGGCATTGTTTTTCCCTAAGCACGTGTCTTCTGAGCAGGCACACATGAGTCGATACCTAAGCATATTGAGGAGGGACATTCAGGAGTTTGTGGCAAACTCATCATATCGTACATTTTCCGAGCTTCAAGAAAATGCTCGGAAGAGGGAGATCGAGCTGGAGGCTCAAGCCAGGGAGGAGGCTGAGTCTCAGAGGATAGACAAGTGGCCGGTATAGTCTCAACCGGCAGCCAAGCGGGCTAAGTCCGCCAATACGAGATCTGGAGGTCAGAAGGGCTGCACTTGTGGGAAGTGTGGCAAGGTACATGATGTAGTGTGTCGAGCAGGTGCTTGCTACAAGTGTGGCAAAGAGGAGCATATAGCCAAGTACTGCCCCAAGGGATTTATGGTTTGCTTTCATTGCAACCAGATGGGCCATCAGAAGGCCGAGTGCCCGCAGCTGTTACAGGGATCAGCCCAGGGATCTGCCCCTGCTACTGCACGAGTTACTAAGGGTCGGCCAGTAACGGCCGATGCACCGAAGGCTCACGGGAGAGCCTTTCAGCTGACAGCGGAGGAGGTCCGCGCAGCGCCAGATGTCGTGGTTGGTATGTATTCTTTCATTTATTTATGTTGAGTTTGAGATATTGTGCTTATATTATGGTGTGCGTAGGTACTTTTCTTGTGAATTCTGTACCTACTTTGGTGCTTTTTGACTCGGGTGTGAGTCGATCTTTCGTGTCTGTAGCGTTTAGTCAGCACATCAGTATCCGACGAGAGGTGTTGACTCAACCTCTACGAGTTTCCATAGCCGACGAGCAAGCGATGTATGCTACTGATGTGATTCGAGGATGTGTACTCGAGATCTTCTGTGTTGAGTTCCCGATAGATCTGGTCCCGATTGCGATGGGGGACGTTTGCGTCATTGTGGGCATGGATAGGCTGAGCCGACTTAGGGCTGTTATAGATTGTGAGCGTCAGATGGTGACGATACGAGACCCTAGTGGGGGAGTGTTGACAGTATATGGTAAGGGCACCCGATGTGGGTCAGCATTTTGCTCGGATGCCAGAGCGAGACAGAGTCTACAACAGGGCTACAGTGGGTTTGTAGCCTATGTGATGGATACACGAGTGGCCACAGAGAGGCCGAGTTCGGTTGGTGAGGTGCCGATAATGCGGGAGTTCCCGGATGTTTTCCCCGAGGAGTTGCTGGGGGTGCCTCCCGAGAGGCAGGTGGAGTTTCACATCGATTTGGTTCCGGGAACGGTGCACATTCCCAAGGCACCCTATCGCCTTGCGCCGACAGAGATGCAAGAGTTGTCCTCGCAGCTTCAGGAGCTGTTAGGGAAGGGGTTTATCCGACCGAGTAGCTCGCCGTGGGGAAACCGATGCTTTTTGTCAAGAAAAAGGATGGTTCACACTGGATGTGCATTGATTACCAGGAGTTGAACAAGTTGATGGTCAAGAACTGTTATCCATTACCGAGGATCGATGATTTGTTCGATCAGCTGCAGGGAGTGTCTTGGTTCTCCAAGATAGACCTGAGGTCTGTATATCATCAGATGAGAGTGTGGGATGAGGATATCCTGAAGACGGAGTTTAGGACTCGTTATGGGCATTACGAGTTCGTGGTGATGCCTTTTGGGCTCACCAATGCACCAGCAGCGTTCATGGATCTCATGAATAGAGTATGCAGGACGATGTTGGATCGATCGGTGATTGTGTTCATCAATGACATTATGGTGTATTCGAGATCTAGAGAGCAGCATGAGGAGCATCTGAGTGAGATCCTCAGAGTATTGAGATCGGAGAGGCTTTACGCCAAGTTCTCCAAGTGTGATTTCTGGTTACGAGAGGTCCAGTTCTTAGGACATCTCGTTAACCAGAATGGGATAATGGTCAATCTGGCCAAGAATGAGGCTGTTATGAGATGGGAGGTGCCGAGATCCCCCACCGAGATCAGGAGTTTTCTGGGGTTAGATGGCTACTACCGGAGATTCATCAAGGATTTCTCCATGATTGCCGTTCCCCTCACCAGATTGACCCGAAAGGGCGTTCCTTTTACTTAGGGTCCCGAGCAACGGACCTCGTTTGAGACTCTTCGCCAGAGGCTGTGCGAAGCCTCGGTGTTAGCCCTTCCAGAGGGAATGGAGGATTTTGTGGTGTTTGGTGACGCGTCGATATCAGGGTTGGGTGCGGTGCTTATGTAGAGAGGGCATGTGATAGCATACGCATCGAGGCAACTGAAGCCTCATCAGGCGAGGTATCCCAACCAGGATTTGGAGTTGGGGGCAATGGTGTTCGCCCTCAAGATAGAATGCCATTATTTGTATGGGTTCGGTGTACCATATACACGGACCACAAGAGTTTGAAGTATCTGATGGATCAGCCCATCTTGAACATGCGCCAGAGGAGATGGTTGGATGTGGTAAAGGATTATGATTGTGAGATCTTGTACCAACCGGGCAAGGCTAACGTTGTAGCTGAAGCTCTGAGCTGCAGGGTGGAGAGTGTCCCGATTCGAGATATATGCATGAGGATGACGGTGATGACTCCGGTATTGGATACCATCCGAGAGGCCCAAGCAGAGGCAGTGAGGCCGGAGAACCGCAAGAGAGAGCGGGTGATTGGGCAGGTATCCGAGTTCGTTACTGATAACCGAGGGCTTATGACCTTTCATTGTCGGATTTGGGTGCCATTTATGAGTGGGACACGTAGCATATTGATGGAGGAGGCGCACAGATCGAGGTTCTCGATCCATCCCGGGGCCACTAAGATGTATTTGGACCTAAAGAGAGATTATTGGCGGCCCTGTCTGAAGAGGGATGTTGCGTGGGTTGTAGAAAGGTGCTTGACCTGTCGTCGGGTTATGGCCGAGCACCAGCGTCTACATGGCAAGTTGCAGCCATTGGAGGTTCCCCAGTGGAAGTAGGAACAAATTTCTATGGATTTCATCACCAAATTGCCAAGGACCGAGAGGGGTGTTAATGCAATTTGGGTGATTATGGATCGCCTGATGAAGAGTGCTCACTTCCTTGCTATCAGTGAGAGCTCTTTTGCTGAGAGGCTGGCAGAGTTATATGTGAGGGAGGTGGTGTCACGACATGGGGTGCCGATCTCGATTGTGTCGGACCGAGATGTATGTTTCACTTCCAGGTTCTGGAAGAAGTTTCATCAGGAGTTAGGTACAAGATTGCACTTCAGTACTACATACCACCCACAGACGGATGGACAGAGCGAGCGGACGATTCAGACGCTCGAGGACATGCTTCGTGTATGTGTTTTAGACTTTGGTGGAAGTTGGGATACGTACCTTCCTTTGGCTGAGTTTTCCTACAACAACAGCCACCATGTGAGTATTGGTATGCCTCCCTTTGAGCTTTTATATGGGAGGAGGTTTCAGACACCCATCTGCTGGGGGAGAGGTAGGATAGCGGGTGATGGGTAGCACTGAGATAGTGCTTCAGACAACTGAGCAGATACAACAGGTCAGACAGAGGTTGTTGACAGCCCAGAGTCGCCAGAAGAGTTATGCGGATAGGCGCCGATCTGAGCTCGAGTTCCAGGTTGGAGACTTTGTACTCTTGAAGGTATCTCCTTGGAAAGGGGTGATCTGATTCAGGAAGAGGGGCAAGCTGGGGCCCTGGTACATTGGTTCATTTAGAGTGACTGCGAGGGTGGGTGAGGTAGCATATCGTTTGGAGCTACCTGCGGAGTTGAGCCACATACATGAAACCTTCCACGTATCTTAGTTGAGGAAGTGTTTAGCCAATGAGACGACAGTGGTACCGCTAGAGGATACTCAGGTGGATGCGATCCTGAATTATGTAGAGAGGCCGATTGCGATATTGGATAGGAAGATCAAGGTTCTAAGGAACAAAGAGGTGCCCCTGGTTCAGGTCCAGTGGCAACATCGGAGAGGGTCCGAGCTGACTTGGGAGCCGGAGGCGGAGATGCAGGAGCAACATCCATAGCTGTTTGTAAAGTGAGACTTCGAGGGCGAAGTATGATTCTAGTGGGGGAGAATTGTAATACCCGGATTTCCAGGTATCATAATTTAAGTATTTATTTTTGAGTTAAGAAGAGGGACTCAACGAGTTGACGCCTAAACTCGTCGAGTAGGAACGCGACTGATGACTCGGATTAATGAATGGACTCGACGAGTCGGCGTGACAACCTGAAATTTCCAAGCTTGTTTAATCAATTAAACCTATCAGTTTTAGACTCATTTTGCTTTCAGTTATCACTATTTGGAACCTGTTTTGAGTGTTCTAACCCTAGTTGTCACACCCCAAAACCAAGAACGGCGGAAACGTTCAGGGGTGGAGGACGTCATGTGAAGTATCATAACAGTATAAAGTAGTAAACAAGCAACAACATCATCCATTGCATTAAAAGTAAAATTTTAATACATGTGTGTTCTTTCATTGTAATAAGACACCAAAATAGGTAATCAAAATAAAAGACGAGTCTTGTTTGTGCTCCGTCTTCTCAAAACCTGGTCATCGTACCTGTCTACTGGTGACCTGAGAATACAATTTATTTTGAAAGCGAGTATCAGCATAAAGCTGGTGAATTCATAAGTATTTAATTGTCATTACCCTATTTTGGAAAGTTGTTATGAATGCCATGTAAATCTTTGAATGAAACATTTGATATAAGTATGAAAACCCTAGAAAATCCCATATTTCCTATTAGTATAAGAGTAGTCTTCTACCAAGACTTGAATGTTTTGAAGGTAGTCTTCTACCAAGACTTGTATGTTTTGCTGTAACAAAGATGGTTTTCCCTTTTTACGACTACTATTAACATTATATAGTCTACCTCATCGTTTATGTGAATGTATCACAAAATAAAAGTAAAAGGGGAAATATAGCCATATAAGTATTATCCTTTTGTAGTAGGATAAACACGACATCGCGACTGCCGAAACGTATTGACCTTGAATATCCGTAGATGTTCATTTTCCTCTGTAGCTAATAGCAGGTTGGAGGAATTGTTAGTCTCGTAAAGGTACCCCTAGTATAAGTATTAACCGTAGGCATCCATAGATGTTCATTACCTTTGTTGCTAATAGGTGGGTGCCGGAATGGTTAGTCCCGTATAGTATCCTTTTGTACTAGGATAGACAGAACTAAACTACACGTATGATATGTAATAGTATCTAGGTACAAGTATCCATGTAAGTGTATCTCTTCATATAACATTTAGTATAGACTCATGAATGAACTGACTCTGGTGTAATTTCTTGTAATAGAAATAATGTTTTGTATCTCCTAACTATCCCTATAATAGTTTATGGAAGGTAATTGATGTCCAAGAAGGTTTATACACTCTTACTACACAAGAGTGTGGGAAAACTGAATAAAGGATGAAAACTATCATATCAATACATATATATAAGAACATAAGTGTATAAATATAATTTTGATCAAGAAGATGAAAAATGGTTTTGTAAGACATTTAAGAGTTTTGAACAATAAATAACAATGACTTGATGTCATTTTAATAAACATTTCAAAAGTAATACATTTGATAACAAAGTATTTTTATGATAGAAAACCATTTTATGCATCACATTTTGAAGTATGTGAACTCAGATGGATGAAAGCACAGTTATAAATCACATGTGATTGATTCATTAACATGCTATTTTCTACTTGTATTCCCCCCATTACAGCATTTAAAATCATTTAAAACATTGATTAAGGGGTATGAACTCACCTGTAGATGGTGGTTTGGATGAACTGAATGATGTAGGATAGCTAGGTGACAAATGAAGACTTGTTCACACCAAATGATCGTAGTTAACATATAATCACACATATATGTATCCAATTAGACTTTAAACCAATAATTGACAAAGTTAAGACATCCTAAGGCATGTAAAACACCTTATATAAGTGCTACAAGTCATAAGGATTGCATCTAAGTGCAAAAGGACCTTGCTATTGTGTTTGGGGCTCAAGGGTAAACTCCTTTGGAGTTTACGGTTTTCATGACCATTACCCAATGAGTTTATGGTCGTAAACTCCTCACCTTTTGACCATAAGTTGTTTTGAGGTTTTACAAGTCCTTTGAAGCATTTCTACTTGATGGTTAGGCCTTTGGAAGATATTAGAGCATCATTACACTCCTTTGAGAAGTTTACGGCCCCAAGGCCATTTCCTTTTGGGTTTACTACCATAAACCCATATGGAAAGTGGCATTTTCATGTTTTCAAGTCCTATGCTCATCAAAGAATGTATCCTTGTTAGTTACTAAGGCATAGGAAGGAATATGGGTCATTTATACTTACTTTGGGGTGCTTACGGTTTTGGGAGCTCCCCAAACCGTAAACACATATAAATGAGAGATTTTTGTGCTTTTTATGTGATAAAAACATCAAGGAAGGATCAAGGAAGGATTTAGACATGTCCCTTAGGCTTGTGAATGGACTAAGGCACCCTAAGGCACCCTTTGACACCTTACTTGGTGTTTACGGTTTTGGGAGCTTCCCAAAACCATGAACACCTTGTTCTTGGTGTTCTTGGGACATTTCCTTGATGTAAATATGTATAACAAGCTTTATAAGACTCTTGAATAGAGGTACTTACTATATGGAAGCTTGAAATGAGCTAAAAGTCCAAGAACACTAGTGTGTGTTCTTGGTGTTTTGGAAATCTAATCAAATCATGAAATTTGATGGATTAAAAGATGTATAATCACTAGTTGTTATGATATAACAACAAATCAAGCCAAGAAGTACTTACGTTTTTGGGAAATCGGGTGAAAGACGGGATGGTAGTTGAGAGTGTTTAGAGTTTGCTCTTGAGATTGCAAGTAAGAAATGAAGTATTTTGGGGAGTAAAATCATGCTTAAGGCATGAGTTTACGGGTTTTGGAGGGATTTACGGCCCAAACATAAAAGTTTGGCAGTGAATCTCTTAACTACGTGGTATTTGCGGTTTTGGAATTTAAAGACTCGAGACGACACTTCCTTTCACCCGTTCGTTTAAAGATTAATTAATAAAATAATCAAACGAACTTTAAATTTGCTAAAAACAATTGAAAATGAACTTGACTTATAATTTGAAGTGACTGACTTTAGGGTTTGACCGAATGAAAATTTCGGGTTGTCACACTAGTACATCAAAGGAATAAGAGATTGGAAATAATAGCTTAAGTTCTTAACTGCCTGCAACCGTAAACCTCCTCAAAAGGGAGTTTACGGTCAAGACCAATGAGGTTATGGTCATGGTGACTGTAAACCCATCCCTATATATATGGAGGGTGATCACTTCAGCCATTCTTTTCCTTCTTTCAAGCCTTAGAACCGATTCTCTCTCAAAAAGCATAAACTTTTGCTTCCAAATCTTCAAGAACAAGTAAGTGATTCCTTCTTTGTGTGTTAGATCCTTCCTAAATCCATGTTTCACTCTAGATTCATCCAAGGATTTCATCTTTTAACTAGATCATCAAATTGTGTTTTGGACAGAAGACACCTTCCTTGCCTTCAAAACCGTAAGAACCATCCTCCTTTACATCTATCTAGTTACAATCCTTGATTTTGGACTTAAGATCATCACTCTTTGCGTAAACAAAAGAGTTTAAGGTTCTATAAATCTTCATAGACCGTAAGCCTTTATAAATTAAGGGTGTTCTTATAGCCTTTACCCTTTCTAAGGCTAAGCATGGTCTCTAGAATCTGATGCCTTTGAATGAAGCCCTTGAAAACCATCATTTGTGCAATATTTGATGAGTTTGCGGTTGAATCTCCTTAGACCGTGAACTCCATGACTGTAAGGTCATTGGACCGTAATCACTTAAGACCGTAATCACCTAATACCATGAACACTTGGACCGTGAACTCCAATGGTCATACCTCTTTGACCGTAAACTCTATAGGGTGGCCATATACCATAGTTATGCAATCATATGTGATTATATCCCATAAATCATAGAGTTTCCTAGCCAATAAGGGTGTTACCCTTCTTATTTAGTTGTCTATACACTAAATTAATACACATACATGTCTATATGTGTCTATTAGGATCATTGTGTGCTCAAGGTTACATGTGACACTCTACAATCCTCTTCCAACCACACGTCAGAACCACTCACTACAGGTGAGTTCATACCCTGGGATCTACCTTTTAAATGATTTTAAATGATTTTATGGGGGGGGGGGGGAATACAAGTTGAAACATTGTAGTTATTATATCACTCTCATGTGATCAATAACTAGAACAAACAGATAGATCTTCTTATACTTTCAAACTGTGTTATCAAACATCTATTTCAAAAACATCTTTATCAAATTCTTTTCAAACTAAAACTACTTATTCAAACTCTTTTACTTATATTGTCAAAAATCATGTCTATATAGATATAGTTATTTAAGTAAGTTTGAAAGGACTTAGGACTGATAACTCACTCTATTTCCTGTTCCTTGTTTGGTTGTGGACATAGAGTATTTGGTTGTTTGTCCGAGTGTCGTTTGAATGATAGTTATATATTATGTATATGTATATAGATATAAAAGCTTTTATTTCAGTTCAATACGTAAGTAGGCATTTAAACAACATCACTAGTAAACTATAATAGGTATAGTTTAAGAGATTACTACTCATTATTACTAGTACAATGAAACATACAAGAGTCAGTTCACTTATGAGTCGATACAAATTTACTATTATGAGAAACAGAAAAAACATACTATGATGAGAAACTTAGAGAACATACACTATACTATACAAGAGAACATACTATACACTAGTACAACGAGAACATTAATACGCTATAAGTTACTATACAAACATTACGATACGATAACTAGAATGTGAAATACTATTTCATGATACAACAATACATTGTTGTATCACGTTGTAACCAGAGTCTTTTGGATGGAGAGCGGGCATCGTGTGTATAGATCTATACATGACAGACACTCCCACACCCCGACTGCTAGCTACAGTCCCAGCCGGTAAGGCCAAGGGGTGACAAAATGTCACCTCACTATTTCATGACGCTAGAAAGTCGTCGGGTATTCAGTCATCAATCAGCATGGATACAAACTAATTCAAATCTAAACCTTTAATTAACCAACTTCAAATTAAAGGCAATAAAACTCACCAAGGAGTATGGTACATTTAATACGACGTTGAGTCTTCATTTTTATCATTTCATAGTCAGTAGTGTCACTGCTGAGGTAGAACACACTATTTTCCTAGTAGATGATTGAAATAATTGGGAGGAAACATACTTTTGCATAGTAACTAAGTATTACTATATTTTCCCTACTATTATAAGTACGTATGTAAACATTACATTTTTATACAAAAATAAACATGTAGAACTGTCGAGCCTCGGGTTGAAGGCTACATTATTTTATAAGTAGGAAATATAGGATTTTCTGGGAAAACTTTATAAACTTTTCAAGGTTTCAATACAAACATTTCGAGGTCTTTAACTACTAAATGACACTAAATACTTATGAACTCACCAACATTTTATGATGATACTCTCTTTCAAAATAACTTGTATTCTCAGGGAACCAGTAAGACAAGTACACCCATGCAGCTTTTGAAGGACGAAGTGGATCCAAGACTCGTCTGTATTTTGATTCTACATTTTTGGTGTCATTTAAACCTTACAAAAGAACACACATGTATTTAACTATTCTATTAATGCAATGGATGTGGTTGCTTGTTTTTACTATTATGCATTGTTATGATACTATACATGACGTCCTCCACCCCCGAATGTTTCCGCCAATTTGGTTTGGGGGTGTGACAGATTGGTATCAGAGCCTTGTTTATAGTGAATCGAGTATATCAATCCATAAAAGATATGCAAACTATAAACACAACGGGATTAAAATACTCTGACCAAGAGTTTATACTTTTAAATAATAAAATATTTAACCAAGTATACATACATACATTCATACCAAGGTCAGTATCATATTAGAACAGAACAAAAGTATTACGATTGTTGAACATCACAAGTAGACTTGGGGATGTATGGTCGGTTTTGGGAATAACATAGCCTGATCAACTATGTTGGTCCGAGAAGTGATTAGCATATGCCCAAGAATGGTTGTGAGGTTGCAACAAGTCTAAAAACTCACCAAACCTACTACAATGAGAACATTGAAAAAGAACATTAACCAAAAATACTATAAGAGTATTTTGTGTTACTATAATTACTTATTTGAGAACTAATGTAACGACCCAAAAATCACGACTAAAAATTTCTTTTAAAACATTACTAAAACCGTATTTATAAAAACGTATCATATGTCATAAAAACATTTTCGAGTATTAATTCAAAACATAATCTCATTATCAGAGTAAAACATTCCCAGGCTAACTGACTGTGGTGTGTGCACTGCAACCTCTCCGAGCTCCTCTTTTGAAAACTGAGTACCTGAAACCAAAACTGAAAACTGTAAGCACGTAGCTTAGGGAGCTCCCCCAAACTACCACATACCATACAATAACATAATAAGCACATACTGGGCCTTGCCCACTGCATTAGACCGAGGTTCGGACTAACTAGGGCCTTGCCCCTGCATCGGACCGAAGTACGAAAACTGACTGGGACCTTGTCCCCTGCATCGGACCGAAGTCCGGACTAACTGGGGCCTTGCCCCTGCATCGGACCGAAGTCCGGAAACTGACTGGGACCTTGTCCCCTGCATCGGAACGAAGTCCGGAACTAACTCAACATAGCATATCATAAACATATCAACTAGCATGAACACACATACTGCATACTGCATCGGGCCGTAGCCCGGAACAAATAACACATAATCCTGTCTGAGCCACGAAGGCATCAAACATACTAACTACTGCATCGGACCGAAGCCCGGAAACTACTGCTAACTAAACGGGCCGACATTGTGGCCTTAGACCCGTTCCTACTAAAAGGAAACTTACCTGAACTGCTGAGCTCTGCTGATAACCCTCTGGCTGCTAACCGACAACCGTCTGAGCCGCTGCTCCTCTAGCTCTACGAGCTACCAATATCAATATGACACTTAGTCTGACAGTCCTCCAAAAGTCAACTCTGGTCAAAGTCAAAGTCCTAGTCACAGTCAACCTTCCAGGTTGACCCTACTCGCCGAGTCAGCCTACTGACTTGCCGAGTTCATAAGCTCAGAAACCCCTTTCATACGCGAATCGACTCTCCGAGTCAGACCATGACTCGCCGAGTCTACTGATTTCCGAGTTCTGACATGTCCAACTCACTAAGTCCCCACTCCACTCACTGATCCGAGTCTTAACTCGGAGGGTTTGGGGTTTCGCGACTGGAATCGCCGAGTCCAAGAACAGACTCGCCGAGTCCCAGACAATCTTCAACAGACTCGCCGAGTTGTTCATCCAACTCGTCGAGTTCCTGCTTATCTTCATCCAACTCGCCGAGTCCTCCCATTTGACTCGCCGAGTTACTACGCGACTCAAGTCTGAAATCTAGTTCGACTCGTCGAGTCCTCTCTCAGACTCGTCGAGTCCTTACATGTATTTCCATAATTTCTAGTCACAGAGCTTCTCCTTTGCTCCAAATAATAGATCTGGGTTCCTAGAGTCCATTAGCAACAAAAAGTTGCTACCTTTACGTGCTTCTTGTCTCATAATACCAAAACCAAGCTAGAAAGGAACTTAACTCACGGGGAATGGCTTTTGCATAGCAACTAACAGGGCTTTCTACATCTTTGGTCCAAATAGAGCTCAAATCTGGAGTTTCAACTCCAGATCTAACTTGTGCACCTACTTCTCATCACATACTCTCAAAGAAACCCTAAAACTCCATGAAAGATGGATCTAGAAAGGAGAAAACAAAGAATAACGATTCATTACCTCCAAATGCTCTAAAAAGTTCCACCAACTCTGGATCCAAGGCCTCCTCTTTTTCACCACTATGAATCTCTTCTCTTCCAAGCTCCAATTTACTTAACCAAGGGTAGATCTTGCTCCAAAAATGGTTATGGTGGCTAGGGTTTGGGGTTCTAGACTATAGGGGCTGCAAATGAGCCCTAGGGAAGAGAATAAGATGCTTAAATAGGGTACCAAGTCCCGGAATTAGGGTTTCATAACCCAGACCAGACTCGCCGAGTCCACTTGCCGACTCACCGAGTCGGTCACTTACTTTACACCCGGAATCCTGCTCCGACTCGCCGAGTTCCTCCCTGGACTCGACGAGTCGACCCTCTTTAACTTATGGTTTTCCTTTCCTTTCTTGACCTTTATGATTTCAGGTGTTACAACTAAAAAGGTGTTTACTAGTAGGTCAATAGTTTCTAGGTGGATACGCTAAGGTTATATGTGACTGAGGTGTCATAGACTTAGATTCTGTGATTTTTGCTCTACTTCCTGTTCATTGTTTGGTTGTGGATTTGGAGTTAGGGTCACTTATTCGAAGGTCTATCCTATTTTGATTCCATATAACTAGTATGCACTATGCAGGTATTGAAGTAAATGGTAAGGATCATCTTATAATTATCTTACATAGTACGTCTATTTATATAAGATTCTTATACCCCTTTTCTCGCGTAGATATCATGGTTGGATTCCATCCACCTGGCGACCCGTACTTCCTAAATCAAGGTAATGCAGGATGGTTTGAAGATGAGCCAGAAGATGATCACCCAATCCCTTTGGATGATCACCTCACAGAAGGCTTTTCGAATAGTTCTGACTCCGAACCTGAAATCAACAACCTACCTCAAGAGGCTCAAATCCCAAATCTCAACCCCCGACCAGCATTTCAAGGCCCCACACCCCTGTGGGCGACAACCTTAAACAGTTGGAGTCATGAACAGGGTCAACCTCTACCCTACACTGGAGACAGAAGCTTTTATAAGCGAGGGAGGGTCAGCTGACCGAGTCCTGCCCATCATGGTCCGCAGGATTGCTCGGAATGTGGAGCAAGGTCGAGCAGCCATCGACCGAGTCATGGAAATTGATGCGAACTTTGGCGTTAACACGATCCTCATTCGCCAACTCGAAGAAGCTATGGAAAGGACTAGGAAAACCAATGAGGCTCTGCAGCAGCTAGCTGCATCCCGAGCAGAAGTCATAGAACTTCGAGTACGTCATAGGGTTCATGAGCGGCATCTTCAAGATGTAGTACGTCAACTGGCATATATGAGGGTTCACCCGAGGAGTACCCGTCGCTGGTAGAAGATGCCCTACCTTCTTTTGGTTTAAGGAATAGCCTTTCTTATCTATGCTTTATGAAGCACTTGTCTGTGAAATACTCTTATCTTTCAAGTACTTTAACTAGACTTCTAAGCTGTCAATATTTTCCCCATATGGTTTGATGTAAGACCTACTATTAGGTCATTTTTCCCGAACTCATTTACATCATTAATATCAGTAACATTGGCAGTTATCTAATCTATTGGAAAATCTTTACTCTTGTGTTTCCCTACTCTATTCTTGTGTCTCTTTTTCAATCATACACTCATTCTAACGGTTGGACTATGGTGATTTAGTCCATGGATCACTCTCATTATGCTTACAATTGATTCTTACCATTATCATCATCTCTATAAATTTTCAGTTAAGAGATGCCGCCTCGCAAACGTCTAAATAGAGGCACGCCTGTAAATCAATCTCCACCAGCACCTCCTCCGCAGTTCGATGCGGTGATGTTTCAGGATGCTGTGACCACAGCTGTGGCCGCAGCCATGACTTAAGTAAATTCTGGTGGTGCGAGTGGAGCTGGAACGGGCACCAACTCTAACCATGGTGAAAGCCAACCACGTACACGAGAGTGTACCTGTAAAGACTTCATCAGCTGCAAACCAGTGTTCTTCAACGGATTCAGAGGGATCATTGCGCTGTCCCAATGGATTGAAAGAACAGAAGCAATCTTCGAGATGTGCTCTTGTCCCGAAGGAAGAAAGATAAAATTTGCTGCATGCACCTTCACTGAAAGGGCCCTGACATAGTGGAATGGCCATGTCAAATCCCTCTCAATGGTAGCAGCTAACGCTTTCGGTTGGGACACACTGAAGGATCTAATGGCAAAGGAGTACTGCCCGAGGGGCGAGGTTCAGAATCTCCAAGAGGAATTGTGGAACCTTAAGATGTAGGGTTCCGACATAGTGGCTTATACAGCCAAATTCAGCGACCTAGTGGCTTTATGTCCCAACATGGTCCCCACCGAAAGCAAGAAAATCGAGAGATACATCTGGGGTTTGGTACCCTCGTATCGAGGGAACGTTCTAGCATCGAACCCTGCAACCTTTGATAGTGCCAAGCAATTGGCCCAAAGGCTTATCGATCATGGGTTTCCTTCTCCTCTAACAACAACTACAATTGTCGTCTCAGCACCAGCCAAAGCGGCCGACAACAAGAGGAAGCGTTGGGACCGAAAGAAGGGAAAGTTAGCTAAACCTTCTTCCAAGAACCAACAAGTTGTGGCTGTCCGTGCTGCCACAAATCCTGCTGCCCCTGTACCAACAAAACCCTATGCAGGGAGTCTACCCAAGTGCACTAAGTGCAATTTCCATCACAACGGCCCCTGCCGGGAAATGCACTGCACCAATTGCAACCGGAAGGGCCATACTATCCGGTTTTGTAAGGGACCACCAAGACCCATCACCCAGGTCCCTAGCACAGGAGTGAGCCAGGCTTGCTACGGGTGTGGCGCGACAGGGCACTTCAAAAGAAACTCCCTAAAGCTGGGAATGCAGGTGGAGCAGGGAGACTACTTGCTATTGGTCATAATGAAGCCGTGGCAGACCCTACGGTGGTCACAGGTACGTTTCTCCTCAATAACTCATATGCATACATCCTATTTGATAGTGGGGCAGAAAGGAGCTTCGTGAACCAAAAATTTAAACACTTAATTAATCAAGCACCGCAAGCACTAAAAGAAACCTTCGTTGTGGAAGTGACTAACGGAAAGACAGAGAGTTCTAGCGAAATTTACATAGGTTATACCCTCACATTAGATAACTATTCATTTCCAATCGACCTCATACCGGTATCAATAAAGAGTTTTGACGTCATTGTGGGTATGGACTGGTTGAGACTCCATCATACTGATATTCTGTGCTTCGAGAAGGCAGCCCGTCTAAACCTACCGAATAACGAAACCTTGTTGATCTACGAAGACAAACCTAGTACGAATATTCGTATCATCTCGTGCATGAAACCCCTAAAGTACCTACGAAAGGAATATTGTGCATTCCTTGCTCATATAGTCGATGTGAACCTAGAAACAAAAGACCTAAAAGACCTCCCCATAGTATGCGACTTCCCTGACGTCTTTCCGGAAGAACTACCAGGGTTACCACCTCAACGGCAAATCGAATTCAGGATCAACTTAGTTCCCGGGGCTACTCCCGTAGCCAAATCGCCCTATCGTCTAGCACCAACAGAGATGCAAGAACTATCCGGTCAACTTAACGAACTGCTCAGCAAGGGCTTTATAAGACCAAGCTTCTCACCTTGGGGAGCGCCGGTCTTGTTCGTGAAAAATAAATACGGCTCGTTCCGAATGTGTATTGATTACAGAGAACTTAACAAGCTGACCGTCAAAAATCGTTATCCCCTACCCCGTATAGACGATTTATTCGATCAGCTACAAGGGGCGAGCTATTTTTCAAAGATTGATTTGAGATCCGGGTATCACCAATTACGAGTGTTAGAGGAGGATGTTCTAAAGAATACAACCTTCCGAACTCGTTATGGACACTACGAGTTTGTAGTGATGCCATTCGGATTGACCAACGCGCCTGTAGTGTTCATGGACTTAATGAATAGGGTATGTCGTCCTTACTTGGATCAGTTCGTCATCGTCTTCATCGATGACATACTTATCTACTCTCGACGTAAGGAGGAACGTAGTGATCATCTACGACAAGTCCTAGGAACCCTACAAACAGAGAAGCTCTATGCAAAGTTCTCTAAATGCGAATTTTGGATCCGAAGAGTCGAATTCTTAGGACACGTGGTTAGCGAAGAAGGAATCCACATGGACCCTTCCAAAATTAAAGACATTAAGAACTGGTCAGTACCGAAGACGCCTATAGAAATTTGTCAATTCCTAGGCCTCGCTGGCTACTATCGCAGATTCATACAGAAATTCTCACAAATTGCGAAACCTCTTACAACATTGACCTAGAAAGGCATGGCCTTTGACTAGGAAGAGAAGCAAAAAAAGCATTTCAAACACTAAAGCGAGCCTTATGCACCGCACTGACACTATCCCTCCCCAAAGGGATAAAAGACTTCATAGTATATTGCGATGCATCCAATCAGGGGCTCGGTTGTGTTCTGATGCAACAAGGTAAGGTCATCGCCTATGCGTCAAGGCAGCTAAAGACGCACGAGGTCAACTACACTACACACGATCTTGAGTTAGGAGCAGTTGTGCTTGCTCTGAAGATCTGGAGACACTACATGTATGGTACGAAAAGCACTATCTTTGCAGACCACAAAACGTTACAACACATATTCGAACAGAAGGAGCTCAACATGAGACAACGACGGTGGGTCGAGTTACTCAATGACTACAAATGCGAAATTCGTTATCATCCCGGTAAAGCCAACGTAGTAGCTAACGCCCTAAGTCGGAAAGAGTAATCTGGTCGTAAGGTCAAATCGTTGACCATGACTATCCATTCAGACTTATCCACCCAAATTAAGGAGGCTCATCTTGAAGCTTTGAAGCCCGAAAACGTGGCGGGTGAATCCCTGAGAGGGATGGATAAAAACTTGGAACTCAAGGGTGACGGAGCCTATTATCTCATGGACCGAATCTGGACACCGAAACACGGTGGCTTCAGAGACTTGGTCATGACCGAAGCGCACAACACTCGATACTCCGTCCACCCAGGTTCAAATAAGATGTATCTGGATCTTAAAAAGCTATACTGGTGGCCTAACATGAAAGCAGAGATTGCTACCTTTGTAAGTAAATGCCTTACTTGCGCCAAGGTCAAGGTCGAATACCAGAAACCATCAGGTCTACTTCAACAACTGGAGATACCTGAATGGAATGGTAGCAGATCACTATGGAATTCATAACCAAGTTGCCCAAGACAACGGGTGGACTTGATACCATTTGGGTCATCGTCGATAGATTGACCAAATCCGCACACTTCCTGCCCATCAAAGAAACTGACAAGATGGACAAGCTCACAAGAACATACATACGAGAGATTGTACGACTGCATGGGGTTCCTATATCTAGTATCTCTGATAGGGATAGTAGAGTCACTTCGAGGTTCTGGTAGTCGCTACAAAGTTCCCTAGGAACGAGGCTGGACATGAGTACAACCTACCATCCGCAGAGCGACGAACAAAGTGAGAGGACTATTCAAACCTTGGAAGATATGTTGCGAGGCTGTATGATCGACTTTGGGAAGGCATGGGATACTCATTTACCCCTTGTTGAGTTTTCCTACAACAACAGTTATCACGCGAGCATAAAGGCTGCTCCATTCGAGGCCCTCTATGGCCAGAAGTGCAGATCCCCTCTGTATTGGGCTGAGGTGGGTGACACCTAGTTAGCTAAAGGTCGAATTCCTGATAGCACTCTCACAGGTCCGGAGATCATTCAGGAAACGACAGAGAAGATCGTTCAGATTCGTGAACGATTGAAAGCCTCTAGTGACCGACAGAAAAGCTACGCAGACAAACGAAGGAAACCTTTGGAATTCCAGGTGGGAGACCGAGTCCTTTTGAAAATCCCCCCCCTGTAAGGGCTTGATACGCTTCGAAAAGCGTGGAAAGCTTAATCCAAGGTACATAGGGCCTTTTAGGATTCTCGCTAGAATCGACCCTATAACTTACAAACTCAATCTACCCCGCGAACTCAACAACGTACATTCTACTTTCCACGTTTCGAACTTGAAAAGTGCCTTTCCGACGAGAATCTTGTAATCCCACTCGACAAGATCGAGATCAACAAGAGCCTTAACTTCGTGGAAGAACCTGTAGAGATCATGGACCGAGAGGTCAAGCAAACAAAGCAAAGCCGTATCCCGATAGTGAAAGTTCACTGGAATGCCAAGCGAGGACCAGAATTCACTTGGGAGCACGAGGATCAAATGAAACTTAAATATCCTCATCTTTTTACTTAGTTATTTGTAATAACTTAGTAGCTTAAACTCTAATTTCGGGACGAAATTGCCTCTAACGGAGGGATGATGTGACAACCTGAAATTTCCAAGCTTGTTTAATCAATTAAACCCATCAGTGTTAGACTCATTTTGCTTCTAGTTATCACTGTTTCTAACCTGTTTTGAGTGTTCTAACCCTAGTACATCAAAGGAATAAGAGATTAGAAATAGCAGCTTAAGTTCTAAACTGCCTGCAACCGTAAACCTCTTCAAAAAGGGAGTTTACGGTCATGACCAATGAGTTTACGGTCATGGCGACCGTAAACCCATCCCTATATATATGGAGGGTGATCACTTCAGCCATTCTTTTCCCTCTTTCAAACCTTAGAACCGATTCTCTCTCAAAAAGCATAAACTTTCACTTCCAAATCTTCAAGAACAAGTAAGTGATTCCTTCTTTGTGTGTTAGATCCTTCCTAAATCCATGTTTTACTCTTGATTCATCCAAGGATTTCATCTTTTATCTAGATCATCAAAGATTCTCAAGAACACGGTTGTGTTTTGGACCAAAGACACCTTCCTTGCCTTCAAAACCGTATGAACCATCCTCCTTTACATCTATCTAGTTAAAATCCTTCATTTTGGACTTAAGATCATCACTCTTTGCATGAACTAAAGAGTTTACGGTTCTATGAATCTTGATAGACCGTAAAACCTTATAAAGGGTGTTCTTATAGCCTTTACCCTTCCTAAGGCTAAGCATGGTCCCTAGAATCCAATGCCTTTGAATGAAGCCCTTGAAAACCATCATTTGTGCAAGATTTGATGAGTTTGCGGTTGAATATCCTTATACTATGAGCTCCATGACCGTAAGGTCATTGGACCGTAAACACCTAAGACCGTGAACACTTGGACCGTGAACTCCAATGGTCATACCTCTTTGACCGTTAACTCTATAGGGTAGCCATATACCCTAGTTATGCAATCATATGTGATTGTATCCCATAAATCTTAGAGTTTGCTAGCCAATAAGGGTGTTACCCTTCTTATTTAGTCGTCTATACACTAAATTCATACACATACATGTCTATATGTGTCTATTAGGATCATTGTGTGCTCAAGGTTACACCTGACACTCTGCAATCCTCTTCCAACCACACGTCAGAACCACTCACTACAGGTGAGTTCATACCCCAGGATCTACCTTTTAAATGATTTTATGGGGGGGGGGGGGGAATACAAGTTGAAACATTGTAGTTATTATATCACTCTCATGTGATCAATAACTAGAACACACAGATAGATCTTCTTATACTTTCAAACTGTGTTATCAAATATCAATTTCAAAAATATCTTTATCAAATTCTTTTCAAACTAAAACTACTTATTCAAACTCTTTTACTTATATTGTCAAAAATCATGTCTATATAGATATAGTTATTTAAGTAAGTTTGAAAGGACTTAGGAATTATAACTCACTCTATTTCCTATTCCTTTTTTGGTTGTGGACATCGAGTATTTGGTTGTTTGTCCGAGTGTCGTTTGAACGATAGTTATATATTATGTATATGTATATAGATATAAAAGCTTTTATTTCAGTTCAATACGTAAGTAGGCATTTAAACAATATTACTAGTAAACTATAATAGGTATAGTTTAAGAGATTACTACTCACTATTACTAGTACAATGAAACATACAAGAGTCAGTTCACTTATGAGTCGATACGAATTTACTTTAATGAGAAAAAGAAAGAACATACTATGATGAGAAACTAAGAGAACATACACTATACTATACAAGAGAACATACTATACACTAGTACAGCGAGAACATTAATACGCTATAAGTTACTATACAAACACTAGGATATGATAACTAGAATGTGAAATACTATTTCATGATACAACAATACATTGTTGTATCACATTGTAACCAGAGTCTCCAAGAGGGAGAGCGGGCATCATGTCTATAGATCTATATGTGACAGACACTCCCACACCCCGACTGCTAGCTACAGTCCCAGCCGGTAAGGCCAAGGGGTGCAAAATGTCACCTCACTATTTCGTGACGCTAGAAGGTCGTCGGGTATTCAGTCGTCAATCAGCATGGTTACAAACTAATTCACATCTAAACCTTTAATTAACCAACTAGAAATTAAAGGCAATAAGACTCACCAAGGAGTATGGTACATTTAATACAACCTTGAGTCTTCATTTTTATCATTTCATAGTCAGCAGTGTCACTACTGAGGTAGAACACACTATTTTCCTAGTAGATGATTGAAATAATTGGGAGGAAACATACTTTTGCACAGTAACGAAGTATTAATATATTTTCCCTACTATTACAAGTACATATGTAAACATTACATTTTCATACAAAAACAAACATGTAGAACAGTCGAGCCTCGGGTTGAAGGCTACATTATTTTATAAGTAGGAAATATAGGATTTTCTGGGAAAACTTTATAAACTTTTCAAGGTTTCAATAAAAACATTTCGAGGTCTTTAACTACTAAATGGCACTAAATACTTATGAACTCACCAACATTTTATGCTGATACTCTCTTTCAAAATAACTTGTATTCTCAGGGAACCAGTAAGACAGGTACACCCATGCAGCTTTTGAAGGACGAAGTGGATCCAAGACTCGTCTATATTTTGATTCTACATTTTTGGTGTCATTTAAACCTTACAAAAGAACACAGATGTATTTAACTATTCTATTAATGCAATGGATGTGGTTGCTTGTTTTTACTATTATGCATTGTTATGATACTATACATGATGTCCTCCACCCCTGAATGTTTCCGCCAATTAGGTTTGGGGGTGTGACAGTCGGCAAGACGATGCGACGAGTCCACGCTGTGGGCATAAATCCTAAACCTTTGGGCATGTGCCCTATTTAAGGGTCCTTATGGCCTTCATTGGCGGCCACCTTCACCCTTGAGAGATCCCTACAAACCAGAGAGCATAGATAGTGAGAGAAGAGCCATCTTGAGCTTTATTGGTGTGATTTTGCAAAGGAAAAGAAGGGTTTCGGCAAGAAGGACCAAAGGAGGTTGTCATTCTGAGATTTTGGAGCAAGGAGCTTCACTTTGAGCTAACAAATCGGCTCTCTCTTTCTGTATGGTGTAGATTGCATGAATCTAGGGTCTCTTGACCCTTTTCTTCAAAGGATTTTGGAGTATATGAAGCCCCAATGTGGAATAAGCATTAGATCTGGACCTTAAGAGGTCCAGAGAGTCCCAACCTTCCAACTTTATGCAGTCCCTTTGGAGTTGTGGACCTTGGTTGCCATTTTAGGAGCTATTTCATCAAATAAGGACATATAAGTGTTGCATGAGCTTAAAGATTTAAACTTTACATAATTTTTGGGTGTTAGGAGGCCATATCTATAAGTTAGAGAAGCAGATCTGACCTCACAAGGTCATTTGAGTGTTGCCATGGAGGGAACTCACCGAGTTCATAAGGGGACTCGACGAGTCGAGTCGGGTTGCCCCGCGATTCGTGACTACTGGTAACCCGTCGAGTGAAAGGATAACTCGACGAGTCGAGTGAGGCCTTAGGAGGATTTTGAGAACACACATGGACTCGCCGAGTCACCCGAGTGCACTCGACGAGTCTAGTCAATGTTTGACCGTTGACTTCAGTTGACCTTAGGGTTTTGGTCAAGCTGATTCAAGAAAGGTAAGGGAAGGGTAGAATGGTCTTCTACCCATTCTTTAGAGATGAGGACAAGTGAAAGTATTGATTAGAGGTGTTATCATATTGATAGGAGGAGGCTAGGTCGGGTTATCAAGCACGAGAGGTTATCCGACATCATACGAGGTGAGTCTTCTCACTATACTTTACCTAGAGTGGTAATTATGTGTGACCGGAAGGTCTTATGTGCTATGATGAGTATGTGATGTATGCTGTTATATGATATGTATGTGCTATGTTATGTTATGAGTATTATGATATGGATCGGAAGGTTAACAGTGTATGGTCCAGAAGCTCAAGATGATACGGACCGGAATGTCAGAGAAGTGGGACCGGAAGGTCTTCCAGGATTATGGGACGGAAGTCCCCTGAGACACATTGACCGGAAGGTCTTGTAGAGTTATAGCCTTGAGTGGCGTATGTGCGTATGTGGTATTTTGGGGAACTCACTAAGCATTTTTGTTTACCGTTTTGAGTGATATGTGTTTCAGGTACCAGCGAGGATCGCGGGAAGGCGCCGGCATGATCCGTACACACTGATAGAGATTTATGTGTTTGATATTCTGGGACATGTTTTCTGAGATAACATTTGATACAATGAGTTTTGAAATTGTTTTATGAAATTTATTATGTTTGGAAATGAAAATTTGTTTTGAAAATTTACGTTGTTACACTGTTCATGCACTCGTCAAGTCCCATGATTCCCATGTCCCTTTCCACGTCTAAACATCTACGAGACTTTCCTCCCTAAAAACTAGTCCATCCACAGAGAAGGATTTGGTGGTCAATACACCGCGACTTGCTGAGTCCCAAGAACAACTCGTCGAGTCCATCCTTGACCAACACTATACAGTCGATTTTAAATGGGTATTAACACACCAAAACCATAGATCTGGCCTCCTAATGTCCATTTTACACGTAAAGTTCCAAACTTGGTACACATGCAAGGGGTCTTTGTCCCAAAAAGCCATAAAAGATGGCCTCCAAGGTGCATGGGATGTTCATGGTAGCAAAATGGGCACCCTTGTGCTATAAAACCCCCCAATAGACCTAGATCTAAAGCATACACTGACTTCCAACACTTAATCCCGAATACAACCTCTCTAGAGCTTAGAAAGATGAAGGAAAAGGCCCAAAAATCAAGATCTATAGACAAAGGTTTCAACTTCATAACTCCAATAAGATTAAAATGAGCTCCAAACTCTGGATCTTCTTGTTTCCCCTTGGTCTCACAAGCTCCTTTCCTCTTCTCAAGCTTCACAACCCACCAAAAAGCACCAAAATGGCCTTAGAACACACAAAAACGGATAGGGTTTCGATATGATGTCTTCTGGGAGTATAAGGGACAATGGAGGCTGAGATAAGGTGTTTAAATAGGGTGCAAACCCTCAATTTAGGGTTTCACCCAAACAGCACCTACTCGCCGAGTCAGTCATCCGACTCGTCGAGTAGGTCACTTAAATTGTCCGCGGATCTCAACTCTACTCGACAAGTTGGGCCTCCAACTCGTCGAGTCCCAGAGAAAACACAAGAAATGCTTGAATTAACTGCGTACCAAGAATCGGGTGTTACAACTATTACATATTACTTAGACTAGATAATTTTTCGAATAAGAGATCCAACCCTACAACGGTTGGACTCAGACAAGAGCTGGGCAATAGAGCTAGACCTAACCTTCTGAAATTATATAATCTACGCAATATTTAACTTAACATATTCGTTTACTAACTAGTTGAAGACAACTAGAACTCCTAAAAGCACAAAGCAAGCAGCATTCGGGCATCGAGTGGACATAGTCAAGCATATCATAATCTGGCTACCATACTGACAATTTTGTACTAGCATGCGGTTCTCATAGAGCTGAAACGCGTATAACAGGCACATAAGGCATCCCTCCTAGATTCTTAGTCCTAATCTAGCATGTAGTTCTAATAAAACTAGTATTCATAATATAGCATAAACTTGTATGGGTAATTTGGGATGACTTACTTGAGCTCGGCTGATTACATGCACCATACCCTTTTCTCTTTTCAAAGTTCTTTTCTTAAAAAAATGATTTTCATTTTTGTAAATTTCTATACCAATCCGTTAGTTTGAGTTCAGACACACCCGGGAGTGTGCCTGAATCCCTCAAACCAAGGCTTTGATACCAACTTGAAACATCCCAAAAATACAGTCTAAAATATTCATTTGAAAACCACTAACAAAACATAATCATCCAGGATCAATAAAAGAAACCAAGTATCATGTATCTCAAATATCGTATCAAATACTGTATCAAAACAAAATGAGAAATATCAGAGTCAATCAATCCCAGGATGAAGACTATGGTGTGTGTCATGCTATCAACTCGAGCCCTTCCATTTGTTCGCTGAAGGACCTGAAACGAAAACTAAAACTATAAGCACGAAGCTTAGTGAGCTCCCCCAAAATACCACATACCATACAATAACATATAAAGCAAATACGGGGCCTCGCCCATTGCATCGGACCGAAGTCCGGACTAACTAGGGCCTCGCCCACTGCATCGGACCGAAGTCCGGAATAACTTGTGCCTTGCCCGCTGCATCGGACCGAAGTCCGAACTAACCAGGGCCTCGCCCCCTACATCAGACCGAAGTCCGGAATAACTAGGGCCTTGCCTGCTCCATCGGATCGAAGTCCGGAATAAGCTGAACATAGCATAAACATGATCGTAACATATAACATAATCACATATACATGCATGAATCACAAAGATATCAAGCATACAAACTACTTCTCGGGACTACCCCGGCATCAGACCCTAGTCCGAAACTACTATCATCTAAACGGGCTAGCATTGTGGCCGTAAACCCGCTCTTACTGGAAGGAAAGTCACCTCGCATAGCTGACTGCTAAAATACTGAGCGGGAAATGTCTGACTGCTGCTCCGGAGACTCCCTGACTATAATTTCCACATTGACACTTAGTCAAACGCTGATAACTATTGTCAGGGTAAAATGACCATTTTACCCCTGGCTAGAGTCAACATCCTGGTCAAAGTCAACTTCCAATTGACCCGACTCGCCGAGTTAGCCCGCCAACTCGTCGAGTCACATAGTCCTTCATTTGTCCTCAACCCGATTCTGCTTTCCAAGTTTAGTAAGAACTCGATGAGTTCTCCTTTATTCAAGATATCAGGACAACCTTTAGCCGACTCGCCGAGTTGTATGAACAACTCGTCGAGTCTATCTTCATCATATGAACATGTCCAGTCTGTGACTCGCCGAGTTCTATGAACAACTCGTCGAGTCTATCTTCATGGGTTGGGAGATTGCCTTGGACTCGCCGAGTGTGTTCTTCCACTTGCCGAGTCCCATGGTTTCCAGGCCATGGCTATGTCCTAATGCGTTGAGTTACTCCTCTACACTCATCTAATCTCCTCTAAAACTCAACTGGGTTCCTTTGAACCCCAAACTAATTTGGGGAATCAACCCATGACTCGCCGAGTCCCATAACTGACTTGTCGATTCTATGAATGACCAAGCCCGGAATTCGACTTTTGATGTTCAAAACTTAACCGAAAGGTAGATCTGGGCTCCTAAGGCCGATATAACACGTAAAGTCATAAAATTTACGTTCTTGCATGAAACATTTGAGCTTAAAAGGTCAAAATGGGGGTTAATAGCATGCATGGGGGTTCTTATGTCCATAAAGATGGCACCTTATGTCATGAGGTCCCTTCAAGGTCCATATCTGAAGGTGTATCAACTTGGGACGTCCAAATCCCAAGAATCAAGCTTCAAAGCCCAAAATAACCATAAGAAGATCTAGGAAATCATAATTCAAGTGTGAAGCTTTATTACCAGAAAATAAGGAGAAGATGGTGCTGATTCTGGATCTGAAATTTCCTCTTGAATCCTCCCTCTTTCTCTTCTTCACCCAACTTCAATCACACAAGATAACTTAAGAAATGGCACCCAAATACTCACAAAGCTCAAGGGTGGTGGTTTAGGTCTTTCTAGACGTTGAGGGAGTGATAAGGGAGGCCACATGGGCATTATGTTCTTTAAATAGGGAGGAAAACCCTTGCAATTAGGGTTTCCATCAAACAGCGCCTACTCGTTGAGTTAGTCTTCCGACTCGTCGAGTAGGCTACTTAGCCCCGACCTAGATTCGTTCTTACTTGACAAGTTGGGCCTTCAACTTGTCGAGTCCCAGGGTAAAAATTATAAAATTAACTTAACTTAGATGCATACCTGGAACCGGGTGTTACACGGTAAGACTGACTTGCTCTTATACATACATACATATATTATTAACTTATAATACTATAAAGTATAAGGGTTGAATTTTAACTTTTAAAACTCTAGGGGTTTGGAATTAAAGCGTGTGTGAGACATTACAAATACCAAAACTTGAGGGCAAGTTTTGAAACTATTCAAAAACTTTTCATTTTTATAACATATGAGTTTAGTATAGCTTTTAATGGAAAGACTCTTGGACATCCATAACTTGAGGATAAGTTATGGAGCTCATAAAACAATTTATTGGAAGAGACTCTTCAAGTTCATAGCCTAAGACTCTTTAATAATTCTTTTAAAGGAAAAACTTTTGGTTTTCCTTAAGTTGAGGACAAGTTATGGAATCCATTAAAGGCCATTTAGATCATCTAATAGACATACAAACATGTCAAGCAAAACAATGATCTAGATTAAACTCATATGAACAAGACAATTCAAATCAAACAATTTTTATGTAATTAGTCTAACCATTAAACTAATACAAAACATGAATCTATTGACAATTATCTTTGGAATTGGATTAGAATGATCATTACCACATCAAAAACAGGTTTATAAGTTCAAAAACAACTTAGTGTAATGATTCTAGTCCAATTTCAACCTTGAAACTCGAAAATATGCGGTCTGGGGGTCCAACTCGTCGAGTGCATGAACCAACTTGGTGAGTTTGATGATTTTAGGCACTTTTTAGGCATGGACTCGTCGAGTCACTCCATGGCCTCATCGATTCAACTGTCCAAATAGCAAAAAACTTTGATTTTCAGTATAACTGAAAACAAGCCTAGGCTCTGATACCACTGATGGGTTTTGAGCATTCTAACACTCCTATGGTGTACATGCAACCCGATAGACCATGGATCTATGTTTTCTCTATTATACATGCAAATATTCAATATTCCAAGGTTTCATCCTAACTAGCATAATATGAAGCAACTATACTACAAAAGCCTGGTTTGATGATATACTTTTTGATGGAGCTTTAAGTCTTGATCTTTAAGAGATTAGCCCCAATAGTGTGGAAGCCTCAAGTGGAATCCAAATCACCAAAAACACCTTGGAAAACTTGAGACAATAGAATGCACACTAGAAATCGGCCCACTCGTGTATCCTCACACACTAGTCCCATTTCATGTGCCAAAGACCTCTTTATATAGTATGTAGGATTAGGGTTACATTCATGTAAACCATAATACCCATGACCTTTCATTTCCATAGGATCCATGGGTTAAAACTCCATGAACTATCCATGCAAGCTTAGCCCAACCTAAATGAACTTGGCTCATGCTATATATAGAAGCGTCCATATTTAATTAGTTCCTTTTGATCACTAAATTAATTCTTGATCAATACTATTTAAATAATACGATTTCATATTAATATATTAGAACTTATAATATATTAATATAAACCATAGATATACTATTCTGAAAAGACTATCCATACAAATTGTTCCGGTGAAGTGCAACCCAAATGGACCATGCTACTCTCGGGTCGAATACATACCAATAATTGTTATGGGCTTAGAAATCTAATCCAACATAGCCTTCCTCTAGGAGTGAGGATTGAGCACTCTCCTATGCTTATGTATATTTGTAGGGTGTTGTGATGATCCTTGAGACAAATATGGGTAGGTGTGGAAGGTAGTATGAGGTCGTACTACTGAAAGCACAGAACCCATACGTGTAGAAAGAAAGTCACAACCCTAGGGTTTTGTTGGGAGTTGGTTCCTTGTTATTATGTGGAATGCCTGATATCTTCCTGGTGTATTTTCAGTATGGTGGTTACGAGGCGATTTGAGGCCGGGTCCAGATCAGGATCGGGAGCTGGCAGCCACGATAGGCCAGCATTGACAGAGGATCGCGTCAGGGAGATCATCCGTGAGGAGGTGGTTAATATTGTCCGGGGTCAAATTTTGGAGATGTTCGGGTCTATCAAGACTGCGATGATGGAGTATTTTGATGACAAATACACAACCATTTCTGAAACTGTTGTTGCTGCAGCCTCTGCAGCTGTGGCACCTGCGGGTGTTGGATCAGGATGGGTGGTTCAGTATCGGGACTTTGATAACACGAAGACCCCAAATATTGATAGAGTTCAGGACCCAATTTGTGGCCATGAGGTTGATATCTGATGTGGAGGGATGTTTCTTCACCTGTTCATGCCCTGCTGACCAGAAGGTCAGATGCGCTCTGAACCTCTTGAGGTCCAAAGCGAAGGACTGTTGGTGACTTGTTACTGGATCATACTCCGATGAGCAGAGGGTTGCAGTATCTTGGGATCAGTTCATGGATATGTTCACACTCGCTACATTCCTAGGGTTGAGTAAGAGACGTTGGCTCAGGCGTTCTTGGATTTGAGACAGGGATCGGAGACGGTGGCGGAGATCACCCGGATGTTTACCGAGAGGGCGATGTCTTTCCTGGAGTTTGCTTCCGAGCAGGCTCAGATGACTCATTATCTGAGCATGCTCAAGATTGACATCAGACAGTTTGTTGCTACCCAACATTGTGATACTCTACTAGAGTTACAGGAGGCTACTAGGCGGCAAGTGCTTGAGATTGAGTTGCATTTGAGAGAGTAGAGGCAGGCCCCGACGCAGTCATAACCAGCGCTGAAACGGTTTAGGGCCACTGACTCTATGCAGGGGAGTCAGAAGGGTCGCACTTGTGGGAAGTGTGGCAAGGTGCATTATGGGGTTTGTCAATCTTCTTCAGGGTGCCACAAGTATGGAAAACAGGGCCACATTGCGAGGGATTCTAGGCAGCAGACTCCAACTTCTAGGGTTAGAATTTGTTATCATTGTGAGCAGGTGGGCCATAAGAAGGCCCAGTGTCCCCTACTAGCTTCCAGGTCGGCACAGGCTCCAACGCTGACTACCTTGAGGATTACTAACGGGAGTCAGGGTAGAGTAGAACCCCTGAGGGCTTAGGGACGTGCGTTCCAGCTTACAACCAAGGAGGACAGGACCGCACCAGATGTTGTGGCTGGTATGTTTCTATTCCTTATCTCATTGATTATGTTTATTGTATACTCATATGTTTGTGCCTATGTTAGGTACGTTTTTAGTGAACTCCTTGCCTGCTCTTGTATTGTTTGACTCTGGGGCGAGTTGGTCATTTGTCTCTCGATCGTTTAGTAGGGAGTACGGTTTGCATTTAGGAGAGCTAGAGTGTCCGTTGTGAGTCTCCATCACCAACGAACACTGGGTTTCTGCTTCATTAGTTTATCGGGGTTACGTTCTAGATATATTTGGGGTGTCTTTTCCGATTGACTTGATTCTAATTCCTATGGGGGGATGTTTGCGTTATAGTGGGTATGAATTGGCTGAGTCGTTTCGGTGCATGATTGACTGCGAGGGTCAGCGTGTAGTAGTTCGAACCCCAAGTGGGGGAGAATTGGTTATCTATGGTGAGGGCACCAGGTTGATTTCAGGGTTTTGCTCAGCTACCAGGGCTCGGCAATATATTCAGCATGGGTGTGTGGGTTTTTTTGGAGTATGTGGTGGATACGCAGGTCGGGGAGCATGTCTCAGTTTCAGATGTTCCAGTTGTTAGGGATTTTGTTGATGTATTTCCAGAGGAGTTACCCAGAGTGCCGCTTGAGAGGCAGGTCGAGTTCATGATCGACCTTCTGCCACGTGCAGCCCCTATTGCCAAGGCGCCATACCGATTGGCATCAACTGAGATTGCAGAAGTTGTCATGTCAGCTGCAGGAGCTGCTAGGCAAGAAGTTCATTCACCCGAGCAGTTCTCCGTGGGGAGCACCGATTCTTTTTGTTAAGAAGAAGGATGGTTCACACTGGATGTGCATTGACTACTGGGAGCTGAACAAGTTGACAGTAAAGAACCGTTATCCCCTTCCGCGAATAGATGACCTCTTCGATTCGTTGCAGGGAGCGTATTGGTTCTCCAAGATAGATTTGAGGTCTGGATACCATCAGGTCAGGGTGAGGGTGGAGGACGTGGAGAAGACCGTGTTTCGGACTTGTTATGGACATTACGAGTTCGTGATGATGCCGTTTGGGATCACCAATGCGTCGGCAGTATTCATGAACCTGATGAATCGGGTATGCAGGCCGATGCTCGATCGCTCAGTTATTGTGTTCATCGATGATATCTTGGTGTATTCCAAGACCAGAGAGCAACATGAGGAGCATCTCCGCAATCTTTTAAGAGTTTTGAGGCGATAACGACTTTATGCCAAGTTCTCGAAATGTGAGTATTGGTTGCGAGAGGTTCAGTTCCTTGGACATCTCATTAACCAGGACGAAATTTTGGTCGATCCGGTCAAGATCGAGGCGGTGATGCAATGGGAGGTCCCAAAATCTCCCTCGGATATTAGGAGTTTTCTGGGTTTGACAGGGTACTACCATAGATTTATTCAGGATTTCTACAAAATTGCAGTACCCCTCACTCGTCTGACGAGGAAGGGGTGGATTTCCGGTGGGGCCCTGACCAGCAGGCAACATTTGAGACCCTCCGACAGAGACTTTGTGAGGCCCCGGTGTTGACCCTCCCTGAGGGAGTAGAGGATTTTGTTGTTTTTTGTGATGCGTCCATCACCGGGTTAGGGCAGTCCTCATGTAGAGAGGACGGGTGATAGTGTAACGCCCGCAGATCCAGGCTAGTCAATTTGGAGGCAATAAGTGTCAAAAACGACTTTTCAACAAAAAAATTATTTAGAATAAATAATATTAACTAAGTAATAATATGTGTCACAAGGGTTCCGTACATATAAAGAACGCTGTAATCCGAGTTATAACGAAGAAGTTATGACCTGTTGAAGTTTTACGACTAAACCGGCACGACACTTCGTGACGTAAAAAGTGAGTTTATGATAAAGTGCTTTCTAGCCTTAGCGAACTACACTAAAGTCGCAGTATACGTTAAACCGAGAGTGTGCATAAAAAGAACATCAAAATCTGACTTCGTATGAGGAAGTTATGATTTTTCTAAGACTTGACATAGTAGTGCACAACCCAAAACTAGAATTTTAGATCGGTCGATTTTTGGCCGATGCAACCTAAACGAGAATCGAAGATCTCGTTAATAATAGCGCAACTGTAAAAAGACAAACGAAAACGAATGTCGAATGAATAAGTTATGAATTTTTAACGGACATTTCCTGTCCCGGCCTGTTAAAAATATAACTTTATAAATAAAATCAAAATTAGCTGACGGAGTCTAAACGAAAGTTGTAGGGTACGGTCTTGCCTACGTGTGGATATAAAAAATGTCAAAAACACAGTTTGTATGAACGAGTTATAAATTATAATAACATATTTACGTATTAAAATAAAGTATAAATCATTTATACGTATACATATATATACAAAAGTATATATCATTAGAAAGGTATCGACGATGCGGTCATTATAAGACTATTGTTGAGTACTTTCGACATTAGTTTAGTACAAATATCGTTAAATCTATTTAAAATAATATTATGAAGGGGTGTTTAGTTGTTTATATAACTATAAGGTCATTAAGTAATTATGGAGGGTAGTTTTTGAAAATTCAATTACTATAAATAAGAGTCTTGGGCTCTCATATTTCTTGCAACATTTTCTTGATTCAAGAGTCTTTCTCTTCTTATCCCCCGAGCATTTCGGTCCCTCGTGATTCGACTTCTCTTTCTGTAGTTTTAGTATAGTAAGGTGAGCGCTGAAGCGCTGCAGAAATCTTTCTTAGAAAGATTCAGTGACGAAGTTCTACCCATGCAGAGCTCGACTTCTAGCTAAAACCCCCTTGTAAGTAAGTTATGCTTACCCTATTTTAAATATAGCTTATATTTAAAATTAGTATTGTTATTATGAACTTATAATAAATATTTGGGCTATTATTATGACTTATATAAGTATCGTTATAATATCTTTTTAACTACTCGCGGTACGGGGAATCTGGTTTAAAGGACCGCATAAGGTTGTTGGATTTCAGAAGTGCTATATGCCAAAATGGTCATGCCCTCCGGTATTTTATGTCTGGCCCCTGTCTGTACGTAGTGGTTGGAAAATATTGTTTAAACGCTTATATAATAATAATAATAATAATAATAATAATAATAATAATAATAATAATAATAATAATAATAAGACTAATAATTAGTCACGGTAAATATTAGACTAAAATCTAGTGGTAATAATGGTAGGTTTCGTCGAAAGAAAATAAATTAAGAGAAGCGAAGCGCTGTCTGATTTCGGTGTCACCACCTTATCAAGCGAGTGCATAGTTACTTTCATCTTACACATAGATGTGAAGTATTTTATAAATTACGTGCTACATGCGCATATTATCTGTATACTTGCTATCTATGCTGGATGAACGATTTTATACATGTTTTAAATGATTTAAACTGTATATATATTTTATACCTACAAAATGTGTTGGGTAAAACATGGGTAGTTGTAATAGTTGTTGTGTGACAAAATAAAATAACGAGAGGCTCGTTATAGATGTTATTGATGATCCATTCATCTAACGGAGTATAGATGACGACCACAGACTATTCTAGACAGTCCAGTGGAACGCTAGCAGGCTCGCAACCTGTAGGTGTTTATTTGAACTATGTGCTCACCAGCAGTACTCCATTCCCCACATGGTTGCCTTATTTGACATGAATTGCTGAGGAACCCCCAAAGCATGTGTTGTCACCCCGATGAAAGTCCTTAGACTAGGTCCCTTGTGTTAGATGTTTTAGGGACGTAAAGTGAGGATAATGGGAAGGGGTAATCGGGTTTGATTGGTTTGATAAAGTTAATAAACTTATTTATTGTGGGTTGAAAACCCTATGTACTCACCAGGTTTCCCAACCTGACCCAGTCATTTTATTTGAATCACCGGTGTAGATATGAAGTTACATTGCACTGAGAGATTAAGGAGATATAAATCACTAGTGATTATGAATGTAAGTTCTGTTTATGCTTATGTTTATGTATTGACGATGACATCATGTTTATGTATTGACGATGACATCCCAAATGTTTTAAAATGGATAAAAATACATTTCTTCGGAAATGATTTGATAACATATTTATCATGTTTTCTGGGAACAAATTCCACAACACTTTTTATTTAAAATGGTACTCTGATTTTTAAACAAAGCATAAACAAATCGGTCTTTTCTGGCCGTGAAAATGGGGATGTCACAGATAGCCTACGCTTCGCGACAACTAAAGTCACATGAGAGCAGCTATCCCACACACGATCTAGAGTTGGAAGTGGTGGTATTCGCTATCAAGATTTGGAGACATTATCTCTACGAGGTCCGCTATACCATATACACGAACCACAAGAGTTTGAGACATATCATGGATCAGCCGAAACTGAACATGAGGCAGCGTAGGTGGCTGGAGGTAGTTAAGGATTATGATTGCAAGATCCTTTACTATCCGGGTAAAGTGAATGTGGTGGCGGACGCCATGAGCCGCAAGTCGGCAGGATCTTCAATTCCAGCGGCATGTATGAGGATATCAATGGATTCTCCACTCGTGAGCTTGATCAGGAAGCTCAGGCCGAGGGTGTACAACAGGAGAACTAGAAGCTGGAGAGGATTAAGGGCGAGATCACTATATTTGTGCAGGATTGTCGGGGATTATTGACCCATTGTGGTCGGGTATGGGTTCCGATGTCTGGTGGGGTCAGACAGATTGTACTTAAGGAAGCTCATAAGTCTCGCTTCTCTATTCACCCGGGAGCCACCAAGATGTACTAAGATTTGAGACTGAGTTACTGGTGGCCGTGTATGAAGAGGGAGATCGCCTGGTACGTCGAGAGGTGCTTGACCTGCAGGATGGTCAGGGCTGAGCATCAGAGGCCGCATGGAAAGCTGCAGCCTCTAGAGGTTCCCATGTGGAAATGGGAACAATTCACGATGGACTTCATCACCAAATTTCCGAGAACGGCGGCTTTCGATGCTATTTGGGTCATCATGGATCGATTGACCAAGAGTGCCCATTTTCCACCCATTCGGGAGAGCTCATCGGCCGAGAAGTTGGCCTATGTGTATATTCGCAAGATCGTTGTTCGCCATGGGATTCCAATCTCTATAGTTTCAGACCGTGATGTTCGGTTCACCTCCCATTTCTCGCAGAAGTTCCACGAGGAAGTGGGCACGCAGCTGCATTTCAGTACAACTTATCATCCGCAGACAGATTATCAGAACGAGCGGCCCATTCAAACCCTCAAGGACATGTTGAGGGTTTGCATCATTGATCTTATTGGGAGTTGGGAGTCATACCTACCTCTTGCAGATTTCACCTACAACAACAACTTTCATTCCAACATTGGTGCTTCGCCTTTTGAGCTGTTGTATATACGGAAATTTCGTACCCCGGTCTGTTCGGGTGAGGTCGGTTATAGGGTGATGGGTCGGATCAAGGTGGTTCTGCAGACTAGCTAAAAGATTCAACAGATCAGGCAGCGGTTGCAGACTGCTCAGAGTCGACAGAAGAGTTACGCTGACCGACACCGATTTGAGTTGGAGTTACAGGTTGGCGACATGGTGTTACTGAAGGTCTCACCCTGGAAGGGTGTGATCCGCTTCAGGAAGAGAGGAAAGTTAGGTCCCCAATACATTGGGTTGTTGAGGATTATTGTTAGGGTTGGCAAGGTAGCGTATAGAGTGGATCTCTCGAAGGAGCTCAGTCAGATCCATAGCACATTCCATGTTTCGCAGTTGCGAAAGTGCATTTTGGATGAGGGTGTGGTTGTGTCACTAGATGATATTCAGGTCGACGAGCCTCTGAACTACATGGAGAGACTGTTGGCTATTTTGGAAAGGAAGGTGAAGATTATACATAACAAGGAGATACCTTTGGTAATGATACAGTGGCAGCATCGGTGGGGATCTGAGTGGACTTGGGAGCCGGAGGCAGATATGCGGGAACATTACTCGAATTTGTTCACCGCAACAGGCTTCGAGGACGAACACTAGCTCAAGTGGGGGAGAGTTGTACCATCCCAATCTCCAGGTATGAATTTAAAAGCTTATATATGTGTTTTTAGGGCAACTCGACGAGTTGGAAGGCTCCAACTCGTCGTGTAGAGTTTCAATGCCCGCGTATTTTTAGGGTCTACTCGGCGAGTTGGAAGGCCCCAATTCAACAAGTTGACGGTTGTTTATGAAACCCTAATTTTCAGGGTTTTTCACCCTATTTAAAGAGCTTATGACTCATTTGTGGCCTCCCTCATCATCCCCTCAGTCCATAGAAAACCCTAATCTCACCTCTTTCCCCATTTTGATTGTTTGTGAGCTTAAAGAGTGTTATTTGGTGCATTTCTTGAAAGAGCTTGAAGTGATTAGTGTGTAGCTGAAGGAAGAGGCTACAGATCTGACATTTACACTATGGTAGCAACCATTTAGAAGTAAAAAGTCCTTATCTTGATCTCTTGTTTCTTAGATCTCATCCTATGGAAGTTTTGTGCCTATTTAGCCCATTTTGGAACCATTTTTGGAGTTGAGCATGATTTCAAGTTGTGACTTCAGATCTGGACACCTCTAGGCCTCCTTGGGCCTAAATATTCAAGCTTTATCAAGCTTTGGCCATCCTCCATACCCTAAACCCCTTATTAAGCCCCATATGAGTGTTTTAACCCCTTCGATGCCATGCATGGATCTAAAGTTAGTAACTTTATGTGGTATCTTAACCGTAGGGGACTAGATCTATACTTTAGGGCTTTGGATTCGACTAGAAAGGACTAAATATGAAAAGGCTGAAGGAACTCGACAAGTTGCTTAGCCAACTCGACGAGTTGAGTCGGGTTTTCTCGCTTTTTGGATTCTGAATAAACTCGGCAAGTTGATGAGATCACTCGATGAGTTAGTTAGGGTTTTCCCAATTATTCTAAGTTCTGAAGGAATTCGACGAGTTGGGTCAACATAGAGTGTTAACCTTGACTGTTAACTTTGACTTTGACTAGGGTTGACCAAGTTTGACTTCTGAGGGTATTTTGGTAATTTGGGTCTTGATGGAATTGGTCCTGTGGTGGTTGTAGGTGCTTGAGTTAGGGGTTGTGATTCGAGAGCTTGATCTTTTCAGTTCAGTTCGACATTGTGAGGTGAGTTTTCCTCACTATACTCAAGGGTCGAAGGCACCAGGCTGGACCTTTGGATTGTTATCCTGCTTTATTACCAATGTGATATGTTAGATCGGTATCCTGGTAGATAGGATATTTCTATGTGGTTATGATCTGTTAGATCGGTATCCTGGTAGATAGGATGTTGATATGCTTAGTGATATGTAGATCGGTTGGCTGTCTGTAGACTGTTATGTGATTATCTGATATATGTGCATATGTTTGATTGGTGGTTGAGGCTTTTCTTCTTTGTGCATGGGCCAACAGACCGGGGCATTCCAACATGATGGTTGTGGGCCGAGAGTATACCATCCCGAGGATGATTGGACTCATAGTATGTGGGGCATTCCAACCCGATGGTTGTAGGCCGAGAGTATTCCATCCCGAGGATGATTGGACTCAAAGTGTGTGGGCATTCCAACCTGATGGTTGTGGGCCGAGGGTATACCATCCCGAGGATGATTGGACCCATAGTGTGTGGGCATTCCAACCTGATGGTTGTGGGCCGAGGGTATACCATCCCGAGGATGATTGGACCCATAGTATGTTGGCATTCCAACCTGGTGGTTGAGGGCCTAGGGCATTCCAACCCGATGGTTGATTGGGCCCATAGTATGCTGGTATTATATGTGTGTTATTGGTGTGCGATATTTTGGGGGAACTCACTAAGCTTTGTGCTTACAGTTGTGGATTTTGTTTCAGGTACTTCGGATGATCGCAACAAGGCGAAGGCTTGATTGCGCACCTCCTCGTTTTTCATATTGTGATTTCTGGGGAAACTCTAATATTAGATTATTTTGAAAACAATTTGTAAACAATGGATGGTTATGGAATGTTTAAAAAGTTTAATTTTTTCATAAATTTTATGGATGTTACAAAAAATACTTATGTTGAACATAATATGATCCAAAATGAGATGATTTAAAAAAGTTATGATTCAACATCTTATAATTCTTAATTTGTTTTGATCTAAAATATTTTGATTCAAATATTTTTATGATCATTAATTATATATTATATGATTCAAAATTAAATGATTCAAAAAATATAAAGATGCAAAATTTGTTATTAACAAAAACTATATTAACTAAATATATTATGATCCATAATCATATGATTAAAAAATGATATGACCCAAAATTTTATGATCCAAAATGCTATGATTCAAAAATTGTATGATTTGAAAGTATTATATGCTACTAAATATCTTATGATTCGAAACTTTCATAATTGTCAATTATCAAATATTCGAACCAATATTTAGTACAAAAAATAATAAAATATAAAAAAAAGTAAAAAGTAAAAAACAAAAACAAAAAAGCACAAAAAATCTAAGACGATGTTCCAAAAAAACGAAAAATAAAATAAAAAACTAATTACCAAGTATATTTATATTTAAATATTTCTTTTAACAAAATAAAAAAAGAAAAAGAAAACAAAACAATATTATAGAGAAAAACTCACTTAAATGATGTTTCATGGATGTTCGTCGCACGTGATTATATTCTTGATTTCGTATTACGTTCCACAAATATGCGTTGTATGCAAACACGTTACGTCCATAGATTGGGTTTAACATTTTGTGCCCTTAAGTGGATGACGGAGAATTATTCTTACAGTCCTTACTATTTTTTTTGAGTAGTCACTAAATCTAATCCATATATATATATATATATATATATATATATATATATATATATATATATGTGTGTGTGTGTGTGTGTGTGTGTGTGTGTGTGTGTGGGGGGGGGGGGGGGGGGGCTAGGTTATTGTATTCTATCTATCTATTATGTGGATATAGGGTTGATTGTGGACTAATTATTTTAGTTATTTAAAGAAAATGATTAATAAATATTATTGAATTAATGAAATTGAAAAATATCATCTAATTTCATTGTAAGGGTATTTTAGTCAATTAACATAAATTTAAAATACGAAATTTGCGGATTTTAGGGAATAATTAATTCTCTTAACTTTAAAAATCTAATTTTTTTGGTAATAATTTTATTAAATTGGACATTTTAAAAAATGTGTTGATGATTATCTTTAAAAAAATATTATACTCTGACTGAATACTATAAACATATATTATTAAGATCATTGAATTTTAATTAGTACAAATTTTAATATTTTAGAATCAGTAATTATAGGATTCTTAACGAATATAACTATAAACATAAATTACATTCATTTTTGAATTCTCTTACAAAAAAACATTGTTATTCTTTAAAGAATCCTCATTCACCTTCTTGGTTTGTTCCTTATGTCTTATGCATGTTTGACTTTCAAGCCACTTCAAAATACACTAACATTATGTGAGATTAACATTTTATGAGATTGACATTCTGTTAAAATTGCATTGTATGAGAATGAGTTTATACAAAAAAATGTCTGATAATGGTAAAGAATTACATTTATTCTTAAAGATTAAAACTATGAATGGTTAAATAAAAAAAAACATCAAAATCTAACAGAAACAGTAATCTATTCTATAAGAATATTATTGCTAAAAATCAATTTATACATTCTGGCAGAATAATATTGCCATGAAATCAAATTCTGTCATAATAAATGTCGTGAGAATAACAAGCTTTTATCTTCTATTCATAACCTATAAAAAATAATAAAAGCATTAAACATATATAATAGTAATAAAAAGAGAAGTGGAAGTTATAACTATAATAATATGCTAATATATGAAAATTAGAAGTAAGAGTGATGAAAAGGAGCTACATATGATCCCGGTAGGTGTACGCTTTTAGCTCCATCACAAATGTATCAAAGTGTCTTTTTATTTATTTTTCTTCCCATATGATGCCCTTTTTTAAAGGATTAAGAATTAAAATGTATTTTGAAAATAACAAATAGTTATTGCAAATAACAAATCTTTTTATTTTAATAAAAAAAATAGTTTTATTCTCCTTTTGCAACGCATCATCTTTTTAGACATCCTAATTAATCTCATGTAGCTTGTGAACCTATTGATCATCTATTTTAAATTTTAAATTTTAAATTTTTCACTCTAATTACATTAGATTAATAATATTTGGATAAAAATTAAAATAAAATTAATACAAATTATAAGGTGATATAATTTCATGTATTTATTTAAATCAACGATTATTATTTTATATAACTAAAAAAATATCTTTTAGTTAATAATTTATTTATAATAGTTTATTGAGTAAATTACACGAATGGTCCCTATGGTTTGGGATAATCTGCACGTTTGGTCCCTAACTTATTTTTTTAACTCGGAAGGTCCCTACTGTTAGTTATTGCTACATGCTTGGTCCCTATTGTTTGTTTTTGTTACGCATTTAGTCTCTATCTTACGTAAAAAGACAATTATTTAAATAGGGTAAAAAGGGTAGGGTAGGTAAGGTAAGGTGAGGGGGTTAGGTTGAGGGTGTGTTTATTTAAATAAATTTAAAAATCAAGGGAAAAATAGACTTTTTATGTAAGACAGGGACCAAGCGTGTAACAAAAACAAACGGTAGGGAGCTTTCAAGTTAGAAAAATAAGTTAGGGACCAAACGCGCAAGTTACCCTAAACCATAGGGACCATTGGTGTAATTTACCCTAGTTTATTTAAAGTAATTGATTAATAATTTTAATTTTTTACTGTGAAAGTTTAATTAATTTTGTAACTATGATTCCTACGGGTTATAAACTAGTAATTATCATAAACTGTAGAAGTTAATAACTTACAAGTTGAAGACTTGCTTCAAAACCTTCTTTGGGACATTACATCAAACACATGGGGTGCTTATTCCGTCATAGTAAAACCATAATTCCTTTTTTTATATGTAATTTGAGGAAAATGAATAAACCTGACCTGATGTGGAGTAAAGAAAAGAAACAATAAAAAACAATCAAATTTATTGGAAAGCTAAGTGACTTGAAGTCACGAAGAAAAAATAAAATCTTTTTGAATAAAAATATTACAGAAAACACAAAATTCTTGTTTAAGATTAAGATGTGAGATTGGCCAATGATTTCTACTATTTTACCTGAGAAAACGAAGATCGATAAAGGAGGGTGGTCGCCTGACAAAAGTGGTAGCGACATTAGGTTTTTTTTTATAGAACTGCCAACAAGACTTATTGTATTATGCTGTATTACGACTCCTTTTTCTCAACCGGGATGCCCCGTGAAGGGTTTGTGGGTGACATGGGATTTTCCCATCGGATTAGAGAAATCGATAATTGGGGATTTAAAGAGAGAGAGAGAGAGAGAGAGAGAGAGAGAGAGAGAGAGGTGGAAAACATCGACGAAGAGAAGGTACCGACGGAGGGATGAATAAACTGATATGTGATTTAAGGGGGTATGGTTATAGAGATGGTAGCATGAATGAATGGGATATCCCTTTAATTTGATTAATTAACATAATTAATAGGTAATATTACTTTTTTACCCTTATTCCATGTTTTGAAATGATTGGTCTATATTTATTCCTACATCCACACAATAGCTAGTTAGAATACATGAACCTAGGTCTCTCTCTCTCTCTCTCTCTCTATATATATATATATATATATATATATATATATATATTATGAGGGGAGGACGTTGTGCCATCACGTCGGGCCCTTCCTCTTTGAAATGGAAGTACGTGAAACCATAAACATAAATTATAAGCATAAATCTTAGTGAGTTCGCCTAGAGTACCGCATATCACATATAAAAAATAAATTCAATGGGCATAATCATAGTCATATAATCATTTCCTGCTATATGCCAAACGATGGTCTTTTCGTTCAGTGTCGAGGGCCAAATCCCGGTCTTGCATACAAGTGCTGAGGGCCAGATCCTGGTCTTTCTGTAACACCGTAAAAATTAAAACAATTTTTCCCATTTTCAAAACACATTTTCCATACATATTTATTAATAAAATCTCATTGTATCATATCTTTGTTCCACAAAACATTTCCCAAGATCGAAATACATCAAATCCCATGTGTGTGTACGAATCATGCCGGTGCCTTTCCGCGATCATCACTGGTACCTGAAACACATAACACTGTAAGCATAAAGCTTAGTGAGTTCCCCAAAATACCACTCTAACACATATTAGCCACCCCAGGCTATAGCTCTGCTGAACCTCTGGTCAGTGTGTCTCAGTGGGACCCTCCAGTCCCAACTCTTTGTGGGCTCTGTAGCCCTAACTCTATGGACCCACTGGTCCTATCCCTGGAAACTCTGAATCATGCATATCACATATCACAATAACACATAAATAGCATACATGTACACTGGAACATAACTCAACAGTACACATAACTCTGTTACCACTCTAGGTAAAGTATAGTGAAAAGGCTCACATCGGATGTCTCGGTAAATCTCTTACTCGGTAGAGATATGGTCTAGCCTCCGCCTAATCACATAAAGTAAATACTCTTATAAATATAACTCTCGAGACTAGACTCAACCCTCTCTTGGCATCCTCAGAAGGGTAGAAGACCATTTGACCCCTCTCTAGACACAAAGACCCCATTGTTGACCAAACCCTCAAAGTCAGCAAAGTCAATGGTCAAACTTTGACCTGACTCGCTGAGTACACTTAGGTGACTTGGCGAGTCTACGCGTGTCCACTAACCCACTGGACTCGCATGACACGTCGAGTCTTTTCCCCCTGCTCGACAGGTTACACCTGCCATGAATCGCAGGGCCACCCCGACTCAACTCGCCGAGTCCCAATACGAACTTGGCGAGTTCCGCCTTCAACTCCAGTCCTCTAATTCCCTCTGACATACCGAGTCATTCCCCCAACTCGGCAAGTACTCACTGAGTGAACTATGGGGAAACCCTAAGCCTACTCGTCTAGTATGTTCTTGGTACTCGGCGAGTTCCTACCATGCTCGAGCTCAAAAGACCTCCTGAGGTCAGATCTGTTCCTCAAACTCATAGATATGGCCTCCTAAAGCAATATAAACACGTAAAGTTTGGATCTTGATGCCCATGCAAGGACCCAATGGCTCTATTTGAAGAAATGGCCTCAATATGTCACCATAAGCTCATATCACCCCATAAAGATCAAGGGGTTTAGGACTCTGGAACTCTTTGGATCCAGATCCGAATCCTTAACACAAGAAGGGACCAATTGCACCATCATTCATACTCTAAATGGGCTAGAAACCTTAACTCTAAAGGATTATCACCCAAAATTGAAGAAGGATCGAGTATATACCTCAATGTGAAGTCCTTAAGCTCTGAAATCTACAGAATAGCACCCTCTTTAGCTTTCTCTTGCCTTGGTCACCTTCTTCTTGCAAAATCACCCACACAAGGATCAAAAATGGCTTCTTCTTCCTCAAAAAAGCTCTAGATCTCTAGGGTTTCACTCAGGGGTCTGGTAGCCGCCATTGGTGGCTATAAGCCTCTTTAAATAGGCCTCAAACCCAGGGGATTAGGGTTTCATTAAATAGCGTGGACTCGCCGAGTCCGGTCATTAATCCGGATGGAATTCACGACTCTACCCGGCGAGTCTAAGCATCAACTCGCCGAGTCTCTCCAAAATCTCCAAAATAAAATGAATAAATAATATACCTGGAAGTCCGGATGTTACAATTCTCCCCCACTAGAATCAGACTTCGCCCTCGAAGTCCCTTTCCACAAATAACTCTGGATACTGCTCTCGCATCTCAAACTCCGGTTCCCAAGTCATCTCGGAACCCTTTCGATGTTGCCACTAGACCTGAACCAATGGCACCTCCTTGTTTCTCAAAGTCTTGATCCTTCTATCCCGAATCGCGATCGACCTCTCGACATAGTTCAAGCTCGCATCCACCTGAATGTCCTCTAATGGAACAACGGCCGACTCATCAACGATGCACTTCCTCAGCTGAGACACGTGGAGGGTATCGTGAATCTGACCCAACTCCGCAGGTAGCTCCAAACGGTACGCTACCCTACCCACCCTGGCGGTCACCCTGAAAGGACCAATATACCGAGGCCCCAACTTGCCTCTCTTCCTGAATTGGATCACTCCCTTCCAAGGAGATACATTCAGGAGCACAAAATCACCAACTTGGAACTCGAGCTCCGAGCAACGTCTGTCTGCGTAGCTCTTCTGACGACTCTGAGCTGTCAGTAACCTCTGCCTGACCTACTGAATTTGCTTCGTCGTCTGAAGTACTATCTCGGTACTACTCATCACATGCTGTCCGACCTCACCCCAGCAAATGGGAGTCTGACACCTCCTCCCATACAACAGCTCAAAGGGTGGCATACCGATGCTCGAATGATGGCTGTTGTTATAGGAAAACTCAGCCAAGGGAAAAAATGTGTCCCAACTCCCTCCGAAGTCCAGTACACATGCCCGAAGCATGTCCTAGAGCGTCTGAATCGTCCGCTCGCTCTGCCTGTCGGTCTGTGGGTGGTATGCGGTGCTAAAATGCAGCCTCGTGCCCAACTCCTCATGAAACTTCTTTCAGAACCTGGAAGTGAAACACACATCTCGATCTAAGACAATCGAGATCAGCACTCCATGCTGTGATACCACCTCTTTCACGTACAACTCTGCCAACCTCTCTGCTGAAAAGCTCTCACTGATAGCAAGGAAATGAGCGCACTTCGTCAACCTGTCTACAATCACCCAAATTGCATCAACGCCCCTAGCAGTCCTTGGCAATTTGGTGATAAAATCCATGGTAATATGTTCCCACTTCCACTCGCGAACCTCCAACGGCTGCAACTTACCACGTGGTCTCTGGTGCTCGGCCTTAACCCTGCGACAGATCAAGCACCTCTCAACGAACCATGCAACATCCCTCTTCATACAGGGCCACCAATACTATCTCTTCAGGTCCAAATACATATTAGTGGCCCTGGGATGGATCGAAAACTTCGATCTATGCGCCTCCTCCATCAAGATGGTACGCGTTCCACCCACAAACGGCGCCCAAATTTTCCCCTGAAAGGTCATAAGCCCTCGGCTATCGGTGACAAACTCCGATACTTGCCCAATAACCTGCTCCCTCTTACGGTTCTCTGGTCTCACGGCCTCAGCCTGGGCCCCTCGAATGGCGTCAAACACTGGGGTCATCACAATCAGCCTCAGACAAAGATCTCGTATCGGGGCGCCCTCCACCCTACGACTCAGGGCATCGGCTACAACATTAGCCTTGCCCGGGTGGTACAGGATATCACAATTGTAATCCTTCACCACATCCAACCATCTCCTCTGCCGCATGTTCAGGTTGGGCTGATCCATCAAATACTTCAGGCTCTTGTGGTCAGTGTATATGGTACACCGAACCCCATACAGGTAGTGACGCCAGATCTTGAGGACGAACACCACTGCCCCCAACTCTAGATCGTGGGTGGGATACCTCTTTTTATAAGGCTTCAGCTGCCTCGATGCGTATGCTATCACATTCCCTCTCTGCATAAGCACCGTTCCCAACCCCGATATAGACGCGTCACAAAACACTACGAAGTCCTCCATCCCCTCCGGAAGGGCTAACACCGGGGCTTCGCATAGTCTCTGGCGAAGTGTCTCGAAGGAGACCTGCTGCTCTAGGCCCCGTGAAAAAGCAACACCCTTTCGGCACCTCCCAACTCATCACTGCCTCAATCTTGGCCGGATCGACCAATATCCCATTCTGGTTAACGAGGTGCCCAAGCAACTGGACCTCCCGTAACCAGAAATCACACTTGGAGAATTTGGCGTAAAGCCTCTCCGATCTCAGAACTCCAAGGATCTCCCTCAAGTTCTCCTCATGCTGTGTAACAACGGAAAATTTAAAACAAATTTTTCATTTCTTAAAATATATTTCCATCGAATAAGTCATCAAGATCCAATGTATCATGTCATAATACAATCATATAAATCCCAAGATCATAAATCTTCCATCAGTGTGTACAGATCACGCCGGCGCCTTCCCACGGTCCTCGCTAGTACCTGAAACACATATCACAAAATCTGTAAGCATAAATGCTTAGTGAGTTCCCCAAAATACAACCTACGCACATACGCCTTTCCAGGCCCTGACCTTCCAGTCCATGTGTCTCAGGGGACTTCCGTCCCGACTAGGTAAACCTTCCGGTCCTACCCACGCCAACCTTACGGTCCACATTACAACGCCTTCTGGCCCATAACATATTCGCCTTCCGGCCCATAACATAATGCCTTCCGGCCCATATCAAGCATATCATACATGGCCCATATAACAATTAACTTATCACACATAACACATATATCTCATATCATATCCGACCTTCCGGTCACACAGTCAACCCTTCCGGGTATAGTATAGTGAGAAGACTCACCTCGAGTATCTCGATAACTCACGAATCCTGGAAATCACTCGTGCTCGATCCTCCGAGCTATAATCCTCCTATAACATCATATGTCTCCGATTAACACTTTTACCACTAAGGTTGACTACCCCTACAAGTCAACACTTGGTTAACTCTGGTCAATGGTCAACGGTCAACTTTGACCGGAATCGGCGAGTGCACTAGAGCGACTCGGCGAGTCTAAGCATTTTCACCAACTCTCTAGGATTCCCTTTTTGACACGTCGAGTACTCCCCTGACTCAACGAGTTCCACCTGGTATGAATCGTGGGGCCACCCCGACTCAACTCGCCGAGTCTCAAGAACAACTCGGCGAGTTCCAGTTCGACTCAGTCTACCTATCAACCCTCTCTAACTCTCCCTGACTCACTGAGTCAACCCATAACTCGGCTGGTCCACTCACTGAGTGGTTAATGACAATCTTCATGCTACTCGCCGAGTCTGTTCTTCAGACTCGGCGTGTCCATGCCATGCATCAACTCAAACTTGCTTCTGAGGTCAGATCCGCTCCAACAATTCATAGATATGGCCCTCCTAAGCTTATTCATCACGTAAAGTTCATGTCTTGGTGCTCATAACACACCCCAGGACTCATAAATGGTGTTTTGACCTTAAGCATAAAGACCCCAATCCAAAAACCCCCATGGATTTATAAAAAGCTGGGACAAAGGGACACTCTGGACCTCCAAGGGTTCAGATCTAGAACCTAACTCACTTAAGGGACCAAGGAAGCACTAGATCTAGCCACAAAAGGGCTCAGTAAGCCTTAAATCAATATAAACATCAACATAACAGAGAATAGCTCGAAGGTAGTACCTCAAATGTGATGTTCTGGACCTCAAATCTTCAGGGAGTGGCTCCTCTTGGTTCCCCTTAGCTATTGCTTCCTTTCCCTTGCAATGTAACACCTCCAAGGTCAATAATGGCTCCTTGCTTTGCTCCAAACGCTCAAACTCGCTAGGGTTTCACTCAGGGGTCTGGTGAGCACAAATGACGGCCTTAAGGCCCTTTAAATAGGTCCCAAACCCGAGAAATTAGGGTTTCATTAAACAGCGCGGACTCGCCGAGTCCAGGCGCGAACCCACGTCCAGAACCGCGATCCTACTCGGCGAGTCTGAGCTCCAACTCGCCGAGTTCCCTCACAAAACACCAAAAACATAAGCATAAAAGATACCTGGAAATCCGGGCTGTTACATGCTGCTCTTTGGATTTCGAATACACCAATATATCGTCGATGAACACGATCACCGAGCGGTCCAACATCGGCCTGCACACCCTGTTCATGAGATCCATGAACGCCGCCGGTGCATTGGTGAGCCCGAAAGGAATCACCACGAACTCGTAATGCCCATAACGAGTCCCGAATGTTGTCTTATGGATATCCTCATCTCGTACCCTCATCTGATGATATCTAGACCTCAAGTCAATCTTGGAGAACCAAGATGCTCCATGCAATTGATCGAACAAATCGTCGATCCTCGGCAACGGGTAACGGTTCTTGACCGTCAACTTGTTCAGCTCCCGGTAATAAACGCACATCCGGTGTGAACCATCCTTTTTCTTTACAAAGAGGATAGGCGCTCCCCACGGCGAACTGCTTAGCCGAATAAACCCCTTCCCCAGTACCTCCTGAAGCTACGAGGATAACTCCTGCATCTCTGGACGTGCAAAGCGGTAGGGTGCGTTGGCGATAGGTGCTGCCCCCGGAACCAAATCGATACGAAACTCTACCTGCCTCTCAGGAGGCACGCCCGGCAACTCCTCCGGGAAAACATCCGGGAACTATCGCATTATCGGAACCTCCTCAACTGTGCTCGGCCTCCCTGAATCAACCCTCGTATCCATCACATACGCTACAAACCCACTACAGCCCTGCTGTAGACTCTGCCTCGCTCTAGCGGCCGAACAAAATGCTGACCCAAAACGTGTACTCTCGGCGTAAACTGTAAGAACTTCCCCACTAGGGTCTCGTATGGTCACCAGCTGTCTCTCGCAGTCGATGACAGCTCCAAATTTGCTCAACCAGTCCATGCCCACAATGACACAGACATCTCCCATCGCAATAGGAACTAAATCAATCGGAAACTCAACGCCGAAAATCTAGAGTACACATCCTCAGATCACCTCAGTGGCATACTCCGCCCTCTCGTCAGCTATGGAAACTCTCAGAGGTCGACTCAACGCCTCTCGACTAATACTGATGTGCTGACTGAAAGCCAAAGATACAAAAGACCGACTCGTACCCGAGTCAAATAACACGAAAGCAGGCACAGAACTCACATGAAAAGTACCTACACACAACATAAAATAAACACAATATCTCAAACATCAAAATAAATACATGAAAGAATAAATACCAGCCACGACATCGGGCGCTGCGCGGACCTCCTTTGCGGTCAACTGAAAGGCTCTCCCTCGTGCCTTCGGTGCCTCGACCTTCACTGGGCGGCCCTTAGTAGATCTGATAGCAGCAGGGGTAGATCCCTGAGATGCTCCCTGAGCTGTCCCTCGCAACTGTGGACAATCTGCCTTCCGATGTCCGGTCTGGTTGCAGTGAAAGCATACTGCAAACCCCTTGAGGAAATCCTTGGCCATGTGCCCCACCATGCCACAGTTTTAGCAAGACCCCGCTCTGCACACCCCATCATGGCTCTTGCCGCACTTGCCACAAGTGCGGCCCCTCTGACTCCCAGATCTCGAATTAGCGGGATTGGCCCGCTTAGCTGCTGGCTGAGACTGCGCCGGTCGCCGATGCCTCCCCTGAGACTCAACCTCCTCCCTAGCCTGAGTCTCCAGTTCTATCTCCCTCTTCCGGGCATTCACCTGAAGCTCAGCAAATGTCCGATACTTCGAGTTTGCCACGAACTCCCGTATATCCCTCCTCAAAATGCTCAGATATCGGCTCATACTTGCCTGTTCGGAGGACACGTGCTCTGGGCAGAACATCTCCCGCTCATGGAACATCCTCGTAATCACTGTAACAGACGCAGTACCCTGCTTGAGGGTCAGAAACTCCTGGCTCCCTCTCCACCAGGGGACGTACTCATCTCGGAACATAGCAACGAACCTCTCCCAGGTCACTGCGGCAAGCTCAGCAGGCGAATAATGCGTTGTCACAAACTTCCACCAGTCCTTCGCTCCCAAGCGAAGCTGGTTCAACGCGAACTGGACTCTCAAATGCTCAGGAGATGCGCAAGTGAAGAAACACCCCTCAATGTCTGAGATCCAACTCATAGCTGCAATCGGGTCCTGCGTCCCATCAAACTCCGGTGGTTTTGTGTTGCTGAACGCCCGGAACAGCAACACATCACCACCCTGCGGTCTAGCCGCAGCTACAACTGCAGTGGCCGCAACACCATCAACATCATAAAGAGTAGCGTATCTCTCGTCAAATGTCTCTATCAGGGTGGTATTGATAGACCCGAACATATCTGGAATCTCAGCGCGGATGGCAGCAGCCACCTCATCATGAATCATCTGGCGGAGCTCCTCGTCTATCACACCCCCCTCACTAGTCCATGGCCTGTGGCGTGTTCCCACCATGATGTCTATCTAAAATACAACACAAGATATCAGAGACTCGCTCGGGTGTACACACACTCGATATCCCAATCCTACTTGATCTCTGGTATTCTAAGGATTCTTACTTGGGCTGCGCACCAACTCGGTACCTTCGGTAGTACGGGCCCAATACTACCGACCACACCGCATCTATTAGGGTCGAATTGTTGTAATAGTCGAAGTTTGTATTTGGAGTCTTCGAATGTCTTTGTAATGTATTTTACTAGGGCATAATATTCGAAGCTTAATTTTTTAGTCCTTAGTATATTTTTTGTACGCTTTCCTCTCCTATAAATAAGAGTGGTTACTAGGTTCTTAGTAATAAAGTTTTTACAGAATATTCATTGTACTCTGTAAACTTTGCAAAAGCGTAATACGAGCCAAACATATTATATTTACATTCTGTGTTCAAATCTCGCACTCATACTTTGAATTCATTCTCTAATTCATTCAATACTTGATTCTTTGTTTCATCAATTGGTATCAGAGCAGGAATCATATCTCTGATCTGATTTTCACTTTATTCAAAAGGTTTTTGAATCAACTTTTTGATTCAAAAGTTTCCGCACTTTTTAATAGTGAAAAATTTCTTCGATCTAAGTCTGTGATTCGATTCTGCAATTAATTCATTGAATCGAGTGTTCTTAGAGTGATTGTGATTTGAATCATACAGTTTGTTGTCAAATTTTCAAAGTTTCTTCAAAAATTCTCAAGGTTTTGTTCCGTACAACAATGGCATCATTCAATCTGAATTCCATGACTTCATTTTCTCATCTTCTAGGATCATCAACCAAAATTCCTATGCTAATTCCTGAGTATTATGATCAGTGGGCTGATCTTATGCGGGATTATCTCAACGGTTTGGATGAAGAACTCTGGAAATGCATCACTGGCGATCTGAATCCACCAACGAATGTTCAACCAATTGGTTCTTCCTCTGGTAATTCTGAAGTTGAAAATCAATCTGATCGACTGAAAAAGCTGGAGAAAAGGTGTGTAAGAGAGCTGAGAGGAGCTTTACCTCCTATTGTGTACAACTATTTGAGAAGTTGTACAACGACAAAAGAGATCTGGAACAATCTTAAGGAAAAATTTCAGGGAAGCAAGAAGACGAGGGTTAATTCTGTCAAGCAGTGTTTAGTAGAGCTGAAAGACTTCAGACAGAAAGATGGGGAATCAATTGAACTATATTATGATCGTCTGAATGAGTTGATATATCGATGTAATCGATATGGGATCACTAGATCAGCAATGGAATTCAATCTGATATTTGTCATGGGACTTCGAAAGGAATGGAGGAGTGTAAGTATGATGGTGAAAAACCAACAGAGCTTTGACACATCTACATTGAATGACTTGTATAACCAGCTTAAAACTCATGAAGGCGAAGTGAATGAAATAGTTGAAGAATCGAAGGCTATGTTGGGAGGTCCACTAGCTTTGATGTCAAAGATTTCTAAGAAAGATACTGAGAAGGATGCTTCGGATGAAGATGAAGGGTTCATCATGAACTCTGATGATGAAGCAATTGCCTTTTACTCAAACAATTGGGTGAAAAAGTTCTTTAAAAAACCTTTCAATCCAAAGGCAAAATCGTCTGAGATAAAAGGGAACTTTCTGAGTAAAAATGCTAGGGAAAAGAAGAAGAAGGAAGAGAAGATAGATTCGAAGCCTGTTGAGGGAAAGAGTGAAAAGAAGCTGAAGGGAGATGCTGGAATTGACTGTCATTATTGTAATGGTGCGAATTACCTTGCAAATGACTGTATGCTTCGGAAGAAAGATGAGAGAAAGATGAAGGTAAAGGATGAGACATACTACGCTAAGAAGTTGGAGGAAGTTCGTACAAAAGAAAAGAATTTGTCCCTGGTTGCAAAGGGCACTGATGAGGAAGAAGATGGTACTTATCAAATCTGGTCGTCTGGATCAGATGATGAGGAGATGAGAAATCCAACCCATGGAGCTATGTTTGCAAAGATGGAGGAGGAATCAGAGGAGGATTCATACGAAGTGCGTGGAAGATGCTTCGTATCAAAGGCTGCTGACAAATCACCAATGACAACAAAGGTACGAAACATTCTTGAATCTTTTAATATTCCAGTACATGCTTATAATTATTAATTAATATCTTTTGATGAAACTGTTACTTATTTTGATTCGATTGTGGTGTCTGCTAGCAATGAGGCTAAGAAGTTGTCAATGCAATTGCTTGAGACTCAGAAGAAGTTAGATTTGAAAATCACTAGGATAGATTGTCTAGAACTCCAAATAACGAATATCATGGTAGATAGGGACAATTTATCTAGTGATAATAAACTGTTATTAGCACAAAGAAACATCTACTGTAATGCTGCTAAGAGATTATATGGAAAAATAACTGAACTTCATCATTCATGTGAAATTAGTAAAGAACAACAAAGAAAATTGCTGCCATTTTTAGCTTATGAAAGAGCTAAGGTAGATAATATTTCGTATGATTGTGAAAAAGAGATAGCTGATTTTGACAAAGTTCCGAATGACAAGTATAGATATGGAATTGTCAAATTTGATGAATGTCTTGATTCGAATGATTTAGTTAACATTATAAATGATACTTTGACTAAATCTGAACAAATTCACATTTTGAAAAAGACTGAGAATTTAACATCTAATTCTTAATCCAATTTTGCTGATATTGAAGATAACTCTAATAATATTAGTGAAATTAGTGAGCTTGAAGATGTTGATTGCTCTCAGTTGACTATTGTTAATGTTGCTTCGAATTCTAAAGGGAAAGAAAAAGTTAAGGATTTGATAGTTGAGAATGAAACTAATATAACCTTAACTTCGAAAGTTGGTGAAATGAACTTCGTGGATCTCAAAGATTACCAAACTGATGATAGTGATGATGAAGAGGTTGAGAAAGTTTCGAAAGAAAAGGCATCCTCAAAGAAAGAAGAAATTCCACGAATAGTTGTCGACCAAGTGTATGGTGATACACAAAAATTTGAAGAAGTGATGAATGAAAAAGGTTCACATTATCTTGAAACAAACACGGTGGTTTTTCCAAATTTCAAATGCACAGATGATGTTATTTTTCCAAATCAAGTTTTTGTAACTAAAGGAAATGTTGGAAATATCAAACCAGAGTTAAAAAAGATGGTCGAGGAAGACAATTCAAAAACAACTGAGGAAGGTTTTTTCGCAAATCAAAACACAGTTGAAAACACCTTAACAAAGAATTCGTATATTTTTCAACGACAAAAACCACAAAAACAATGGATTGAAAACTTAAAAGTTGAAAAAGAGAAAATGAAAAATGTTGAAAAAGAAAAAGAAAAAGTTGTCAAATTAAACTCTAAGGAATTTAAAGATCAAATTGACAAATTTTCAAAGGAAAACAACATTTCAAAAACACAAGCAAGAAAGAAAATATTTTGGCAAAGGATTGAGTCTCAAAAGATGTCTGAATCAGAATCCACTAAAAATGCTTTCAAAGCTAAAAATGCTTCTTTTTCAAAATCTCAAAAATCATCTCAATCAAACCAAACAAGGTCTGAAATAAATAAGCAAACAAAGTTTTCGAAAGTTTGTGAAACCAAAAAAACAAGAGATTTTTCAAAAAGATCCAACATAAATCAAAAAGTTATTCAACGTCAAAGTTTTGAATCAAAAGTTGATACATCCTATGCTTACTCTTATGTTACAAAACCCAAAGTTGATTTTGTTCCTCAAAAACCAAATTTTCCTAATTACATAAAGAAAGAAACAATGAGGACTTCTCGGGAAAAAGGAATGACTTCAAGAAAGAACGTTGATCATTGGCTTGAAGGAAAAGGTAAAATATATCAGTCGAATAAATATTCAAAAGAACAAATTCATGAAGCATACGAAAAGTATGTCAATAATTCTTCGAATAGTAGCTCATCATCCTAGGATTCGAATATCTCAGTCAAAGTATGGAGACCTGTCACAAAAGCAAAGACAGTTCAATCACTAACTCAAGAGGCGAAGGGTAATGTCAGTGAACATTCGAAACTATCAAACACTTATGTTTCAGTTTCTTTAGATGATGAAATCAACTTAATTGATAGTCTCAAAACTAAAGTTTGTGATTGGGTTAAAAGTTCCTCATTACATTCGAAGTTAAAATCTAATCTCCAAGGACCCAAAAAGCCTTGGGTACCTAAATTTTTACATTGATTGCAGGTATTATGTGACGAGCAATATGATAACAAGTCGTACATCGATAGTGGTTGCTCTCGTCACATGGCTGAAGAGATTTTCTAAGTCTAAAAAATGCAGGAGTAGTGAAGTTTGGGAACAATCAAAAGTGTCAAGTCAAGGGATATGGAAAAATCACAAATGGACATTCACAGTGAATCGTGTTGCATATGTTGAAGGTCTTCAACATAACTTGATAAGTGTTTCTCAACTTGTTGTGGGCACTGGCAATCAAGTTCTTTTCAACAAAGAAGGAAGTATTATTTCAAATGTTAACTCAAATGAAATATTACTGAAATCTAAAAGGAAAGGTGACATGTTCTCTTTGGACATCAATCCAATTGTAGGCAAACCAGTTGTCTGTCTTCTTTCGAAAGCTACATCTGATTTGAGCTGGTTATGACATCGAAGACTTTCACATCTCAACTTTCGAAACATAAAAAAACTTGTGGTACAAGATCTGGTAAGAGGTTTACCTGTACTTAAATTTGATAATGATTCTTTATGTACAGCTTGTGAAGTTGGCAAGCAACATAAACAAGGTCATCCAATCACAATTGATTCGAAGATTGTAGCACCTTTGGAGTTATTACATATCGATTTGTGTGGTCCTTCGACTGTTTCAACTCTCAACAATAAACGGTACATTTTAGTTATTGTTGATGATTTTTCGAGATTCACGTGGGTTTATTTTCTCAGGCTGAAATCCGAAGTTGCACAAATTATGATTGATTTTATCAAAAATACGGAAACCATGTTGAAAAAGCCTGTTCGAAAAATCAAGAGTGATCATGGAACTGATTTCAAAAACAAAATTCTTGATTCCTTTTTGGTGGACAAAGGAATTTCGCATAATTTTTCATCTCCATACACACCACAACAAAATGGTGTTGTAGAACGAAGAAATCGCTCATTATGCGAAGCGGCAAGAACCATGTTGGCATATGCAAATTTACCTCAATATTTGTGGGCTGAAGCTGTTTCAACTGCATGTTTTACTCAAAATAGATCATTCATTCATCGTAGATTTAATATTATACCATACGTAATTCTGAATAATCGAAAACCTAATGTGAAGTTCTTTCGTGTTTTCGGATGTAGGTGCTTTATTATGAATCTCAAGGATCATCTTTCGAAATTTCAAGCAAAAGCTGATGAAGGGATTTTTCTTGGATATTTGCGCAATTCAGTGGCATGTCGAGTGCTAAATAAACGAACACGAAAAATGGAAGAAACGTTTAATCTCACATTCGATGATTATTATGTTAAATCAAATGAATATAGATTTTCGAATAATCCAATTTTACAAGAAAATCACGATGAAACTGAATCTATACAAATGGATGATACTGATTATGATTTGATTTTTGGAATTTCAGATCATGCAGTTGATGCTGAAGTTCATGCTCCTGATAATAACATACCAGAATTTTCGAAACTTACTGATGATTCTCCATCAACTCCTCAAGCAGACGAAACTATACAGGATAGTCCACTGGAGGGGGAGCAATTGGATTCGAATACTTTGAATGATGAAGAACATTCTTTCGAGGGGGAGAAAGACCAATTGAATGCTAAAATTGAGGGGGAGCATGTAGTTGATGATGCATGTTCGAATGAAGGCTCAGAACATGATGAAATATTCAAAGATGCACCTTTGGACTTTGATCCAGCATATCCACCCATGGAAAAATGGACAAGAGACCATCTGAAGGATCAAGTGATTGGGAATCCACGAGAGGGAGTAATGACAAGAGCTCAAATTCGTGCAAAGAATGAGGTATTGAATACTCATCAAGAATTTTGCATGTTTAATGTTTTCATATCTAAAATTGAACCAAAAACAATTAAGAATGCAATGGAACACTCAAATTGGGTTGTTGCAATGCAATCAGAGTTGTCTGAATTCGAACGAAACAAGGTTTGGAGATTAATTCCTAAACCTGAAAATGTTTCGATTGTCGGGTTAAAATGGATTTTCAAAAACAAAACCAACAAAGATGGGAACATTGTTCGAAATAAAGCCAGACTTGTTGTAAAAGGATATTCACAACAAGAGGGAATCGATTATGAAGAAACATTTGCCCCTGTTGCAAGACTCGAGGCAGTTCGAATATTTCTGGCTTATGCAGCTCACAAAGACTTTGATGTTTATCAAATGGACGTGAAGTGTGAATTTTTAAATGGAGAGCTTGAAGAAACAATTTATGTTAAACAACCTCTAGGTTTTATTAACGAAGAATATCCTAATCATGTTTATATTTTAGATAAGGCAGTTTATGGTCTGAAACAAGCACCACGGGCATGGTATGCAACTCTAACATCATTTTTGAAACAATCTAAATTTAAACAAGGATCTGTTGATCCTACATTATTTCGAAAAAAAGTAGGGAATCATCTTATGCTTGTTCAAATTTATGTTGATGATATTATTTTTGGCTCGACTGACCCTGCTTTGTCTAGAGAATTCGAAGATTTGATGAAAAACAAGTTTGAGATGAGCATGATGGGAAGAATCAATAATTTCCTTGGATTGAATATTCGTCAAAACAGAGAAGGGATTTTCATCGATCAGGAAAAATATACGAAAAATCTGTTAGAAAAGTTTGGATTGACGAATAGCACAAAGCTTCGTGTACCAATGGCAACTGGCATAAAGCTAACACCATCGTTAGACAAACCTGTTGTTGATATAATGTTGTATAGGAGCATGATTGGTTCGTTACTTTATCTTACAACCAATAGACCTGATATCATGTTTTCTGCCTGTAATTGTGGTAGGTATCAGTCTAATCCACGCGAACCACATCTCACTGCTGTGAAGAATATTTTTCGTTACATTAAAGGAACAACTTTGTTAGGATTGTGGTATCCTTCGAAAACTGGATTCTTTGTTCAAGCATACTCCGATGTAGACTTGGGTGGTTGCAATCTTGATCGAAAAAGCACAAGTGGTGGATGTCAATTACTTGATGGCAAATTAGTCAGCCGGCAGACGAAGAAGCAAACATGTGTGTCCATTTCCATAGCTGAAGCAGAATATGTGGCTGCTGCTGCATGCACTTCACAAATAATTTGGATCCAAAGTCAATTGCGTGATTATGCAATTAATATGAAAAAGATTCCATTATATTGTGATTCTCAAAGTGCAATAATAATTTGTCATAATCCTGTGCAGCATTCGAAGACTAAACACATAGCTCTTCGTTATCATTTCATTAAAGATCACGTGGAGGATGGAAACATTGAAGTACATTTCGTGAAAACAACTGATCAGTTAGCTGATATTTTCACAAAAGCATTGGATGAAAAGTCATTTATGAGAATAATCGAAGGCCTTGGAATGATCATAGGCATTTCTGTTTCATGCGAAAAAGAAGAATGATGGACGAAAACGAATGATTCAGAGGCACTGAATAAACGATAACACAAAGTCATTCAGCATTCAGCGGTTACTGTTCATAGTCAACGCTTTGACCGCTTCGAATTCGCATGTTTGTCATTAATCTTCAGCGTTGAGTCAGCGGTTACTGTTCATAGTCAACGCTTCGAATTCGCATGTTTGTCACTGATCTTTAGCGTTGAGTCAGTGGTTACTGTTCATAGTCAACGCTTCGAATTCGTACATTTGTTACTCTTCATGGAATGCCAACTATTCATCTGTTTGCAACAAATTAATTTTTTTTCTTTCTCCAAAAAATCAAAAATCCAAAAACATTTTCTTTTGTTTTGTTTTTGTTTTCGAAAATCCAAAAATCCAAAAAGATTTTATTTTGTTATGTCTTTATTTTCGAAAAATTCAAAAACAACAAAAATATTTTTATTTTTTTAGACTTTTGTTGCAGATTATGGTGATGAATCAAAGAGGACAAAGCAAGCAATATAAGGGTCAGATAAACATTTTTTTTCGTATGAATCAATATGTTTTACATTATTCGAACTAGTTAGGATGTCCCTAGAAGCATGCTGCTGCATGTCGACCAAAGCCTCCATGACTCAATGTGTGTGTACGAAAGCCTTAATGAACTCTTCCTACGAAGCTTTCTTCCCAATCAGACTTGTATTCACATTAGTCTCTTGAGCTACCTGACTCTTCTCAGATGAGTAAAGAGTTGACTGTTTGGTCCAAATCATAACAGAGGTACATTTCGTTTCTTATACCAATCTTTTTCATCTAAAAATTCTTACACGATCACACACAAATACGTATGTCCGAGAGGTCTCTGATCAAACCCATCGAGACTTAGATATACAAAAATTATGTGTTAATGATCTGACATCATGAGTCCGTGATGAAGGTGAAACCCAAACATCTTCCAACTTAAGGAATTGACGGGGAACATTGTTCCAGATATTGACGAAAACCAAAATTCGAAACTCCAAATCATATTCAATTCGCATGCGTGGTCTTGATCAAACATTCGAAACCCACAATGTTTTTTACCCAACAAGATCCAGTACATCAATTTTTTTTCATGAATATGATTTCCGTGTGAGTTTCATTCGAATGTCCTAGTCATGATAAACATTTTCAAAGCTGACTTGTCACTGACTACACTGGTCATACAAGTAATTTCTGTTACAATTTATCACCTTATGTTTAGGTTGACATGTAACGAAATTTTCAACCAACCCAAGAATCACTTTTAAAAGAAGCCCTTTGATACTTATCCAAAAGTATTCGATTGTAATTCACGGGAACATACACAAGCTGTTGATCATCTCTCTTGATGATTAACGAAGCAACCTTTGCCCGTGGTTTAACTTCCTTCGTGTCAAATTGCATTTTTGACATCACCACATTCCAAAAAAAAATTTGAATTGTATCTTGTCTAACTTTCTTTGGAACAATGCACTCACGAAATCCTTGAGGTTCTGAGTAATACCAACTCAGGCTGATGATTTCAAACATCTGGCATATGACTTCGCTTTTCATCCCAAAAGTGAAAGAGCCTTTCCTCCATTCGAAGGGTTCTAACGGTTACAATTCAATAAAGGGGATAATGACAGGCTGTGTATCCGTGACGTATGGTATTCTGCCCGATTTTCTAGGTGACGTGACAGTTGCTTTTTGACGCATGGCTAACTATTCGCAGTAATGGTCCGATTTTCAAGGTGCCACGTCGGATCTCATTAAATGCATCCCGCTTCAAATTCAAATCAATAAGGGTTACTTAAAAAAGGGGTTCAAGAGTGTTTTATACGGTTACGCGATTAAACTCAAAAATTCCCAAATTCTCTGTTCTTCATCTTCTTTAAACCCTAATCATGGCTGATGCTGCTCATGTTGATCCTTCTACTGAAGATATTTCCTCTGCACCAGTTATGAAGATTCAATCTACAAATTATTATGTGGAAGGTGCAATTTCTCAATGTCCTGAGGAATTCAAGATGCTTATTGTTGCTTTAAAACACTCTGTTTTATCCAAAGCGATGTTCAATTCCTTTTCTGTTCCGGTATCATGGATTTCTAAAGCAGGATCTACAGCCACATATAACAAAGCTTATGATACGATTACTTTCCATCAAATCAGTGACAAAAAGGTTAGGCTTTCTCAGAGATTGTTTTGTCAGATTCTTGACATTCCAAATACACCTCCTTTTGTTGAATTCCAATTTTCCCAAATTATCCACTTGTTTAATGAAATGGGATATCAGCCCCCATTGACAAAGATAGGTGACTTTAAGAAGTCTGGCCTTCCAAAAATCTAGAATTTCTTGTTTGGGATATTTTTGCGTTGTTTAACCGGAAGAACAGTTGGGTTAAACAAGGGAAGGATGGAGGTTTATGCTATGGTGGCTGGTTTATACTATGATCTTCCAGCAAACTACTCTACAAAGCTATGGAAGGAATTTCAAAAAGGGTTAGAGCTTACGAATGCTGTTAATGGCATTTCGTGTGCTAGGTACTGGAGCCTTATTCTACAACATTTTTACAACAAGGAGGTATTTTGGTTCCAAATAACGAAGAGAAAGTTACTTTTCAATCGTATCACTTTCCTAAGGAAGTTGTTGATGATGCTGATGAATTTCCACATGTTGCTCGGATTCCTGATGCAATGCTCAAAAGGGTGAATCCTACGAATTCTGTTTTGATTGCTTATCAGAAAACGTTCGATCCATCTATTCCAATGGGAATTTTGTTGCCACGCGAAGAAACAAAATCGAAACAGTCCAAGAAGTCGAAGAAAGTTGATCCTACCTCACCAGGAAAGAAATCGAAGGGATCTACATCCTCAAAATCTCCACAGAAGGTTGTTGAAGAAAATGTTGTTGTGACAGTTGAACCAACAAATGTGAGTGAGCCAGTAGTGGAAGAGACTCAAGAGAAAGGGGTTATTCCTTCGAAAACAGGGATGTTTCGAAGAATCAAGATAAAATCAACTCATAAACGTAAGTCACTTGCACAAAAGCTGATTCGAAAGCATCAGATTTCTCACCAAGGAGTCTTGATTCGCGAGATACCTGTTCTAGTTTCTCCGAGTTCGAAGAAAAGAGCAACATAAGATATGCAAAACATCTGGCTAAAGGAAAGAAAAGGAGGAAGACTCGAAAGATTGTTTTGTCTACTGAGTCAACAGAGGAGGATGAAAGGATACCAGAAACTCCAGAATTCACTTCTCTCATCAGTTCTACTCCTGAGCAGACAGTTGTCATACCACCCGAAGTTTCGATTGCCAAGTCAATTCTTGAGGAGGTACGAACTTCAGACATCACTGCACACGTATCTGATATGGATGCAAATGTTAACGTGGGTGAAGGAGGTTCGAAAGATGCAGATCAAGGTCCATTCATCTCTACTCCTTTCGAATCATTGGTTTCTGTTACACCAACATCTATCATTCCTATTCCATCAACCACTATCTCACCAACATTCGAACACATCCTCAATCAACCAATTACTTCTATGTTTTCATCTCAATCTATTAATACACCCAAACCCTCTTCACCAATAGAAACTGGTCATGAAAGGTTTGGTGGAACATTCGAAGATCTAGAGTTTTATGATGAAGAAGAAGATTTTCCTGATCACATGCTAATGACCATGAAGCAATAAAAAATTTTGAATCAAAAGTTGAACTCCATCATTCAATCTCAAGCTGATCTGGGCGGGGGTTCATCACTTTCGAGTTTGGAGATTGACTCAATGTTGAAGTTGTGTGAGTCAAAGATTATCACCAAAGTGTCTGGTATGTTGAAAGCTTCTGAGACAGTGCTTATGGAGAAAATTGATTTCACGGATCAGACCAATGAACTTTGAATTAAAAATCAAAGATCTGATTTTCTGGGAGAAGTGAAAGACCTACGAAACGTCACAAAAGAACGACGTGTTTTTTTTTTTTCAGGAGGTTAAGAAAGTGAGGGAGGATGTGAATTTCAAAATTCAAGATCTTAGAGAAGATATGCAAAAGGAAATTTTGTCTGTTCAAAATGATTATGCATCCTTAAATCAGAAGGTCGATATCATATGTGATGCTGTTACTCAATTTGTCAAATTATATGAAGGCTTAAGTCCCCAAATCACTCAAATCTCCAAGTCTGAAACTGAAAATTTTGAAGGAGTGATAAAGTTGTTGAAGGAGTTGAAGGAGATTTCAACAACACATGTTTCGTCTCCGTTGATCACTCCAGAGTTTTTGTCACAGAAGTTTGTACAGTTTGAAGCAATGCTAAACAAGCAGCTTGCTCCATTAATTCGCATTTCAAGTCTTCTTCCCACTACAACTGCCCCTCCTATTGTCACAGGGGTGCAAGGGGGAGAAAGGAAGTCAGAAGATGATGCGAAAGTTGTGGGCAAGGTTTTTCCAACAAACATCCCATCAACAAAGCCAATGTTTGTGTCTGCTCAACCAGTGACTTCAACAATCGTAAATTCATTGCCAACTATACGAATAATTTCTAAAGGAATTGTAATTGGTAAACCTTTGGATTCTGGTGGGAGTGGTTCGAAGCCAAAAGACGTAACTGAAAAATCTGCTTCGAAAGACAAAGGCAAATCAATTCTTGTGGAAAAATCTAAAGAAGAAAAGAAGGCTAAGGCAGAAGCTGAAGTGGAGAAAATGAGGCTTGTTCAAAGCATCATGACTCAGAGAGCCAGTGATCCGAAGGGCATGGATAAAGGTGATCCAGCAAAACAATACAACTATGAAACAAACGAAGCCGCAGTTGCCTTTAATCACATGTACTCATTTGAAAAGAAGCCAAAACAGAGTTATGTGGTTACAAACACTGATGCATGCCAGTTGGATTTTCCTATTAATGAGATGATGTTTATCATGCCTCAATTTAAAGTAGAAGAGAATTTCAAAGAAAAGGATGAAGGAACTCATATGAAGATTCGATTTCATGCAGTTCTTGGCAAAGCCCCTGAGGATGTTTGGTCCTTGATAAAGATTAAGAAGGTCATAAGCATAAAAAGGGATGTTATTTTTGAAAACAAAATCCAAAACATCAAATATATTGTGGCCAGAGTGGATGGAAAAACATACGAATTCACCATTCCAGATTTTCCTCTGATGAACTTGTATGATCTTATACAAGTTGCATTGCTCCTAAAAGACAAATCTTTTTCTTATCTGCAAAACTCTGATCCTGAGGAATTCAAACTTGGAGTTGCTCACATCAAAATTTTCATTGAGAATTACTATGAGTGCCTTGCACTGACTGATGTGGAGCTGGCTACTGCGAAGGGGATGCAAGTTAAAGTTCCAATGGCTGTTTCGTTGAATCAGACTGAGTTAAAGAAGTGTGCTGATGGGGAAATATGTTTGAAGCCATTTGGTATAGTTTTTAGTGGAAAAGATAAGGCTGGTAAAGCGAAGAGGTTTTTGTTTCAAGCTTATGAAGTGGAGAGATATTCGACATCTCAGTATACAAACTTGATTGTTCGTATGAACCACTGCAAAAAGAACAATGAAGGAGACAAGAAGGAATTGAAGAAAATAATTTCATGGTACACTGAAGTTCGAAGAGTTTTGCTGTACTCCATAGCTTTGCTTAGAAACTGAAGACTTCAACTTTGATTACAAAGGGGGAGATTGTTAGGGTCGAATTGTTGTAATAGTTGAAGTTTGTATTTGGAGTCTTCGAACGTTTTTGTAATGTATTTTACTAGGGCATAATATTCGAAACTTAATGTTTTAGTCCTTAGTATATTTTTTGTACGCTTTCCTCTCCTATAAATAGGAGTGGTTACTAGGCTCTTAGTAACAAAGTTTTTACAGAATATTCATTGTACTCTGTAAACTTTGCAAAAGCGTAATACGAGCCAAACAGATTATATTTACATTCTGTGTTCAAATCTCGCACTCATACTTTGAATTCATTCTCTAATTCATTCAATACTTGATTCTTTGTTTCATCAGCATCAGCATTCATCCCAAGTCCTCCTCCCAGAGTCCCAAATTCCAAGCACTCTACTCTCTTAAATCATATGCTACTCACTAGCTGATCTCTTATAAGCTCCTCGCTGCTATCTAAGCACTCTTAAGCATCCCTAGCAGCAAAGCTGCTAGACTAAGGCATCATATATCAGGCCACTCTAGTCCTAATAAGGATACCTATTCTACTCTAGCATGCATAATATAACTCATCATATACATAACATAATATATCTCTTAACACTTATTGCAAGGGTATTTTGGGATATCACCGTTCGGGCGCTGGCTGATCGTACACACGACTCTGCTCTGTTTGTCTCAAAACTCTTCTCACTCTTTTAAAATTGTTTGTTATCAAATTTTTTCTCAAATCCTCAGTTTGAGTTCAGATACGCCCGAAGATGCATCCGAATCCCTCAAACCAAGGCTATGATACCAACTTGTAACACCATAAAAATTAAAACAATTTCTTCCCATTTTCAAAACACATTTTCCATACACATTTACTAATAAAATCTCATTTTATCATATCTTTGTTCCACAAAACATTTCCCAAGATCGAAATACATAAAATCCCATGTGTGTGTACGAATCATGCCGACGCCTTCCCGTGATCATCACTGGTACCTGAAACACATAACACATAACAATGTAAGCATAAAGCTTAGCGAGTTCCCCAAAATACTACTCTAACACATATTAGCCACCCCAGGCTATAGCTCTGCTGACCCTCTGGTCAGTGTGTCTCAATAGGACCCCCCAGTCCCAACTCTATGTGGGCTCTCTAGCCCTAAATCTATGGACCCACTGGTCCTATCGATGGAAACTCTGAATCATGCATATCACATATCACAATAACACATAAATAGCATACAGGTACACTGGAACATAACTCAACAGTACACATAACTCTGTTACCACTCTAGGTAAAGTATAGTGAAAAGGCTCACATCGGATGTCTCGGTAAATCTCTGACTCGGTAGAGATATGGTCTAGCCTCCGCCTAATCACATAAAGTAAATACTCTTATAAATATAACTCTCGAGACTAGACTCAACCCTCTCTTGGCATCCTCAGAAGGGTAGAAGACCATTTTACCCCTCTCTAGACACAAAGACCCCATTGTTGATCAAACCCTCAAAGTCAGCAAAGTCAATGGTCAAACTTTGACCCGACTCGCCGAGTACACTTGGGTGACTTAGCGAGTCTATGCGTGTCCAATAACCCACTGGACTCGCATGACATGTCGAGTCTTTCCCCCTGCTCGACGGGTTACACCTGGCATGAATCGCAGGGCCACCTCGACTCAACTCGACGAGTCCCAATATGAACTCGACGAGTTCTGCCTTCAACTCCAGTCCTCTAATTCCCTCTGACTCACCGAGTCATTTCCCCAACTCGGCAAGTACTCACTGAGTGAACTATGGGGAAATCCTAACCCTACTCGTCGAGTCTGTTCTTGGTACTCGGCGAGTTCCTACCATGCTTGAGCTCAAAAGACCTCCTGAGGTCAGATCCGTTCCTCTAACTCATAGATCCGGCCTCCTAAAGTTATATAAACACGTAAAGTTTGGATCTTGATGCCCATGCAAGGACCCAATGGCTCTATTTGAAGAAATGGCCTCAATATGTCACCATAAGCTCATATCACCCCATAAAGATCAAGGGGTTTAGGACTCTGGACCTCTTTGGATCCAGATCCGAATCCTCAACACAAGAAGGGACCAATTGCACCATCATTCATACTCTAAATGGGCTAGAAACCTTAACTCTAAAGGATTATCACCCAAAACTGAAGAAGGATCGAATATATACCTCAATGTGAAGTCCTTAAGCTCTGAAATCCACAAAATAGCACCCTCTTTAGCTTTTTCTTGCCTTGGTCACCTTCTTCTTGCAAAAACACCCACACAAGGATCAAAAATGGCTTCTTCTTCCTCACAAGCGCTCTAGATCGCTAGGGTTTCACTCAGGGGTCTGGTAGCCGCCATTGGTGCCTATAAGCCCCTTTAAATAGGCCTCAAACCCCAGGGATTAGGGTTTCATTAAATAGCATGGACTCGTCGAGTCCACTATTCGACTCGCCGAGTCCGGTTATTAATCCGGATGGAATTCGCGACTCTACCCGGTGAGTCTAAGCATCAACTCGCCGAGTCTCTCCAAAATTTCCAAAATAAAATGAATAAATAATATACCTGGAAGTCCGGATTTTACAATTTCATATAACTGCCAGGGGCCAGATCCTGGTCTTTTATATAAATTCCAAGGGCTAGATCTTGGTCTTTCATATAACTATCACAAGGCATCAAGCATTTTACAGAACAAGCAATGGGTCGACATTGGTGCCTTTGACCCGTGGATCTAGTGAGGAAACTCACCTCAACTGCTAACAACCAGATAAATGCTTGGCCTGCTGGACCAGAAAAATCCCGCTTTGACTAAACAAATAAATCCCCGATTAATAATTAGGAGATAACCCATAGTTGAAACTCTACTTTATTTGTCTAATATCTAAGGTAAAAGGGCCATTTTATTTTCATTTAAGCCCAAACAAAATCCTAGGCCCAATCTGAAAGATCATCCAAAGTCCAACATGGGCCCAAATTCAAAAGTGAACCATTACAATGAAAGTCTATAGTCCAATAGCAACAAGCAAAGCCCAAGGATTCAAGGCCCAAAATGACCAAGAAATGGAACCGGGTCGTCCGTCCTGCATACCAACTGGTACGCCCCACGTACTCAATCGATATTGGAACACATCACGGCTGAGGTGCACTACGTGCAGCGTAAGTGCCTTATAACAATACTCATAATAAGGTCTCAATGCTGTAAGACTCTACGTCCAAATTTCAGATTTGAGCTTAATAAGACCCCTAAGTGTAACATTCAAAAAATCACCATAAATTTAAAATTTTCAAAACCAACCATGAATCAATATGGTTTACAAAAAGGGCCATTGTTTCAAAAGCATTATTTCAAATCAAAGTTTTCCCAAGACCCGAAGACATAAAAACAGGAAGCTGTGTATGATCACGCCTTCGCCTTCTTACTATCCACGGAAGTACTTGAAACCATAAAGTAAAACTTTAAGCCAACGCTTAGTGAGTTCCCCTAAAATACCACCACACAAATATATAACCAGACAAATCATAGGTCCACAACCTCTAGGTTGGATTATTATCTGTCGACAACCTTTCGGTTAAAATGCCCTGGCCCACAACCTTTCGGTTAGATTGCCAATACATACTGGGTCCACAACCTCGCGGTTGGATTACCTTGACCCACAACCTTTTAGTTGGAATGCCCAACACAAAGCAGTAAAGTCTCGAACCCACCATATCATGTCGATATATACATTGCAATTAACACATATCTAGCAACATATGAACATAAGACTAGTCAGCAGACAAACAGAAAAATCTACAGAATACTACAACATAACAACATCCTATATACCAGGATACACAATCTAGTGGGCCAACATTGGTGCCTTCGACCCACAAGCACAGTGAGGAAAACTCACATCTTAGTCGGAATGCAAACTGAATAAAAATCTGCTCTAAAAATTGGTTCAACGATCACCTAACCAAAACCAAGAGCCTAATATTTAATTAAAATCTCAAATGCCCAAAATACCCCTAGGTCAACTTGGTTATAACTCTAGTCAAAGGTCAACATCAGTGAGCCAACCTAGCCGAGTCAACCCATCCTAGTCAAGTCAACCTAGTCAGCTTAGGCCTCATACGCGGGGCGTACTCGATCCTTGAGCCAGATCAGGCATTTGACCTCGTACGCTCAACGTATGTAGAGGTACGCACGACGTATGCAGAACCCAACATTAAAAACGTAACTTGATCAAACCTTTTATATATCATAAATCTTGCATGGGGATAAACCAAGATCCAACCTTGCATTTTTTTTGACTTAAAATGCCCTGAAATGTCTAAAAGGATGGCTTAAAGGTTTTGGAGTACCTCATACTCACAAAGACTTAGATTTTGGGACAAAAGAGAAGAAAATATAAGGTTAACCAAGATCTAGAACAAAATGAGCCAAGGTTGGAGTTTTATACCTCCAAATGGTGCACAATAAGGAGACGATATTGGTTCCAAAGTCTTGAGAGCAAAGCCTACTCCTTGAAGATCCTTCTTCACAAACAAGAAAGCTCACAACTCATTCCAAAAGCTCAAAATGCTCAAAATAGACTTGGGTTTGCAAGGAAGGTTGATCTTAGGGGTGGAGGTTGATAAAGGGAAAGGTATTGGGGCTATAATGGTGCTTAAATAGTGCTTAAACCCTAAATATTAGGGTTTTGGTCTAAACCGCGTACGCACAGCGTACTGACACAGTGTCACACCCCAAAACCAAGAACGGAGGAAACGTTCTGGGGTGGAGGACGTCATGTAAAATATCACAACAGTGTAAAGTAGTAAACAGGCAATAACATCATCCATTGCATTAATAGTAAAATTTTAATACAAGTGTGTTCTTTCATAGAATAAGACATGAACATAAGTAATCAAAGTAAAAGACAAGTCTTGACTGTTCCGTCTTCTCAAAACCTGGTCATCGTACCTATCTACTGGTGACCTGAGGATACAAGTTATTTTGAAAGCGTAGATCAACATTTAAGCTGGTGAATTCATAAGTATTTTAGTGTCATTGATTTGTAAAAATTGTAATGAAAGACTTCTAATTGTTTGAGGAAAAATTTGTATAAGTATGAAAACCCTAGAAAATCCCATATTTCTTATTGGTATAAAAAGTAGTCTTCTACAAAGACCCGATTGTTTTGAAGGTTTGAACCTCTGTAAAAATGAAGGTTTTTCCCTTGTATAACTATTATTATCAAAATATAGTCTACCTCATCGTTTATGTAAATATGTCACAAGATTAAAGTAATAGGGAAAATTATATAATTATTGATATCGTATCAAAATATATTCTACCTCATCGTTTATGTGAGCGTGTCACAAAGTAAAGGTAATAAGGAAAATTGTAAAATCCTTGAAATCGTATCCATTTGTCTAGGATAAACACGGCGCGGTAAATCGCCGAACAGTACAACCGAGAACATCCTAAGATGAACAGATCCTGCTGTAGCTAGCAGCCGGGTGTAGAATGGTCAATCCCATAGTGAGTAGTGTATGTATGTACTAGCGTAGGGTATGTCTTCCCTGATCCTCATCATAGTGAGTTCACTAATGTAGTATATAGTGTGTAAGAGTGTGTCTTCATATAGTGTGTATTAGTGTCTCTTCATTTAGTGTGTATTAGTGTCTCTTCATATAGTGTGTATTAGTGTCTCTTCATATAGTGTGTATTAGTGTCTCTTCATATACTGTATATTACTGTCTCTTCATATAGTGTGTATTAGTGTCTCTTCATATAGTGTGTATTAGTGTCTCTTCATATAGTGTGTATTAGTGCCTCTTCATATAGTGTGTAGTATATTTGTATAGACTCATGAATGAACTGACTCTTGGTGTGATTTCTTGTACTAGGAATAGTAATTAGTATCTCCAAACTATACTTATTATAGTTACTAGTAATGTACGTGTATAACTGAAAGTATACCTTTGCTACCCAAAGGTACTGAATTGACTGATAGAACTTTTATTTCTATATATGTATACATAATATATAACTAATATTTAGATGACATTCGGACAAATAACCGATACCCTAAGGCCACATCCAAACTAGGAAAAGGAATTAAAGCGAGCTAGCAGTCCTAACTCCTTTAAACATTACTTATATAACTATACATATATAGGCATGTATTTGACAATATAAAAGTTTAAAAGAAGTTTTGTATAACATTTGAAAAGTTTAATAATAAGAATTGATGACTTGGTGTCAATTTATAAAACGGTTTAAAAGCAGTTTGTTTGATATAAGCAGTTTAAAGTATACGAAATCTTTTGTCTGAAATATAGTTGGAAATACATGAAAACCTTTGTTTGAAACACAATTGTAACAGAGTTTGAAAGGAAAGATACAGTATGTAAGACAGTTTGATAAAGATTTTAACATGTAAAAACGTTTTAGAAAGTCATTTAGAAGTAGTATGCTTGGTAAAAAAGCTAAAAGCGTAGTAAATCCATTTGTGTACTAGTTATTAATCACATGCGATTGATATAATAACTAGTATGATTCAACTTGTATCCCCCCTCCCATAAAAGCATTTAAAAACATTTAAAAGGTTAATTAAGGGGTATGAACTCACATGTAGTGAGTGGATTGGATGGACGTGTCGGACAAAGTGCTAGGTGTCAAGTGAAGACTTGAACACACCCAACAATCCTAATAACATATAAGGACATATATATGTATATAATTAGTGATTATAACACTAATTAGACAAGTATAAACACCCTAGAACAAGGAAAACACTTGGATTTAAGTGTTATAAGAACTTAGGGTTGCATCTAAGGGTTGAAAAGCATTACTATTAAGTTTATGGCCCAAGGACCACTCTCCATGGAGTTTACTACCATGGGTTTACGGCCCCAAGGAGTTCACGGTCGTAAACTCATGGTCATAGATGCATAAGTGTGGGTTTGAAAGGCTAGGGAAGCTTGAGGGAATTTTGCTTTACCTAAGGAAGTGAAATACCCACTCAATGGAGAGTGTTAAGGAGTTTACAGCCTAGGGGAGTTTACTCCTGGCCGTAAACTCTCTAAATGGTCATATTTAGGGACTTAAAGGTAGGGAGTCTCAAGGGTTTAAGTGTTCCAAGGTTAAATAAGAGTCTATATGAGTTTAAGGTCCAAGACTTGACCTTAATTGGAGTTTACGGCCTAAGGACCATTTCTCCATGAGTTTATGACCGTAAACTCATGGTATTATGTACCAACTCAAAGTTTAAGGTCCTTAGTTCAATGGTGGAGGGTTCTAGTCCAAGTTCTAAGCATAAGGAAGGAAATTAGGGCAACTTTGCACCCTTATATGGATTTTACAGCCTTGGGAGATCCTTGGCCGTAAACTCTCTTCCGACTTGGATTCCTTGATGTTTCTTAATTCTAAACAAGTACATTCTAGTATATAACAAGTTTGGATAAGAGTACTTACGATATAGGAGCTTGAAATGGCCGATTATGGCCAAGAACACTAGTGTGTATTCTTGGTGAAACTTGAAGATCTATGAAAACATGATTTTCATGGATGAAATCATGAGAGGATGCTAGATTAAGAGGTGTATCAACAAGTCAAGGAAGAATACTTACTAGTTTTGAAGATCTAAGGTAAAGATCGGGATGATAGTTGAGAGAGAATGAGGGAAAGTCGGCCAAATAAGGAAAGAAATGAAAGAAATGGCCAACACTTGAAGATATAGGGTGAGTTTACGGCCCACATGGAGTTTACAGCCGTAAACTCCAGTGTGGTGACCGTGAACTCATGGTCCTGGTGATTTAGGCTTGATCATTGTACTATAGGTTCAGCAGATAAACCCCAACACATATCTCTTAAGTGTATTAGGCTCAGAACGCTCAGACAAACTCTAAATTGTGCTAAATGATACCAGGAATGAGTCTGACACTAAGTTGAGCTGACTGACTGAGCTTTCAAAACAATAGAAAATTTCGGGTTGTCACACACGGGACTAGGTACGTGCAACGTACCAAAGTGTACGCCTAGCGTACACAAGCTGCACCCAAAAATCACGAAATTGCCATTAAGGGACCCATCTTGCAAACAATTCATAACTCAAGGGTCAAAAACAAATACCTGGAAAATTATATGTTACATTATTCAAATATAATTATGGCGGTTGGTAGCGATGGTCGTGGCAGTGGTGGCGATGGTAGTGACGGTGGTGATGTCGATGGGTGTACGTGTTGATAAGAGTGGTGAAGGTGGTGATAGATGTTCTGGTGGAAGGAGTGATTTGATCTTTATATAGGAAATTAATTAGAAAAATGGTTTCCATATTTAGTGAAAAGACCTTGTATAATTTTTCTTATTAGAAACGGTTTATTAAGATTTTCGTATGTTGATAAATTTGGTTCCTATGTAGAAAATAAATTATTCAAACTGTCACCGTAATTTACAGAAAAGTTCATATGTAGATTTTTTTGACAAAAACTGTACATATATTTAAAATAATTACAAAAATAATTCATGACTAATATCTTTACGAAATTAAAATAATATAGCTATCCCTAATTTAGATAATCAATTTTAAATATTTATTTTCCCTAATGACGTGCACTATTTATCAAAGAAAACATATTCAAGACTTAAGAGCCTAATTCAAATATGTAGCTTTTTTAATTTGATAGTATTCAACTCTCTCCAAGTGACAACAAACTCATATTCTTTCTTTACCTTTGAAACATTCCCCAAAAAAGCAAGAAGTGTCAAATGATACATTACCTTAGTCCAAGGGCCTGAAAGAAACTTTTGTATTTATTACTTTGAAAACTGAAGCTAAATTATGTCAGCTACGCAACAGACTCCATAAATAGCTGCAACTAGAGAAAACTCAGGTTCTACTACTTCTCAGTTTGTTAAAGTCTCCTCTTCATTCGCTCTCAATAAATCTGTATATATGTTAATTTTCTATGTATAGATCTATTAGATTTATATCTAACGATGACGAATCAGTTCGAGAATTTGATCGAGTCGATAAAGTCAAAGGTGAAGGCATTGAAAAGGAAGAAATCGAAGAAAGTGTACGTGAAGATGGACAAGACTAACAGTGTTAGAGTTGAGATCCGAAGTCGTCATGCTCGTAAACTCATCGATAAAACTCTGAAAGCCGCTGATAAACCTGGCAAGCGTCCTGTCTGATTTGGATTTTGATTTTTCTCCTTTGTGTGTATAATTTCTTATTCACCAGATTATCGTGATGCGATAAATTAGAAGTTTTCAGTTCCTTCCATTAATTTCTCTATCGGTTTTATCTAAAACTGATGCAAGCTTTATGAAAAAAAAAAAAAGTTTTATAAAATGTAATAGAATTGAATTACTTTTTGTCGGCAACAAAGTACAGTACTTTCTTTTAGTAATTTATAACTTTTTTTGAATTTCTGTCACATTTTCTTCTTAAATAATTGTTTAGTCACATATTTATTTATATGAATGTATACAAGTATTACCTTTGACTTTTATATATATATATATATATATATATATATATATATATATATATATATATATATATATATATATATATATATTAAAAGAATAATTAATTCATATCTATACGAATAAATAAAACCTATTTTCTGCCACATGTCATGTCCTCATTGATTTGGACACATGCTATTTTAATAGATTTTTAGAATTTATTTATTTCCACATTTAATTTTCTGATTTGTTCACATTTCATAACTTATTTCGGTTATAATATTGAGAGAAATAAATGCTTCCTTGAAAAAGAATTGATATATTTATAATGTAATAAATGTCATAATTAATGAGAGCTCTAAAATTGATATTGATATTAAATTTAATGTTTAAATATTGATATTAAATTTTTATTTTTAATAAACCGGTGTATTACACGGGTCGTACACGTAGTTAAATGATGAAGATGAAGATGTAATTAATATCCATTGTTGAAGCATTATATCTTCAACATGTAATATTCATTAATTACTTTTATAAAATAATTAAAATGATTGGTTCAGAATCAATCATTCATGCACACAATAGATAGTGAAAACAAAATAACCTAACTATATATATATATATATATATATATATATATATATATATATATATATATATATATATATAAGTTCAATAAAAAACTATAATTATTGGTTCTTCAAGTAACTAAATCTTTTTTTTTTAATTTTTAAACCTTATTCCTTATCAAAATAAAAATCTAAAAATATCTAAATTCATATATTAACATTGTGAATGTGAAAAATAATTTTTGGATTCGCCGTGTGAATCCGGATTTACGTTGTGAATTTTCAAATATTCACATTATGAATTTGACGTAAATTTTTTTTTTTTTTTTGAATTTTATATCATTGGAAAAAGCATAACAGGTTATTAATTTCTATATTTTTAGTTTTTTTTAATAAAAAATAAGTTCTAAAATTAAAAAGAAAAGATTGGTTCCTTAGTTAATTATGGTTATTTATTGAATCTCACCATATATATATATATATATATATATATATATATATATATATATATATATATATATGGTGAGGGCATTGAACATTATATATTAATATCAGAAAATCAATTGTGGGTTTCAGAAATTATAACGATCAACGGCCAAAAGAATGGTTTAAAATTTATATATTTGATGGGAATACACCGGATTAAATAAAAAACACATTTTTTTAATGTTTCGTTAGTTTTTTTTCTCACAATTTGTAAGTTACTTTTTTTCGAAAAAAAAAACTAAATATACAAAAATTCTCAATTTTTTTGTCCTCTACAAATAAAATTAATATAGTTTTTTTTGTCCTCTATAAATAAATATCAATATCAATATAAAATAAATTAACTTTGATATATATAAAACTGAACTTTAAATATTTATGTTTTTAACATTCAAAATATGAATATGACTTTCTATTTCAACTTTTTGATCACTCACTAATTAAGTTAGTAAAATTTACATGTGAATCGAAATATATTTCATTGTAGTTTTTTGATATCTTAACATTTTGATTATTTATATATTAGTTTTGTAAAATCGTGAATCTAAGCTATATATAATTTAATTTTCAGAATTCACATTCACACTGTGAAATTAAATTAAATATAATTCATTTTTTCAGCATTCACAATTTGAATATGAGTTAAATTATATATATATATATATATATATATATATATATATATATATATATATATAATTTTTAAAAATATCCATTTTGTTTTTTTTTTCTAATATTTAGGTTTATCTTTTATCAAAAAAATAAAATAAATTTATCAAAAGTCATATTTTTTGTACTTTTAAATAAACATTAATATCGATGCATAATATATATATATATATATATATATATATATATATATATATATATTATGCATCGATATTAATGTTTATTTAAAAGTACAAAAAATATGACTTTTTATAAATTTATTTTATTTTTTTGATAAAAGATAAACCTAAATATTAGAAAAAAAAAACAAAATGGATATTTTTAAAAAATTTATCGGATGTCCCTGAAAGGACAAGATTTTTTGAAAATTAGTTTGTAAAATTCACAGGTGAATTAATTCACAACTAGTGTATGAACCCGTGGTGAACCACGGGTCAAGTTATTTGCGGATGTTTGATAGTAGTAATAGCACACTATTGGGGGTTGATGACGAAAATTGAATTTCTTACTTTGGATGAGAAACTGTCTGAGACGTCAAAACATAGAGTTAAGAGACATTATTCAATATATAGATGGTTAAGATTTATTGAGTTATATGGTGAAATTTAATAGTCATAAAGTTTGCTATTGTTAGTTGTGTTGTTACGATAAATGTATATAGTTGAAGAAAAAAAAGTTATCCATGCGAATCTTTAAAACATGAAATAACTTTGTTTATGACGTGAAATCTTGAATGGATTCAAATTCGAAGGATGCCGTAAAGGTATTGCTTTTGCAACGTAAAACAAACTTCTTTTTTGTGCAACATGAACAAAAACGGTTCAATAGATACCAACACTCTCACACACATGACTATAAACATGAACAATAAACACACTAAAAAGTACAAATTGAAAATTAAATGTCATTAGATATCAAACAAATCAATAGAAACAATAAAAGATTACAAGTGTTTGGTCTTTTTTTGTCTGAATATGACATATTTTTATTGAATATTTACAGATTATTATTTATAAACATAATGTGTTGAATGTAGTCTATAATAAGGACATAAAGCTATAATAAAGAGAGTTAGGTTAAGTCTAAGTATGTTATGAAAAGATCAAATAATTTCATTGCTTTTTGGCATTTGTTTCTTCGTCTGCTTCGCCGTGATTTTTGTATTTGTCTCGTTTGGGACGTGGTTTCTTTGGTGTATCTGTGAAATGTAAGATGTTCATCAAATGTATGCAATAAATAAATTGTTATAAGTTGTTTTTACCTATATGTTCCATCTGGAGTCGTTTTCCAGTTTCACGTGATTTAGTAGGGGTGAGGGACTCCATAGTTGTTGTGGTTTGTTGTTCCATTGGTGTTGAATGGTAGTTTGTGTTTTTTGTGTTGATAAGATTGTTGGTTGTGGTGTTTTTATGCCATTGATTGTGGTGACTGTGAAATGGATATTTCAGTGGAAGAAAGTTTTGTGCATTCTACATAGACATTCTTTGTCAACCCTTTACAACGTTCGAGTGGTTCATGTAAAGTTATTCTATCTTGACTGGGAAAGCGGTCTATGATTTCTTGTGCAGTCGCATTTAGCAGAGTACAGGTTGCTTCATTAGACATGAACACTGTTGTGGTATCTGTATTGTCTGTGAGTATTACTGAGATTTTATATCTGTGGAAAGAAAAGTGATGTTATGTGTGATTTTATAGATATAAAAGGTTTCATGGGAGAGGGAGTACTTACAAAAGTTTTGGTTCATTTATGGGCCCATGGGAAATACAAAACCATCCATCACCTTTTTGGTGTGTTGATTTACCACATGTGGTAGATGTGACTTGGTATCATACATCTTTGAATGTGAAATCAGATAGTATGGTCTTTAAAACATACATATTGTCCTTGAACATGTTATAGATGTATGTTAGTGATTGTTATGTATGAAATAGTAGTTTTATACAAAAGAAAACTTTTTACCATTATTTGAGAGAAATCTGAGCTCTTTAAGTGTTGTAATGTAGTATTTATCACAGTTGATGATGATTTTGAGTGAAATTGGGTACCAAATTTGTAATAATGGAAACTTGTTAGTGAATAAATGTTGTATATTATGTAGTTTATAGTTTGGTTAAGTATGGTAAAGATTCAGTAGTAGCAGTATAACATACCTTATAATGAGTGTGTCCGTTTCTGGTATTTTGGGATTGACGTACATCTGTGTTGCGCTGGTATTTGTCAAGGTTAATCTTCCTGTGTAGTAAGATGGTATTTTAGCATATCGTGAAGTGAGTATTATAATAAGGGTATTTGTTATTACTTACCATTGTACATAGTCGACTTGACATTGGTGAAAGCCAGTACCACCGTGTTAGACTTTGATGTAAGGGCATTTCGATTGAATTTGTCTGGCGATGTAAATGAAATCAAATTGTTTCTTCTTGTTGATGGTGTTCAATAAAGTCAAGCCTAGATTATTCAATGCAAGTACATGCATCTACTAAATATTGGTGGAAAAGACGATGTGCACGTAAAATAAGAGAGTAAGTGGATATTTTTGAAAATTAGTTTGTGAAATTCGCAAATGAATTTATTCAAACTATGAATATGAAGTTTATATAATCCAGTTTTTAGTATTCACAATGTGAATCCGACTTACTATTATTCAAAATGTGAATATGAGTCGTATATAATGCATTTTTCATCATTCATAATGAGGATGACCAAAATACCCCTCAATTTCTACTTTATTACAACTATGTCAATGTAATTCTAGTTATTTTCTATCTTTAAAACTAGTAATAATATGAAGTATAACATAATTCCTTTCGACTTAATACAAAAGTTGGGAAAGTAAGGATACATCATGTTGAAACCATATACAGCAGCAGAACAACCGGATATATGATGTACGTTTGGAATGTATAAAGAATATTTCTCTTCTTTAGACTGAATAAAGCACCTAAATGTGAGTAAATAACCATTTTACGATAGTGTATGTATTAAGATTATGGGCTGACAATAACTATGCTATAGGAAAAGCAAACGAGATGAAGCAAGAACTACATCTTCTGCAACATATGAGCTTTTCCTTTTCTAATGAGATCACAGATACGAAAATAGGTTTCACATTATGGTGTTCGTCATAAGTTAAATTATCAATTTCATATTCTAATTAACAATGCAAACTCCAAATTTCTAATGTTTACATGGAAATCATGTAAGATTGTAAAGACTGGTACACATTATTGCCCTAAATTATCAATTATCTTTACATAACCTATTGGATTAAGGTGTCTAAGCTCGTAACTAAATTAGTATACACTTATAACTGAAAGCAAAATCCTTTTTAGGTTGCCCTCATAACTAGAAACTGGTTAGAATGGCATTTATAGGGAGATGAAATTATTTATTATATGATTAATAAATTAATTAGCAATAGATTAGATTAATTAAGAATTGATTAGAACTATTTTGGAACTAATTTGGGATCAATTGAAATTAATTAGAAGTGCAAGGGTTATCTTGTAATTGCTTAAGAGTTTAACAAATGAAAGCTTCTAGAAACCTCCTATGATGGACGGTTTTGAGACACCCTGTTAGAGTAATCTAGAATGCTCAATTTAATATAAAAAAGTAGATAATCACTAGGTTTTGAAATAATATTAATTTATGTTCAAATCTAGGGTTTCTAGAGTTTCCTAACAACTATATAAAGAAAACTCTAACCGATAATTTTCCATTTACTCCTCTCTCCTCTCGTGTGTTCTAGTTTCTAGCTTTACGTGTGAGCCATTAGAGACATTATACTTTAGGTGCTTGCTTTTTGAAGATTCAAAGAAGGATTCAAGGAATTGTTTGCTATAACAATTCAAAAGGTATGTAACCCTAGATTTATGAATTACGATTATAGTTAGGGTTTTATAGTTCATTTTATGTTGCTTTCAATTGATAAGACATAGATCCTAACTGGTTGCATGTAGCCTTAATAGTTAAGACTTTTTTCCACAAGTACATAGTTTTTCCACAAGGTCTCACAATTGATTGTGCATGAGATGAATGAAAACAACCTTTTTTTTTTTTTTGAAAAAGGTGCACCTCACTTTTCTGTTTTTTTATGCCTTTTATTTGATAAATCTAAATCTAGGTAGGATTTTAGTGATTATCTGGTATTTGAATTGTTAAAAATCCGATTTTTATTATACTGGATATGCCTAAAACCCTATTTTGCATTTTGTGAAGATAAATAGAAAACCCTAAAATCTAGTTATAAGATAATTGAATGAATTATCCGCATGGATTTTAATATTTAACTTAATTAATGTCATTCAAAAGATAAATGTTTAATCCATAATTTATTTAAATTATTTAATTAATTTAATTAAAAGATAAATATAAATCATTAACCTGTTTAAAAGATTATTTAATTAATAGTTAATTTAAAACTAATTTTAAACCTTGAAGATTTAATAATGTTTAAAATACACCCTATATATGTATAAAAACTTTAATACTATATGTATAACAAAAGTTAGTTGAATCTCTAGTACGTCTTATTCAAGAAGTCATACTATAAGAGAGGTATAAAGAAACGACCTATAAAATAACCGTTGAATGGATCTCTTTTTCGCCTGCCGCTTCTTTGTGTGGTGGAGGGTCGTTAGCTGAATGAGTTTGATAGAACATAAAAAGATTAAAAGTATAATTAATAAAGTACTAGAACATTCTTCAAAAATTTCACTCTAGTTACTTTAGGAAAAATGTGAAATATATGCTAATCCAAGAAAACACACATCATTTCTTTGCTAAGTCGTTAGTTGAGCGTGTGTGTCCAACACGCTAATGGGGGACTACAAAGTGGAAATGATGGCACATAATCGATTTGATGATTGTTGATGGAGCGTGCGTGGTTTACCAGCACATCAATGTAAGGTCATAAATGGCGGCGAGTATGTCATGCGTGTTTGCATGATTATTCATATCTTATTTGTGATCCTTGGTATCCTAATCACAAATGGGAGAGCATAATTTTAGATTAAACATGTCATTGATAAGATTCAATGAATCTCAAAATATCAAAAAGTTTCATATTTGATTTAAATTGGAATTGTGCTTGCCTAAATAAATTCATAATAAGATTACACCATCCCTCTTCTCATTTCGAATTGTATTTATGATACTACCTTTGAATATTAATTTGGGTTAGAATATTAAGGACATACATCAACTAAATAAAATTGTATCTCTCACTACAAATGTATGGAAATGGTGAAACTTTTGCTACTCAAAAATCTACTTCAAATTCAAACTTCACTCTTTTCCTGATTCTGTCGAAGGAAAAGCTCACCGGTCCAAACTATATGCACTGGATGAGAAACTTGAAGACAACTCTTTGTTATGAGAAGAATGAGTATGTTCGTGATAACCCCCTTCCTAAGATTAATGAATTGATTGGTACTCCTGAAGAACTAGCTCTTCATAAACAACATGCTGACAATGCCACTACGGTCGCTTGATTAAAATCATGACACCTGAGCTAAAAATGTTCTATGAGGACTACTGGTTGTTCGAAATGAATTTGGATCTTGCTGAAAAGTTTACAAGAAGGAAGACAAGAATGCTATGAGGTCATCAAGTCACTAATGGCATGTAAGCTAAAGGAATGAGAAGATGTATGTTCTCATGTGCAAAAGATGTAGAGGAATGTAGAAAGGTCGGATAAACTCAATGTGAAATTCGATAAGGAGCTGGCCATTGACTTGGTCCTAAAATCCATACCTGCTAGTTATGTCAATTCATTTTGACCTATCATTTGAACAACATAGAGAAAACACCGACTCAACTCCATAACTTGTTACAAGCTACTGAATCAATAATGAAGAAGAATCATGTCCCTTCTATGACTAGTAATCTTGTCCTTGCCATCAATCATGGCAAAGGAAAGAAAAGGAAGTCAAATGCCCAACCCATTTGAAAAAGGAAAGCCCATGCTAGAGCGTCCGGTTGTGGGTAAAGGGGAAAGCCAACTCTATTATTCCTGTTGTTAGTGACCCGAAGGAGGTCACCTGCTTTCACTGTAATGAAAAGGGGAATTAAAAGAGAGGCTGCCTAAAATACCTTTAAGAGTTGAAAGAAGGAAAGATCAATCCTTATTCACATATTTACACTATCCAAATCAATAACACATAACTTTCTCATTCTTAGTTCCTTGATACATGATGTGGTTTCCATATTTGTTCTAATTTGTAGGGTTAAAGAGAAAGTAAGGAAGTGGAGCATGGAACCTAGAGCCTGATTACCGGGAATAGGTGTACTTCACTTGTTACAAATATTGAGACTTATGGACTTGTGCTTGATGGTTTGTGTCAGAGTTGATTTTGTTAATTGATGTTATGCTTAAGATATGACTAGAAATATTATTTCATTTCTTGCTTTATTTAGACAAGTATATCATTTTTCATTTGATAACAACAATGGCTCTATTTTGGTTTAAAACAATGGTGTTTTTAGATTCAAATATTTTCCTTGTAATGGCATGTATGAAACTATCGTATATGTTGATAACTTAGGCAATAGTATATTCAATATTGATTCGTATAATGGTGTAGAAAAAGCATGATTGTCGCATTGTTGTCTTGGGCATATAAACAAGAAAAGCATTGCCCAACTCCAAAAGGATGGAGTGTTGGAGTCATTTGACTTAAGCTCAGATGATGAATGAAAATATTTTTTTATTGGGCAAGATGACAAAATCACCTTTCATTGGAACATGTGAAAGAGGTGAAGGATTATTAGATCGGATCCATACAGATGTATGTGGCCCTTTCAGATCTGCCACAAGGGACGTCGATTGCTACTATGTGACATTTATTGATGATTATATTTGATACACGTATATCTACTTAATCAAACATAAATAAATTTTTTTTGATAGATTCAAAGAGTTTAAGCATGAATTCGAGAATCAATTGGGCAAGAGGATAAAGATGCTCCGATCTGATAGAGGTGGAGAATATCTCAATATCGAGTTCAACGACTACCTCAAGGAATGTGGAATCGTTTCATAATTGACACCTCCTAGAACACCATAACTTAATGGTGTGGCTGAGAGGCGCAATCAAACATTGTTAGACATGGTTTGTCCATGATGATTCGAGCCATTCTTCCTATAACATTCTGGGGGAATGCCTTAGAGACAACCGCCCATATTCTACATATTTTTCGCACAAAGAAGGTTGCCAAAATACCTCATGATATGTGGACAGGGAAGGCTCCCTCACTCACACATATCAAGATCTAGGGTTGTAATGTTCTCATAAGATGAAAAACTTATGACAAACTTGAACCCAAAGCTGAGAAGTGTATTTTCGTTGGTTACCCACATAAATCCTTTGGATACTTGTTCTAAAGACCTAGTGAAAATGTGGTCTTCGTAGCTCGAAGGGGAGTCTTTTGAGAGAGAGAGAGAGAGAGAGAGAGAGAGAGAGATCATATTCAAAGAGGATAGTGAGAGTGCTATTTACCTGGAAGAAATTCCAGAGTCACCTAATGAAGGAACCTTAAATGACACTAGTACTCAACTTGAGGACGAGATTCCAATTGAAGGCATTGACAATTCATTACCTCTTCGTCAATCTAGTAGAGTTAGCGTGCCACCTGAGTTTTATGGCTTTCATATAACTACATATGGGGACATGTTCATCAGTGATAATACATTGGTGAATTTTGATGAGGCTTCTAACTACAAGGGAGCGATGGCAGGTCCTGAGGCTACAAAATGGAAAGAAGTAATGGATAGTGAGATTCAATGCATGCATGATAATCGAGTATGAAGCTTGGTTGGTCATCTTCCTGATCGAAAGACAATAGGTTGCAAATGGATCTTCAAAAAGAAGACCGAAATGGATGGGAAAGTACACACTTTCAAAGCTAGGCTAGTTATGAAGGGCTTTACTCAAACCCAAGGGATTGACTATGATGAGACCTTAGCACCGGTAGCTAATATTAAATCTATTAGGATAATGCTTACCATTGCTACCTTTAATGAATATGAGGTATGGAAAATAGATGTTAAAACTACTTTCCTAAATGAAAAGTTAACTGAGGACGTATACTTGAGTGAGCAAGAAGGTTTTGAATATGCCAAATTTCCTGATACAATTTGTAAGCTTGAGAAACCCATCTATGGATTGAAACAAGCATCTCGCAGCTGGAATCTTTATTTCCATGAGAAAGTCAAATAATTTGGATTCTTTAGAAGAGAATATGAGTCTTGCATATATGTCAAAGATAGTATGAGTGTAGTGACATTCCTAGTATTGTAGGTAGATGCCATAGTAATTATAGGAAACAATGTTCCAACCTTGAAAAAAGTAATGTCTTGGCTCGGGAAAGGTTTCTCTATGAAGGATCTAAAGGAAGTGACATACATTCTTGGAATAAGGATTTACATGGATAGAATGAAACATCTTATTAGACGTAGCCAAAGTACATACTTGGATAAAATATTGAAGCATAATGGAAAATTCCGTGAAAGGGAATTTACCCATTCATCATACCGTTAAATTGAGTAAGACTAAATGTCCCAGTACTACTGAAGAAACGGATGACATGAGATGAGTCCCATATGCATATTATGTAGGATCGATCATGTATACTATGACATGTACTCGTCCTGATTTGTCTAATACCTTGAGCATGGTTATTTGATTTCAGGATAATCTAGGCAGAGCCCATGTAACGTCTGGTTTCCGGTATGAACTTATTTTTCTAGTTGTTTAAATTTCCTTTTTGAACTCGGAGTGTTGGAAGCTACAACATGGCGTGTCAAGATGTCTTTGGCCGCGGAGATTAATGAACCAACATGACGAGTCAAGGTGCCTTAACTCGGCGTGTTGGCAGCTAGGAAGGAAACCCTAATTTTAAGGGTGTTACACCCTATTTAAAGGCCTTATGTCCCTTGGCTGGCCTCCTTACTAGCCTCCTCTATCCAGAAACCCTAAAGTCGAGTATGATCTTCCATAGTTGAGTGTGTGAGCTTGTGGAGAGCCTTGAGTGTTGATTTTTGTACTCTTTTGGAGGAGCCTTGAAGTTTTATTTTGATTTTATGGCAATTGATACATGGTTTTATTTGAAATGTTTAGATGATATTGGAAAAATACTATTTTATCTATTCTTAAAATTGAATTTTTTTGGACCATATTTTTGGATGTTACAAGTTGGTATCAGAGGCTTGGTGTGAGGGATTCGGGCACACTCTCGAGGGTGTCTGAACTCAAACTAAGGATTGGTTAAATTTTAAAAGATAAACACATTAAAGAAAAAGATTTCTAAAATAAGAAAGGGTGTAGTGCGTGTAATCAGCCGAGTTCAAGTAAGTTTTCCCAAAATACCCATACATGTTATGATATGTTTTGTATTGTGAATCTATGAATTGAGATTGCATGCTAGTTTACGGCTAAGGATCTAGGAGAGATGCCTTTTTATGCCTGTTATATGAGCTTATAGATTCGCATGCTAGTACCGATCAGATGGTAATAGGTTGGCCTGGTTTGGTTATGCTTGGTTATGTTTAATTGATGCTCGAATACTGCTTGCTTTGAGCTTTTAGGAGTTCTAACCAACTTCAACTAACTTGTAAGCGGATATGTTGATTTGCATATTATGGGAAGTAAATAGTATTAGAGAGTTAGGTTTTAACTGTATTGTGCGACTCTTGTCTGAGTCTAACCGTTGTAGTGTGAGACCTTTCATTCGAAGAATTTTCTAGCTTTTGTAATATGTAACTGTATTCGTGGACTAGTTAGGGAAGGTTAGCGGGAGTTCCTTCTATGGCTGATGGCGGAGAGTGGTATGAAGTTTGCCCTAGGAAAACCTAGGATGAGATTTAGTGCTGGGAACCTTATTTGTGAGGAGATTGTTGGATATAAAGTAACTTGGCTGAGTGAAGGCACTTCTTGGAGAAAGTACGGATAAATGTGGAAGGTAATATGGGCCTATACTATTGGAAGCAGAGGATCCGTATTGGATTCAAGGAGGGATGCAATGAAGCTAGGGAGCTTGTGGAGCGAGATTTTACCCAATGTGTATATTTGATGCGTATTCTGATGGTTTTTATGGTCTATTTTCAGTATGGTGGTATTGCGAGGTAGACCAGACGACAGTTCTAGTATTGGTGAGGGCTCTGGCTCGGGTTCTAGAGCTGGGCAGCTTGATGACCAGAAAAGGGAGTTCATATCGTTTGATATTACATGTAGTATCCTTGAGTAGACTCCTGTGATCTTTGGCACGGTCAAGGAGGGCATTTTGGAGATTCTTGATGAGAGATTGAGCGCCTTTCGCACTGAGATTATGGCATTGGTCGAGGCACGCTTTCTAACCTTCAGGGAGTTTCAGGTGTATGGAGCACTAGATTATCATGGGGCGAGGGACGCCATTGCGAGCATTAGTTAGTTCGAGTTAGGACACCAAGTAGGGGAGAGTTGGTGATTCAGGGTGAGAGACCGAAACATGGGTCAATTATGTGTTCTGCAGCGAGGGCCAGATGCTATCTTCATCATGGTTGTTCGGGTTTTGTCGCCTATGTCATAGATACCCGAGATAAGGGTAACGAGACAGTGGTTGACGTTCCAGTCGTGCAGGATTATTTGGATATGTTCTCGGAGGAATAGCCAGGAGTACCTCCGGAGAGGCAGGTGGAGTTCAGGATTTATTTGTTTCCAGGTGTGGCACCGATAGTCAAAGCACCGTATCGGTTGGCTCTTCCCAAGATGTAACACCATAAAAATTTAAAACAATTTTTTGCATTTTCCAAACACATTTTTACAACTCATTCATTCATAAAATGTCATAGTATCATGTCTTTGTTTCACAAAACATCTCCCAAGATTGAAATACATAAAATCCCATGTGTGTGTACGAATCAAGCCGGCGCCTTCCCGCGGTCATCACTGGTACCTGAAACACATAACACGTAACACTGTAAGCATAAGCTTAGTGAGTTCCCCAAAATACCACTTCAACATATATTAGGCACTCGAGGACATAACTCTGTTGACCCTCTGGTCAATGTGTCTCAGTGGGACCCTCCAGCCCCAACTCTCTGTGGGCCCTCTGGCCTTAACTCTCTGGACCCGAAGGTCCTAACTCTATGGACCCACTGGTCCTACTCTGTAATCTCTGAATCATGCATATCACATATAGTAAATCACAACACATAAATAACATGCAAATAAACTAGCACATAACTCTAAAATACACTGTCACATAACTCTGTTACCACACTAGGTAAAGTATAGTGAGAAGACTCACCTCAGGCGTCTTGGTAAATCTCTGACTCGGTAGAAATATTGCCTAGTCTCCGCCTATTAACATTAGGTAAATACTCTTATAAATATAACTCTCGAGACTAGACTCAACCTGCCATTGGCACCATCAGAAGGGTAAAAGACTATTTTACCCCCCTCTCGACACAAGTACATTGCTGACCAAACCCTAAAAGTCAATAAAAGTCAACGGTCACCCTTTGACCCTACTCGCCGAGTGCACCCTGGTGACTCGGCGAGTTGACACATGTCATCTAACTCTTTGTCCCACTTGACACGCCGAGTTCCTCCCTATGCTCGACTGTTGGAATAGTGTCTAAGGCTGCAACTATATTAGGCAAGTATTTGACCCGGTTGTGCATGGTCCTTTTGGGTTGCCTTCACCATAGCAACTTGATAGGATGATTTATTAAGAGAGAATAAATATTATTAATATATTATGAGAATAATATAAAGAATAATATATTGTTATTTGATTAATATAAGTCATAGAATTAATTGGAATTAATTTGGTGACTTAAAGAGATTAATTAAATAAGAGGGTATAAACTGTCAATTGTTTGATAGTTAAACTTTAGACTGTAAATCCATATAGATATGCAATGGACGGATTCTAGAAGCTAGGATAGCTTCAAATCGTCCAAAGGGATATCTATGGAAAGGATTTGGATAGCCTTAAGAGAAAATTATCTAATTAGGGTTTAGGTTGTAACCCTTAAGGAGTCTACAAGTATAAATAGACCCCATGGCTAAGGGAAATCAAAACTTCATCTTAAGCATAGATACCCTGGCCGATTTCCTCCCCTCTCCTCTCTCCCAAATCATCCTTCTTGCTATTTGGTGTTTGTAAGCAATTAGAGGAGTGACAATTGTGACTCTAGAAGCTCCAAGACAACAAGGAACTCAAAGGTATGATTCTAGATCTATTTTATCATTGTTCTTATTCTTAAATAGTCATTAGAAGTCTTGGATTCAAAGCATGTTTAATTAGAAAGCCTAGATCCAAGCATTAGGGTTTTGCATGAGCACATAGGAAAGTTCTTATGGCTAAAACCCATCAGTGGTATCAGAGCCTAGCTTGGTTTTCATTAAATTGTTGCTTAATTGACTGAATCTAAACTGCAAAATTCGATTTTTGTGTTTCTAAGTCATGGACTCGGCGAGTTCCAAAGTGGACTCGGCGAGTTGGCCTGACTCGGCGAGTCCCTTTGTGCACTCGGCGAGTCGAAGCGTCAGGAATAGCCAGATTCGGGATTTCTTCATAATTATCTTATGGAAACTTACCTTAATCATATTAGATCAGCCCAAATCCGATTTTTTGATATATATGACTATTATCTTGATCTAATTAAAGATATTTATCAACTAATAAAATATTTAATTTCCTTATATGATAATTAATTAATTATTTTTGATTATTTTGGTAATTATCTTGAAAGAAATCTTGAATAAATCAAATATAGATAATTAGGAAATTAATTGTTAATTGAAATTATTTGTTATTTGATCCTTCATGTTTTAAATGTTTAAAACTTGCCCTCAAGTTTTGAAATTTATATTTTGTGATTAAAAGTTTTAACTTAGACAATTTTAAATTTCAAACCCTAGATTTTAAAAGGTTTAAAATACAACCCTATACTAATATGATATTACTAGAATTATATATATATATATATATATATATATATATATATATATATATATATATATATATATATATATATATATACCTAAATGCTAGTCTTACCGTTAGTAGGCCTCATTCACGAAGCCGATCTATAAGGTGGGTATAAGGTTGCGGCCTATAAAATGACGCTTAATGGGTGTACACTCACACCCACCACTTGCGTGATTGGTGGAGGGTCGTTAGCCGAACGGGTAGGATAGGGCAACCTCATCCTCTCATTAAAAGTATAATAAGTAATACAAAGTAACTACACATTAATTTTAAAATTTCCCAATCTTAGTTACTTTAGGAAAAGTGAATTGATGCAATCCCATGAAATTACACTTTGCACCCTTGCTAAGAAGTTAGTGGAGCGTGTGTGGTTTACCGGCACACTAATTGGTTCTAAGCAAAGGTGGCAAAGGGTGATTCATTGTTTATCATAGTTCGATGGAGCGTGTGTGGTTTACCGGCACATCGAATAGGTGATCGTTACAATGAAGGCACCATGTGAATTTGCATGGTAATTCACACCCGCTTTGTGATCCTCGGTATCCCAGTCACAAACAAGAGGGGCATATCGAGATTTAAACATGCCATTGAATAGTTTTAATGAATCTCATCCGAACCTAGGAATTCTCAAAACATTTAGGACTAATAGTTAGGTTTTGTGGTGGAGAATTAGTGAATCGTCATTCACTTACCTTCAATTTATTTGCATGTTAGATTACGGCATCCCTTTTCTAGTATGTAAATGTTATTGTTGGATCCCAGCCCTAATTTTTCTTATCGGGTGATAATTAGGGATTCTTGTTCTAATCTATCTTTGTCCTTTCTATTTGTAGATGTCGAACGCTAACAACGCTTTTGCTAGTTCTTTCACGTTGATAAGCCTTTGCCAAAAGGTCACCTTCGATGGAACGACCGTTAGCGAATGGATAAGATACATTCGCACCATTGCTCGCTATGAGGATAAGGAGTATGTCCTCGATGAGAAGCTCGAGAAGATCAACCTTGAAATCGCTACCTCGGCTGAAATCACCGCTTTTGAAACTCATGAGTGAGATGCAACGAAGGTACACTGCATCATGATTGCCACCATGAACTCCGAATTCCAAAAGTCCTACGAGGACATGTACCCGTACGAGATGCATCAAGACTTATTGGAGAGATACCACCAGAACGCGAGACAAGAGCGATATGAGATTTTCACCAACATGATTTCCGCTAAGATGGGTCATGGAGAATCTCTTACCGTGCACCTGCAAAAGATGCAAAGGTATGTCGACCGCCTTCGCAAGTTAAATGTTGACTTTAAGGAAGACTTGGCGATCGACATGGTGCTTCACTCTTTGCCTACAATGTACAACCAATTTAGGATGACCTACCACATGAAAAAAGAGGAGGTCACCCTAAGTAAGCTCCAAAGTCTCTTGAGGGTCGCTGAGAGCAACTTCAAAGACAAGTCTGTTGCACCAACTCCCAATCCACCTGCTGCTTCTGTCTTGGCTATTGGTCAAGGAAAGGGAAAGAAGAGGAAGGCTTCGTCTAAGAACTATCGCAAGGTTAAAGCCCTAGATGGTGCCTCTTCTAGTGGAACCAAAGTTGATCCCGCTAAGCCCTGCCCTAACCCGAAGGAGGCAGAGTGCCACCACTGCCACAAGATAGGACATTGGAAGAGAAGCTGCCCAGAGTACCTGCAAGCCATCAAGGAAGGAAAGATCAAGCCATCTTTCGTAGGTATATACACAATTAAATCTAACGATTCTAATCGTGCTATTTCTTGGGTTCTTGATACCGGTTGTGGTTACGACATTTGTTCTAATGTGCAGGGACTAAGAAGAAGTATGGATGTGGAGAAAGGAAGAATCAATCTAATCATGGGGAACAGAAGATCGTCGCCTGTGACCAAGATTGGAGTGTATTCTTTAGTATTTAGGAATAATTTGTGTTTAGATTTGAAAAATTGTTGCTATTCGCCAGAAATGGCTAGAAACATCATTTCATTTCATGGTTTGTTTAGACAAGGTTTTAGATTTTCTTTTAATAATGAGAATGGTTCTATTTAGGCTTATCTAAATGGTGTTTTTTACCTTGAAGCTATACCATGTAATGGAATTTATGAAACTGTTATGATTGTTGATAACTTAGGAAATGATGTTTGGAATATAGATTCTTCCACTAGTATGGATAAAGCATCCTTGTGGAATTGTCGTCTTGGACATGTCAACAAGAAACGCATAGCCCAACTCCAAAAGATGGAGTGTTGGAGTCATTCGACCTTAGGGAAGATGACACATGCGAGTCTTGTTTACTTGGAAAGATGACTAAATCACCATTCACAAGTACGTGTGAAAGGGGTGAAGGTCTATTGGACTTAATACATACCGATGTATGTGGACCGTTTAGATCAACCACGAAGGATGGGAACCGCTTCTACGTGACTTTTATAGATGATTATAGTAGATATGGGTATATCTATTTAATCAAGCAAAAGTCAGAAACCTTTGAAAAGTTCAAAGAATTCAAGAATGAAGTGGAGAATCAATTGGGCAGGAAAATCAAGATGCTTCGATCCGATCAAGGAGGAGAGTACCTAAGTCTTGAATTCCACGATTATCTCAAGGAGTGTGGAATAGTTTCGCAATTGACGCCTCCTAGGACACCGCAGTTGAATGGTGTGGCAGAAAGGCGTAATCGAACTTTATTGGATATGGTTCGCTCTATGATGAGTCGTGCTTCACTACCTATATCTTTTTGGGGGTATGCCTTAGGGACTGCCGCCCATATCCTTAACCGAGTCCCTACTAAGAAGGTTGCCAAAACACCTCACGAGACGTGGATAGGGAAAGCTCCCTCGTTGGCACATATCAAGGTTTGGGGTTGTGAGGCTTTCGTAAGACGAGATACTCACGACAAGCTCGAACCTCGAAATGAGTGATGTATTTTCATCGGCTACCCGCAGACATCCTTTGGATATCTCTTCTATAGACCGAAGGACAATGTTGTCTTGGTTGCAAGGAGAGGAGTTTTCCGAGATCGAGAACTCATAGGCCAAAGAGACAGTGGGAGGAAAATCGAGCTTGAAGAGATTCAAGAGTCGGTAGATGAAGGAACCTCTACCGCTGGCACTCAACCCGAGGAGGAAACTCCGGTTGAACCGATTGACAAATCCTTACCTCTCAGACGTTCCGATAGAGTTAGAGATCATCCCCAGTTTTATGGTTTTCATATTACTACCGAAGGGGACATGTATATTAGTGATGGTACACTAATAAATCTTGATGAACCTAATAGCTATAAGGAAGCCATGGCAGGCCCGGAGTCTGCGAAGTGGAAAGAGGCAATGGATAGCGAGATCCAATCCATGTACGACAACCAAGTTTGGAATTTGGTTGATTATGTGCCCGGACGTAAGACCGTTGGGTGCAAATGGATCTTCAAGAAGAAGACGGAAGTGGATGGAAACGTACACACATATAAAGCGCGATTGGTTGCGAAGGGCTTTACTCAAACTCCCGGAGTTGACTATGATGAGACCTTCTCACCAGTTGCGAAGATTAAATCTATTAGAGTGATGCTAGCTATTGCCACATTTCATGATTATGAGATTTGGCAAATGGATGTCAAGACTGCTTTCCTTAACGGAAAGTTAGCTGAGGATGTTTACATGGCTCAGCCAGAGGGGTTTGTGGATCCGAAGCATCCGAATAGAGTGTGTAAGCTTGAGAAGTCCATTTATGGACTTAAGCAAGCGTCTCGCAGATGGAATCTTTGCTTCGATGAGAAAGTTAAAGAGTTTGGATTTGTACGAAGCGAAGACGAATCATGTGTATATGTCAAAGCCAGTGGGAGTATAGTAAGCTTCTTCGTTCTATATGTCGATGACATATTACTCATAGGAAACGACATCCCGACTCTGCAGGAGGTTAAGTCCTGGCTCGGGAAGTGCTTCGCTATGAAGGACCTCGGAGAGGCTTCTTACATTTTGGGAATAAGGATAGTAAGAGAAAGAAGTAAGAGACTAATTGGACTTAGTCAGAACACTTACTTAGAGAAGGTACTAAAACGTTTTAGTATGGAAAACTCGAAGAAGGGAGAATTACCGATACAAAGTAATGCCAAGTTGAGTAAGACTCAAAGTCCGAGTACCAAAGCTGAGATAGCAGAAATGAGCCGAGTACCATACGCTTCCGCAGTTGGCTCAATCATGTACGCTATGACTTGTACTCGCCCTGATGTAGCCTTCGCTTTGAGCATGGTTAGCAGATATCAAGGGAATCCTGGCAGAGCACATTGGATTGCGGTGAAGAATATCCTTAAGTACCTTCAGAGGATGAAGGAATGGTTCTTAGTCCTCGGAGGGAGTGATGAATTGAAGGTGCGAGGGTATAGTGACGCCAGTTTTCAGACCAATAGGGACAACTACCGTTCGCAGTCGGGCTGGGTCTTTACCCTGAATGGAGGAGCAGTGACATGGAAGAGTTCCAAGCAGGAAACCGTAGCTGATTCAACATGCGAATCAGAGTACATTGCAGCGAGCGAAGCGTCGAAGGAGGCAATATGGCTGAAGAACTTCATCGGTGATCTTGGATTTGTACCTGCCATAAAGGAGCCCATGGAGATTTTCTGTGATAACGAAGGAGCGGTTGCCTTGACCAAGGAACCGAGGGATCATGGTAGATCAAGACATATCGACAGAAAATATCACTTCATTAGACATCGTGTAGAAGAAGGACAACTCGTAGTGAAGAGGATATCATCAGAAGATAACCCAGCAAATCCGCTTACGAAGGGACTGAGTAGGGTTAAGCACTTGCAGCATGCTAGGAGTATTGGGCTGAAGGATGATATTATCATAGATTAGATAGTATTAGAAACGTGTAATAGATAAATGTAATTAACATTTGATGATTAAATAAAGGAGTTTTATTTATGAGTAATGTTACTATCTTATGTTAATCGTTTAGCTATTGTTTCACTTTGCATGTTTTGACTTCCAGAATAATTGAATTTATTAGGAATAATCGAATTGTTCAAATTGTCCACAATCGTTCATATGTTGGAAGTAGATATGAATGAAGATTGTCGTGAATTGGTGTGTAGATTGTCTAAATGGTGTTAGACATAGCAAAGGGTTGCTGCAACATTCATGAGTGCTTATGAACTAGTTTTGAGCATTGGAACAAACCCGCGCTTGCTGGAATCACCTTATGGAATATGATATAAAAAGGTGATCGCAAGACGATAATATCATATAATCTTAAAACCTAGATATATGGTTTGTTATTTGTTAATTGATTGTACATTGATAATGCGAAAACGCATCAGTAACTCGGTGTTATAAAACGCATTGTTGTGTATGGTTGGTTAATGAATAAGTAAATGCATATAAGTCGAAGTTTATCTGTAACTTTTATCTAAGAAGGTAAAAGCGATATCTCGGCCGCTCGATGATTTGATTTGACTTATGTGCCGGGCCCGGTCAGAACTGAATTGATGTGTTCGATTAAGTTCTATGTCAAATAAATCAGAGATCGAGAAACCTAAATGCTTGACTAACCATTCCATAGGATTGTCAGCATGATATCTAACAGAGGACTATACGATCCCTTATCTAAAGGACAAGATTGATTAGATCAGAGTTTGACAGCGTCTTTGAGAGCTACGATTGCAAACCGAATTGTACTTGTGCATATAGTCACTAGACTTATCCAAGTGGGAGACTGTTGGAATAGTGTCTAAGGCTGCAACTATATTAGGCAAGTATTTGACCCGGTTGTGCATGGTCCTTTTGGGTTGCCTTCACCATAGCAACTTGATAGGATGATTTATTAAGAGAGAGTAAATATTATTAATATATTATGAGAATAATATAAAGAATAATATATTGTTATTTGATTAATATAAGTCACAGAATTAATTGGAATTAATTTGGTGACTTAAAGAGATTAATTAAATAAGAGGGTATAAACTGTCAATTGTTTGATAGTTAAACTTTAGACTGTAAATCCATATAGATATGCAATGGACGGATTCTAGAAGCTAGGATAGCTTCAAATCGTCCAAAGGGATATCTATGGAAAGGATTTGGATAGCCTTAAGAGAAGATTATCCAATTAGGGTTTAGGTTGTAACCCTTAAGGAGTCTACAAGTATAAATAGACCCTATGGCTAATGGAAATCGGCACTTCATCTAAAGCATAGAAACCCTGGCCGATTTCCTCCCCTCTCCTCTCTCCTAAATCAACCTCCTTGCTATTTGGTGTTTGTAAGCCATTAGAGGAGTGACAATTGTGACTCTAGAAGCTCCAAGACAACAAGATCAACAAGGAACTCAAAGGTATGATTCTAGATCTGTTTTATCATTGTTCTTATTCTTAAATAGTCATTAGAAGTATTGGATTCAAAGCATGTTTAATTAGAAAGCCTAGATCCAAGCATTAGGGTTTGGCATGCGCACATAGGAAAGTTCTTATGGCTAAAACCCATCAATTGGGCCTTGCCCTCTGCATCGGACCGAAGTTTGGAACTGACTGGGACCTTGTCCCCTGCATCAGACCGTAGTCTGGAACTAGTTACATCGGACCGAAGTCCGGAACTAACTGAACATAGCATAGCATAAACACATATCAACTAGCATAAACACATATACTGCATACTGCATCGGACAGAAGTCCGAAACACATAACACATAGACGTACCTAAATGACAAAGACATCAAGCACCCTGAACTACTGCATCGGACCGAAGACCGGAACTGACTACTAACTTAAACGGGCCGGCATTATGGCCGTAGACCCGTTCCTACAGGAAGGAAACTCACCTTGTGATGCTGACGACTGAACTCCTGAATGAGAAATTCCTGACTGCTGCTCCGACTGCTTCCCGTCTATCAAGGGTAATAAAATACTAAATCAGAATAGGGATTCTCCTATGGCTAAAATGACCATTTTACCCCCACTATGGCATGGGTCACAACATGGCCCAAACCCTCAATTCCTTCCAAGTCTATCCATGGCCCCACTATAGGGCCACTAATGGCCCAAATTTTATAAATTGGGCCTATGTCCTCGTATGGCCCCTACCAGCCCACAATAATCTTGGCCCATAATCAAACGTCTGGAGATCCAACAACAAGATAGGCTTTCCAAGCTTACTATTGGCCCATTAATGGCTCAACTTGCTATATTGGACCCAAATCCCTTTATTGGGCCTTACACAAGTCCAATACTAAATCATTGGTCCTTAGTAACTGAATTCGGATGGACCATTAAGGCCCAAGGACCCTAAGTCTGAAACTCAGCCCACACCGAGGCCCAAAACACTCGAAGCCCAAACTGGCAGCGTATGCGGGGCGTACACCAAGGTACGCTGAGCATACTGGCTGCTGGCTTGTACGTGGCACGTACCTCCTTGTATGCCTAGCTAACAGCCCTATAAAGCCAAAATCTCATTAAGTGCTTAATAATCGGATCCAGAAGCTACAAATCCAGATCCTAATCTTGTTCCATGTCTTAAGCCATAAAGTTGCCTACTTGATGGCTTACAAGTCTCATAAAGGCTCCAACTTCCATAAATAACATTCTACTTCCATGGAGCTAACTAGATCTCATGCGTGGTTCCATATAATCCACAAAGATTGCAACTTTATTGCTAGTAAGATGTGTCTGAGCCTTAAGGATGGAAACCCAAGCTCCAAAACCGACTTACAAGATCAAGACTCAATCTTTGGACTTAAAATGGTCCAAACTTCCATAACCTAGATCTAGATGGAAAGAGGAAGAAAGTTCAAAACTTTATACCTTCCTTTGCTGACCAAGAGCGTGCTAAGTCCAGATCCCTGAGCTCAAGCTTCTTCTCCAACTTCTTCCCTTCCTTCTTCACTACTTCCTTTCCTTGAAACACTCACAAAAACTTCTCGGAAGATGATCGTTACAGACTTCTTGGTCAGTCGGGTAAATGGAATAGCAATCTTGGAGAAATCATGGATGAATCTCGGATAATAATCAGCCAAACCAAGAAAACTCTGAATCTCAGATGGAGACCTCGGAACCTCCCACTGCATCACGGCCTCAACCTTGGCCGGATCTACTAGAATACCCATCTGGTTGACAATGTTCCCCAGAAACTGCACCTCGTGCAACCAGAACTCACACTTGGAGAACTTCGCAAAGAGTAACTCTCTCCTCAAAGTCTCTAGTACCTCTCTGAAATGCTCCTCATGCTGCTTCTGAGTCTTGGAATAAACCAAGATATCATCAATAAAGACTATCACATACCGATCCAACATCGATCTGCACAAGCGGTTCATGAGATCCATGAACGTCGGCCAGAGTATTAGTGAGCCCAAAAGGCATCACCACAAACTCGTAATGACCATAACGAGTCCAAAAAGTTGTCTTCTACACGTCCTCATCCCTAACCCTCATCTAATGATAACCCCATTGCAAATCGATCTTGGAGAACTAAGATACACCATGAAGCTGGTCGAAAAGATCACCAATCCTCGGTAGGGGATAAAGGTTCTTCACTGTTATATTATTCAACTCTCGTAATCGATACACATGCAATGAGACTCGATCTTCTTCTTAACAAATAGGATTAGGGCTCCCTAAGGTGAACTGCTCGCCCTAATGAATCCCTTGTCTAATAGCTCCTGCATCTGTGTAGAGAACTCATGCATCTTGTGTAACATCCGGATTTCCAGGTATATTAGTTTATTTATTTATTTTGGAGTTTGTGGAGGAACTTGCCGAGTTGGAGCCAAGACTCGCCGAGTAGGGTCGCGGATGTTCATCCAGGTTCACGTCCGGACTCGGCGAGTCCACGCTGTTTACTGAAACCCTAATCCCCCGGGTTTGGAGCCTATTTAAGGGCACTTATAGCCTCCCATTGTGGCTACCAGTCCCTTGAGAGAACCCTAAGTGAGCCAAATCGCTATGAGGAAGAAGAAGTCACTTTTGATCCTTGTACCTTTGGTTTAGCAAGAAGAAGGTGACCAAGAGCAAGAGGAGGTGCGATTCTAGCAGTTCCAGAGTTCAGAGACTTCATTTTGAGGTAATAGTTTGAACCTCCTTCAGTTTTGGTGTTGATCATTAGAGTTAAGGTTTTCTAACCCCTTTAGAGAGTGATTATGAGGAGAAAATGGTCCCTCTTCGAGTTTGTGCCTTGGATCTGGACTCAAAGAGGTCCAGAGACCTTGACCCTTGGAGCTTTATGGACCAGTTTGGGGTTATTGGCCTTAAGTTGCCATTTTTGGGACTAAATCTCCTTTTGACGCCTTGTTGTGGTTATACAAGCATCAAGTTTCGAACTTTACGTGACATTCATGCTTCGGGAGGCCAGATCTATGGTTTGGGGAAACAGATCTGACCTCAGGAGGTCAATAGAGTTTGTGCATGGCATGAACTCGCCGAGTTGTTCTTGAGACTCGGCGAGTAGGGTTAGGGTTTCACGTAAATTGCTCAGTGGATAGACTTGCCGAGTTGGGGGATGACTCAGTGAGTCAGGAGGGGGTTAAAGGACTGGAGTTCAAGGCGGTACTCGCTGACTTGTTCTTGAGACTCGGCGAGTTGAGTCGGGGTGGCCCCGCGATTTCTGTCTGGCATGACTCGTCGAGCTTAGGGAGGAACTCGGCGTGTCAAGTGGGACAAAGAGTTAGAGGACATGTGTGAACTCGCCGAGTCACCAGGGTGCACTCGGCGAGTAGGGTCAAAGGGTGACCGTTGACTTTTATTGACTTTTAGGGTTTGGTCAGCAATGGAGTACTTGTGTCGAGAGGGGGGTAAAATAGTCTTTTACCCATCTGAGGGTGCCAATGGCAGGTTGAGTTTAGTCTCGAGAGTTATATTTATAAGAGTATTTACTTTATGTGAATAGGCAGAGACTAGGCAATATTTCTACCGAGTCAGAGATTTACCGAGATGCCTGAGGTGAGTCTTCTCACTATACTTTACCTAGTGTGGTAACAAAGTTATGTGACAGTGTATTTTAGAGTTATGTGCTAGTGTATTTGCATGTTATTTATGTGTTGTGATTTACTGTATGTGATATGCATGATTCAGAGATTACAGAGTAGGACCAGTGGGTCCATAGAGTTAGGGCCAGAGGGCCCACAGAGAGTTGGGGCTGGAGGGTCCCACTGAGACACATCGACCAGAGGGTCAACATAGTTATGGCCTCGAGTGGCTAATATATGTTAGAGTGGTATTTTGAGGAACTCACTAAGCTATGCTTACAGTGTTACGTGTTATGTGTTTCAGGTACCAGTGATGACCGCGGGAAGGCGCCGGCTTGATTCATACACACACATGGGATTTTATGTATTTCGATCTTGGGAGATGTTTTGTGATACAAAGACATGATACTATGACATTTTATGAATGAATGAGTTGTAAAAATGTGTTTGGAAAATGCAAAAAAAAAAATTTAATTTTTACGGTGTTACAAGTTGGTATTAGAGCCTAGGTTTGAGGGATTCGGGTGCACCTTCGGGAGTATCTGAACTCAAACTGAGGATTTGAGGAAATTTCGATAATAAAATAAGTTTTCAAAAGAAGAACTTTCGAGATAAACAAAGCAGAGTCGTGTGTACGAACAGCCAGCGCCCGAACGGTGATTTCCCAAAATACCATTACAATAAGTGTTATGAGATATGATATGATATGTTAGATAATGAGCTATGCTATGCATGATAGAGTAGACTAGGTATTCTTATTAGGACTAGAGTGGCTTGATATGTGATGCCTGAGTCTAGGAGTCTTGCTGCTAGGGATACTTCAGAGTGTTTAGGTAGCAGCAAGGAGATTATGAGAGAACTGCTAGCGAGTATCATATGATTAGAGAGAGTAGAGTACTTGGGATTTGGGACTCTGGGAGGAGGACTTGGGGTGGATGCTAACGTGGTGTGAACGGTAGTATTGGGCCCGTACTACTGAAGACACCGAGTCAGTGCACAGCTCGAGTAAGAATCCTTAGAGTACCAAGGGACAAGTAGGGTGGAGTATTCGAGTGTGAGCATACTCGAGCGAGTCCCTGATATTTATTTTTGTGTTGTATTTCAGAGAGAGGGAGATCATGGTTGGGACACGCCACACACCAGGGGGCAGCGGTACGAGTGATGAGGAGATCCGTAGGATCATCCAGGAGGAGGTGGCTGCGGCCATCAGGGCAAAGATACCTAAGATGTTCGGGTCTATTAAGACCACATTGATTGAGAATTTTGACGAGCGTTATGCTGCTCTTTCTGAGGCTGCTGTTGCAGCGGCCACCGCAGTTGTTGCTGCTGCGAGGCCGCAGGGTGGTGATGCGTTGCTGTTCCGAGAGTTCAGCAACACAAAACCATCGGAGCTTGACGGGACCTAGGATCCGATTGCGGAGATGAGGTGGATTTCAGACATAAAGGGGCGTTTCTTTACTTGCTCATCTCCAGAACATTTGAGAGTTCGGTTCGCGCTGAACCAGCTTCGCTTGGGAGCGAAGGATTCGTGGAAGTTTGTGACGGCACACTACACGCCTGCTGAGCTTAGTGTAGTGACCTGGGAGAGGTTCACTGCTATGTTCCGAGCTGAGTACGTTCCCCAGGTGGAGAGGGAGAGTTTGGCCCAGGAGTTTCTGACCCTCAAGCAGGGTACCGAGTCGGTTATAGTGATTACGAGGATGTTCCATGAGCGGGCGATGTTCTGCCCAGAGCACGTGTCCTCCGAGTAGGCACGTATGAGCCGATATCTGAGCATTTTGAGGAGGGATATACGAGAGTTCGTGGCGAACTCGACGTATCGGACATTTGCCGAGCTTCAGGCAAATGCCCGGAAGAGGGAGATAGAGCTGGAGACCCAGGCTAGGGAGGAGGCTGAGTCTCAGGGGAGGGATCGGCGACCGATGCAGTCTCAGCTGGTAGCCAAGCGGGCCAAGACCGCTGATCCGAGACCAGGGAGTCAGAGGGGCCGCACTTGTGGCAAGTGCGGCAAGAGCCACGATGGGGTGTGCAGAGTAGGGTCTTGCTACAAATGTGGCAAGGAGGGGCATATGGCCAAGGAGTGCCCCAAGGGGTTTGCAGTATGTTTTCACTGCAACCAGACTGGACACCGGAAGGCGGAGTGTCCACAACTGCGGGGATCAGCACCAGGGAGCATCTTAGGGATCTGCCCCTGCTGCTATCAGAGCTACTGAGATCCGTTCAGTGAAGGCCGAAGCACCGAAGGCACGAGGGAAAGCCTTTCAGTTGACCGCGGAGGAGGTCCATGCAGCGCCCGATGTCGTGGCTAGTATGTGTTCTTCCGTGTATTTATTTTGATGTTGATATATTGTGCTTATATTATGTTATGCGTAGGTACTTTTCTTGTGAGTTCTGTACCTGCCTTGGTGTTATTTGACTCGGGTGCGAGTCGGTCTTTTGTATCTTTGGCTTTTAGCCAGCACATCAATGTTAGTCGTGAGGCGTTGAGTCGACCTCTAAGAGTTTCCATAGCTGACGAGAGGGCGGTGTATGCCACAGAGGTGATCCGAGGGTGTGTACTCGAGATTTTCGGTGTTGAATTCCTGATTGATTTAGTTCCTATTGCGATGGGGGATGTCTGTGTCATCGTGGTCATCGAAGCAGTTATCGACTGCGAGCAACAGCTGGTGACCATACAAGACCCTAGTGGGGGAGTTCTTACGGTGTACAACGAGGGTACACGTTCTGGGTCAGCATTTTGTTCGGCCGCTAGAGCGAGACAGTGTATACAGCAAGGCTGTAGGGGCTTTGTAGCGTATGTGATCGATACGAGGGTTGACTCAGAGAGACCGAGGTCAGTAGATGAGGTTTCGATAGTGCGTGAGTTCCTGGACGTATTCCCGGAGGAGTTGCCAGGTGTGCCTCCCGTGAGGCAGGTGGAGTTCAGTGTTGATTTGGTTCCGGGGGCCGCGCCTATCGCCAAGGTGCCATATCGCTTCGCGCCTCCAGAGATGCAGGAGTTATCCTCGCAACTTCAGGAGTTGCTGGGGAAGGGGTTTATTCGGCCGAGCAGCTCGCTGTGAGGAGCGCCTATCCTTTTTGTCAAGAAGAAGGATGGTTCACTCCGGATGTGCATTGATTACCGGGAGTTGAACAAGCTGACGGTCAAGAACCGTTACCCGTTGCCGAGGATCGACAATTTGTTCGATCAGTTGCAAGGAGCATCTTGGTTCTCCAAGATCGATTTGAGGTCTGGGTATCATCAGGTGAGAGTGCGAGATGAGGACATCCAGAAGACAGCGTTCAGGACTTGTTATGGGCATTACGAGTTTGTGGTGATGCCTTTCAGACTCACCAATGCACCAGCAGTGTTCATGGATCTCATGAATAGAGTGTGCAGGCCGATGCTGGATCGCTCGGTGATCGTATTCATCGATGATATTTTGGTGTATTCGAGATCCAGAGAGCAGCATGAGAAGCATTTGAGGGACATCCTCGGAGTTCTGAGATCGGAGAGGCTTTATGCCAAATTCTCCAAGTGTGATTTCTGGTTGCGAGAGGTCCAGTTCCTAGGGCACCTCGTTAACCAGAAAGGGATATTGGTCGACCCGGGCAAGATTGAGGCAGTGATGAGTTGGGAGGTGCCGAAGTCACCCACCGAGATCAGGAGTTTCTTAGGGCTGGCAGGCTACTATCGGAGATTTATCAGGGATTTCTCCAAGATCACCGTGCCACTCACCAGGTTGACCTGGAAGGGTGTTGCTTTTTCATGGGGCCTAGAGCAGCAGGCCTCCTTCGAGACACTTCGCCAGAGACTGTGCGAAACCCCAGTTTTAGCCCTTCCGGAGGGGTGGAGGACTTTCTGGTGTATAATGACGCATCGATCTTGGGGTTGGGAGCGGCGCTGATGCAGAGAGGGTATGTGATAGCATACGCATCGAGGCAGCTGAAGCCTCATGAGACGAGATATGCCACCCACGATCTAGAGTTGGGGGGCAGTGGTGTTCGCCCTCAAGATCTGACGTCATTATCTGTATGGGGTTCGGTGTACCATATACACGGACCACAAGAGCTTGAAGTACTTGATGGATCAGCCCAACCTGAATATGCACCAGAGTAGATGGTTGGATGTGGTAAAAGATTACGACTGCGAGATCCTTTACCACCCGGGTAAGGCTAATGTTGTAGCCGATGCACTGAGTCGAAGGGCGGAGAGCGCCCCGATGCAAGATGTTTGTTTGAGATTGACTGTGATGGCTCCAGTGTTGGACACCATTCGTGGGGCCCAGGCTGAGTCCGTGAGATCAGAAAACCAGAAGAGGGAACGAGTTTTCGGGTTGGTATCGGAGTTCGTTTCCAATAGCCGGGGGCTTATGACATTCCTGGGTCGTATCTGGGTACCGTTTGTGGGCGGGGCGCGTACCATTTTGATGGAAGAGGCTCATCGATCGAAGTTCTCGATCCATCCTGGGGCCACTTAGATGTATTTGGACCTAAAGAGAGATTATTGGTGGCCTTGTATGAAGAGGGATGTCGCGTGGTTTGTTGAGAGGTGCTTAACCTGTCGTAAGGTTAAGGCCGAGCACCAGAGACCGCATGGTAAGTTGCAGCTGTTGGAGGTTCCCGAGTGGAAGTGGGAACAGATTACCATGGATTTTATCACCAAATTGCCAAGGACTACTAGGGGTGTCAATGCAATTTGGGTGATTGTGGACAAGTTGACGAAGAGCGCCCACTTCCTTGGTATCAGTGAGAGCTCTTCCGCTGAGAGGTTGGCAGAGTTGTACGTGAGAGAGGTGGTATCGCGGCATGGAGTACCGATCTCGATCGTCTCAGACCGAGATGTGCGTGTCACTTCCAAATTCTAGAAGAAATTTCATGAGGAATTGGGTACGAGGCTGCATTTTAGTACCGCATACCACCCACAGACTGACGGGCAGAGCGAGCGGACGATTCAGACGCTCGAGGATATGCTTCGAGCATGTATATTGGACTTCGGAGGGAGTTGGGACACGTACCTACCTCTGGCAGAATTTTCCTATAACAACAGCCATCATTCGAGTATCGGTATGCAGTCTTTTGAGTTGTTGTATGGGAGGAGGTGTCGGACTCCCATCTGCTGGGGAGAGGTAGGGCAACGTGTGATGGGTAGTACGGAGATAGTACTTCAGACGTCAGAGCAGATTCAGCAGGTCAGACAGAGGTTGTTGAGCGCTCAGAGTCGCCAGAAGAGTTATGCGGATAGGCGTCAGTCCGAGCTTGAGTTTCAGGTTGGAGATTTTGTGCTCCTGAAGGTATCTCCTTGGAAGGGAGTGATCCGGTTCAGGAAGAGAGGCAAGCTAGGGCCCCGGTATATTGGTCCGTTTAGAGTGATCGCGAGGGTGGGAAGGGTAGCGTATCGTTTGGATCTACCTGAGGAGTTGGGGCATATTCATGACACTTTCCACGTGTCACAGTTGCAGAAATGTATAGCCGATGAGTCGGCAGTGGTGCCATTAGAGGATATTCAGGTGGATGCGAGCCTGAATTATGCTGAGAGACCGGTGGCGATCAGGGATCGGAAGATCAAGGTTTTGAGGAACAAGGAAGTGCCTCTGGTTTTGGTTCAGTGGCAACATCGGAAGGGGTCCGAGATGACTTGGAAGTCAGAGTCGGAGATGCGTGAGTAGCATCCGGAGTTGATTCCAGAATGAGACTTAGAGGGCGAAGTCTGATTCAAGTGGGGGAGAATTGTAACATCCGGATTTCCAGGTATTTTATTTTATTTATTTATTTTGGAGTTTGTGGAGGAACTCGACGAGTTGGAGCCAAGACTCGCCGAGTAGGGTCGCGAATGTTCATCCGGGTTCACGTCCGGACTCGGCGAGTCCATTTATGGACTCGGCGAGTCCATGCTGTTTAATGATACCCGAATCCCCCGGGTTTGGAGCCTATTTAAGGGCACTTATAGCCTCCCATTATGGCTACCAGTCCCTTGAGAGAACCCTAAGTGAGCCAAATCGTTGTAAGGAAGAAGAAGTCACTTTTGATCCTTGTACCTTTGGTTTAGCAAGAAGAAGGTGACCAAGAGCAAGAGGAGGTGCGATTCTAGCAGTTCCAGAGTTCAGAGACTTCATTTTGAGGTAATAGTTCGAACCTCCTTCAGTTTTGGTGTTGATCATTAGAGTTAGGGTTTTCTAACGCCATTGGAGAGTGATTATGAGGAGCAAATGGTCCCTCTTCGAGTTGGTGCCTTGGATCTGGACTCAAAGAGGTCCAGAGACCTTGACCCTTGGAGCTTTATGGACCAGTTTGGGGTTATTGGCCTTAGGTTTCCATTTTTGGGACTAAATCTCCTTTTGATGCCTTGTTGTGGTTATACAAGCATCAAGTTTCGAACTTTACGTGACATTCATGTTTGGGGAGGCCAGATCTATGGTTTGGAGAAACAGATATGACCTCAGGAGGTCAATAGAGTTTGTGCATGGCATGAACTCGCCGAGTTGTTCTTGAGACTCGGCGAGTAGGGTTAGGGTTTCACGTAAATTGCTTAGTGAATAGGCTTGCCGAGTTGGGGGATGACTCAGTGAGTCAGGAGGGGGTTAGAGGACTAGAGTTCAAGGCGGTACTCACCGAGTTGTTCTTGAGACTCGGCGAGTTGAGTCGGGGTGGCCCTGCGATTTCTGTCTGGCATGACTCGTCGATGATGGGTTTTAGCCATAAGAACTTTCCTATGTGCGCATGTAAAACCCTAATGCTTGGATCTAGGCTTTCTAATTAAACATGCTTTGAATCCAAGACTTCTAATGACTATTTAAGAATAAGAACAATGATAAAACAGATCTAGAATCATACCTTTGAGTTCCTTGTTGATCTTGTTGTCTTGGAGCTTCTAGAGTCACAATTGTCACTCCTCTAATGGCTTACAAACACTAAATAGCAAGGAGGATGATTTGAAGCTATCCTAAGGCTATCCAAATCCTTTCCATAGATATCCCTTTGGACGATTTGAAGCTATCCTAGCTTCTAGAATCCGTCCATTGCATATCTATATGGATTTACAGTCTAAAGTTTAACTATCAAACAATTGACAGTTTATACCCTCTTATTTAATTAATCTCTTTAAGTCACCAAATTAAGTCCAATTAATTCTATGACTTATATTAATCAAATAAAAATATATTATTCTTTATATTATTCTCATAATATATTAGTAATATTTATTCTCTCTCAATAAATCATCCGATCAAGTTGCTATGGTGAAGGCAACCCAAAAGGACCATGCACAACCGGGTCAAATACTTGCCTAATATAGTTGCAGCCTTAGACACTATTCCAACAGTCTCCCACTTAGATAAGTCTAGTAACTATATGCACAAGTACAATTCGGTTTGCAATCGTAGCTCTCAAAGACGCTGTCAAACTCTGATCTAATCAATCTTGTCCTTTAGATAAGGGATCGTATAGTCCTCTGTTAGATATCATGCTGACAATCCTATGGAATGGTTAGTAAAGCATTTAGGTTTCTCAATCTCTGATTTATTTGATATAGAACTTAATCGAACACATCAATTCAGTTCTGACCGGGCCCGACACATAAGTCAAATCAAATCATCGAGCGGCCGAGATATCGCTTTTACCTTCTTAGATAAAAGTTACAGATAAACTTCGACTTATATGCATTTACTTATTCATTAACCAACCATACACAACAATGCGTTTTATAACACCGAGTTACTGATGCGTTTTCGCATTATCAATGTACAATCAATTAACAAATAACAAACCATATATCTAGGTTTTAAGATTATATGATATTATCGTCTTGCGATCACCTTTTTATATCATATTCCATAAGGTGATTCCAGCAAGCGCGGGTTTGTTCCAATGCTCAAAACTAGTTCATAAGCACTCATGAATGTTGCAGCAACCCTTTGCTATGTCTAACACCATTTAGACAATCTACACACCAATTCACAACAATCTTCATTCATATCTACTTCCAACATATGAACGATTGTGGACAATTTGAACAATTCGATTATTCCTAATAAATTCAATTATTCTGGAAGTCAAAAGATGCAAAGTGAAACAATAGCTAAACGATTAACATAAGATAGTAACATTACTCATAAATAAAACTCCTTTATTTAATCATCAAATGTTAATTACATTTATCTATTACACGTTTCTAAAACTATCTAATCTATGATAATATCATCCTTCAGCCCAATACTCCTAGCATGCTGCAAGTGCTTAACCCTACTCAGTCCCTTCGTAAGCGGATCTGCTGGGTTATCTTCTGATGATATCCTCTTCACTACGAGTTGTCCTTCTTCTACACGATGTCTAATGAAGTGATATTTTCTGTCGATATGTCTTGATCTATAATGATCCCTCGGTTCCTTGGTCAAGGCAACTGCTCCTTCGTTATCACAGAAAATCTCAATGGGCTCCTTTATGGCAGGTACAACTCCAAGATCACCGATGAAGTTCTTCAGCCATATTGCCTCCTTCGACGCTTCGCTCGCTGCAATGTACTCTGATTCGCATGTTGAATCAGCTACGGTTTCCTGCTTGGAACTCTTCCATGTCACTGCTCCTCCATTCAGGGTAAAGACCCAGCCCGACTGCGAACGGTAGTTGTCCCTATTGGTCTGAAAACTGGCGTCACTATACCCTCGCACCTTCAAGTCATCACTCCCTCCGAGGACTAAGAACCATTCCTTCGTCCTCCGAAGGTACTTAAGGATATTCTTCACCGCAATCCAATGTGCTCTGCCAGGATTCCCTTGATATCTGCTAACCATGCTCAAAGCGAAGGCTACATCAGGGCGAGTACAAGTCATAGCGTACATGATTGAGCCAACTGCGGAAGCGTATGGTACTCGGCTCATTTCTGCTATCTCAGCTTTGGTACTCGGACTTTGAGTCTTACTCAACTTGGCATTACTTTGTATCGGTAATTCTCCCTTCTTCGAGTTTTCCATACTAAAACGTTTTAGTACCTTCTCTAAGTAAGTGTTCTGACTAAGTCCAATTAGTCTCTTACTTCTTTCTCTTACTATCCTTATTCCCAAAATGTAAGAAGCCTCTCCGAGGTCCTTCATAGCGAAGCACTTCCCGAGCCAGGACTTAACCTCCTGCAGAGTCGGGATGTCGTTTCCTATGAGTAATATGTCATCGACATATAGAACGAGGAAGCTTACTATACTCCCACTGGCTTTGACATATACACATGATTCGTCTTCGCTTCGTACAAATCCAAACTCTTTAACTTTCTCATCGAAGCAAAGATTCCATCTACGAGACGCTTGCTTAAGTCCATAAATGGACTTCTCAAGCTTACACACTCTATTCGGATGCTTCGGATCCACAAACCCCTCTGGCTGAGCCATGTAAACATCCTCAGCTAACTTTCCGTTAAGGAAAGCAGTCTTGACATCCATTTACCAAATCTCATAATCATGAAATGTGGCAATAGCTAGCATCACTCTAATAGATTTAATCTTCGCAACTGGTGAGAAGGTCTCATCATAGTCAACTCCGGGAGTTTGAGTAAAGCCCTTCGCAACCAATCGCGCTTTATATGTGTGTACGTTTCCATCCACTTCCGTCTTCTTCTTGAAGATCCATTTGCACCCAACGGTCTTACGTCCGGGCACATAATCAACCAAATTCCAAACTTGGTTGTCGTACATGGATTGGATCTCGCTATCCATTGCCTCTTTCCACTTCGCAGACTCCGGGCCTGCCATGGCTTCCTTATAGCTATTAGGTTCATCAAGATTTATTAGTGTACCATCACTAATATACATGTCCCCTTCGGTAGTAATATGAAAACCATAAAACTGGGGATGATCTCTAACTCTATCGGAACGTCTGAGAGGTAAGGATTCGTCAATCGGTTCAACCGGAGTTTCCTCCTCGGGTTGAGTTCCAACGGTAGAGGTTCCTTCATCTACCGACTCTTGAATCTCTTCAAGCTCGATTTTCCTCCCACTGTCTCCTTGGCCTATGAGTTCTCGATCTCGGAAAACTCCTCTCCTTGCAACCAAGACAACATTGTCCTTCGGTCTATAGAAGAGATATCCAAAGGATGTCTGCGGGTAGCCGATGAAAATACATCACTCACTTCGAGGTTCGAGCTTGTCGTGAGTATCTTGTCTTACGAAAGCCTCACAACCCCAAACCTTGATATGTGCCAACGAGGGAGCTTTCCCTTTCCACATCTCGTGAGGTATTTTGGCAACCTTCTTAGTAGGGACTCGGTTAAGGATATGGGCGGCAGTCCCTAAGGCATACCCCCAAAAAGAGATAGGTAGTGAAGCACGACTCATCATAGAGCGAACCATATCCAATAAAGTTCGATTACGCCTTTCTGCCACACCATTCAACTGCGGTGTCCTAGGAGGCATCAATTGCGAAACTATTCCACACTCCTTGAGATAATCGTGGAATTCAAGACTTAGGTACTCTCCTCCTCGATCGGATTGAAGCATCTTGATTTTCCTGCCCAATTGATTCTCCACTTCATTCTTGAATTCTTTGAACTTTTCAAAGGTTTCTGACTTTTACTTGATTAAATAGATATACCCATATGTACTATAATCATCTGTAAAAGTCACGTAGAAGCGGTTCCCATCCTTTGTGGTTGATCTAAACGGTCCACATACATCGGTATGTATTAAGTCCAATAGGCCTTCACCCCTTTCACACGTACTTGTGAATGGTGATTTAGTCATCTTTCCAAGTAAACAAGACTCACATGTGTCATCTTCCCTACGGTCGAATGACTCCAACACTCCATCCTTTTGGAGTTGGGCTATGCGTTTCTTGTTGCCATGTCCAAGACGACAATGCCACAAGGATGCTTTATCCATACTAGTGGAAGAATCTATATTCCAAACATCATTTCCTAAGTTATCAACACTTATAACAGTTTCATAAATTCTATTACATGGTATAGCTTCAAAGTAAAAAACACCATTTAGATAAGCCTAAATAGAACCATTCTCATTATTAAAAGAAAATCTAAAACCTTGTCTAAACAAACCATGAAATGAAATGATGTTTCTAGCCATTTCTGGCGAATAGCAACAATTTTTCAAATCTAAACACAAATTATTCCTAAGTACTAAAGAATACACTCCAATCTTGGTCACATGCGACGATCTTCTGTTCCCCATGATTAGATTGATTCTTCCTCGCTCCACATCCCTACTTCTTCTTAGTCCCTGCACATTAGAACAAATGTGGTAACCACAACCGGTATCAAGAACCCAAGAAATAGCATGATTAGAATCGTTAGATTTAATTGTGTATATACCTACGAAAGATGGCTTGATCTTTCCTTCCTTGATGGCTTGCAGGTACTCTGGGCAGCTTCTCTTCCAATGTCCTATCTTGTGGCAGTGGTGGCACTCTGCCTCCTTCGGGTTAGGGCAGGGCTTAGCGGGATCAACTTTGGTTCCACTAGAAGAGGCACCATCTCGGGCTTTAACCTTGCGATAGTTCTTAGACGAAGCCTTCCTCTTCTTTCCCTTTCCTTGACCAATAGCCAAGACAGGAGCAGCAGGTGGATTGGGAGTTGGTGCAACAGACTTGTCTTTGAAGTTGCTCTCAACGACCCTCAAGAGACCTTGGAGCTTACTTAGGGTGACCTCCTCTTTGTTCATATGGTAGGTCATCCTAAATTGGTTGTACATTGGAGGCAAGGAGTGAAGCACCATGTCGATCGCCAAGTCTTCCCGAAAGTCAACATTTAACTTGCGAAGGCGGTCGACATACCTTTGCATCTTTTGCAGGTGCACGGTAAGAGATTCTCCATGACCCATCTTAGCGGAAATCATGTTGGTGAAAATCTCATATCGCTCTTGTCTCGCGTTCTGGTGGTATCTCTCCAATAAGTCTTGATGCATCTCGTACGGGTACATGTCCTCGTAGGACTTTTGGAATTCGGAGTTCATGGTGGCAATCATGATGCAATGTACCTTCGTTGCATCTCGCTCATGAGTTTCAAAAGCGGTGATTTCAGCCGGAGTAGCGATTTCAGGGTTGATCTTCTCGAGCTTCTCATCCAGGACATACTCCTTATCCTCATAGCGAGCAATGGTGCGAATGTATCTTATCCATTCGCTAAAGGTCGTTCCATCGAAGGTGACCTTTTGGCAAAGGCTTATCAACGTGAAAGAACTAGCAGAAGCGTTGTTAGCGTTCGACATCTACAAATAGAAAGGACAAAGATAGATTAGAACAAGAATCCCTAATTATCACCCGATAAGAAAAATTAGGGCTAGGATCCAACAATAACATTTACATACTAGAAAAGGGATGCCGTAATCTAACATGCAAATAAATTGAAGGTAAGTGAATGACGATTCACTAATTCTCCACCACAAAACCTAACTATTAGTCCTAAATGTTTTGAGAATTCCTAGGTTCGGATGAGATTCATTGAAACTATTCAATGGCATGTTTAAATCTCGATATGCCCCTCTTGTTTGTGACTGGGATACCGAGGATCACAAAGCGGGTGTGAATTACCATGCAAATTCACATGGTGCCTTCATTGTAACGATCACCTATTCGATGTGTCGGTAAACCACACACACTCCATCGAACTATGATAAACAATGAATCACCCTTTGCCACCTTTGCTTAGAACCAATTAGTGTGCCGGTAAACCACAAACGCTCCACTAACTTCTTAGCAAGGGTGCAAAGTGTAATTTCATGGGATTGCATCAATTCGCTTATCCTAAAGTAACTAAGATTGGGAAATTTTAAAATTAATGTGTAGTTACTTTGTATTACTTATTATACTTTTAATGAGAGGATGAGGTTGCCCTATCCTACCCGTTCGGCTAACGACCCTCCACCAATCACGCAAGCGGTGGGTGTGAGTGTACACCCATTAAGCGTCATTTTATAGGCCGCAACTTTATACCCACCTTATAGATCGGCTTCGTGAATGAGGCCTACTAACGGTAAGACTAGCATTTAGTTATATATATATATATATATATATATATATATATATATATATATATATTATTCTAGTAATATCATATTAGTATAGGGTTGTATTTTAAACCTTTTAAAATCTAGGGTTTGAAATTTAAAATTGTCTAAATTAAAACTTTTAATCACAAAATATAAATTTCAAAACTTGAGGGCAAGTTTTAAACATTTAAAACATGAAGGATCAAATAACAAATAATTTCAATTAACAAATAATTTCCTAATTATCTATATTTGATTTATTCAAGATTTCTTTCAAAATAATTACCAAAATAATCAAAAATAATTAATTAATTATCATATAAGGAAATTAAATATTTTATTAGTTGATAAATATCTTTAATTAGATCAAGATAATAGTCATATATATCAAAAAATCGGATTTGGGCTGATCTAATATGATTAAGGTAAGTTTCCATAAGATAATTATGAAGAAATCCCGAATCTGGCTATTCCTGACGCTTCGACTCACCGAGTGCACAAAGGGACTCGCCGAGTCAGGCCAACTCGCCGAGTCCACTTTGGAACTCGCCGAGTCCATGACTCAGAAACACAAAAATCGAATTTTGCAGTTTAGATTCAGTCAATTAAGCAACAATTTAATGAAAACCAAGCTAGGCTCTGATACCACTGATGGGTTTTAGCCATAAGAACTTTCCTATGTGCTCATGCAAAACCCTAATGCTTGGATCTAGGCTTTCTAATTAAACATGCTTTGAATCCAAGACTTCTAATGACTATTTAAGAATAAGAACAATGATAAAACAGATCTGGAATCATACCTTTGAGTTCCTTGTTGATCTTGTTGTCTTGGAGCTTCTAGAGTCACAATTGTCACTCCTCTAATGGCTTACAAACACCAAATAGCAAGAAGGATGATTTGGGAGAGAGGAGAGGGGAGGAAATCGGCCAGGGTATCTATGCTGAAGATGAAGTGTCGATTTCCCTTAGCCATGGGGTCTATTTATACTTGTAGACTCCTTAAGGGTGACAACCTAAACCCTAATTGGATAATCTTCTCTTAAGGCTATCCAAATCCTTTCCATAGATATCCCTTTGGACGATTTGAAGCTATCCTAGCTTCTAGAATCCGTCCATTGCATATCTATATGGATTTACAGTCTAAAGTTTAACTATCAAACAATTGACAGTTTATAACCTCTTATTTAATTAATCTCTTTAAGTCACCAAATTAATTCCAATTAATTCTATGACTTATATTAATCAAATAACAATATATTATTCTTTATATTATTCTCATAATATATTAATAATATTTATTCTCTCCTAATAAATCATCCTATCAAGTTGCTATGGTGAAGGCAACCAAAAGGACCATGCACAACCGGGTCAAATACTTGCCTAATATAGTTGCAGCCTTAGACACTATTCCAACAGTCGAGCATAGGGAGGAACTCGGCGTGTCAAGTGGGACAAAGAGTTAGATGACATGTGTGAACTCGCCGAGTCACCAGGGTGCACTCGGCGAGTAGGATCAAAGGGTGACCGTTGACTTTTATTGACTTTTAGGGTCTGGTCAGCAATGGAGTACTTGTGTCGAGAGGGGGGTAAAATAGTCTTTTACCCTTCTGAGGGTGCCAATGGCAGGTTGAGTCTAGTCTCGAGAGTTATATTTATAAGAGTATTTACTTAATGTTAATAGGTGGAGACTAGGCAATATTTCTACCGAGTCAGAGATTTACCAAGACGCCTGAGGTGAGTCTTCTCACTATAGTTTACCTAGTGTGGTAACAGAGTTATGTGACGGTGTATTTTAGAGTTATGTGACATCTCCAAAATCACGGCCAGAAAAGACCGATTTTCATTTATGCTTTTAAATAATTTCAGAGTAAATCCTTTTGATTTGAAAGAGTTGCGGAATTTGTTCCCAAAACAAAACATGATCAAATAATATTTATCAAAGCATTTCATCAAGAGATGCATTTTTATTATATAATCAAAACTCGGGATGTCATTTTCCAATACAGACCATAAAGCATAAACGATAACATTACAAGTCATTCAACAAACATATACATATACAGACTTGTAAACAAAACAACTTGATGATTCAACCATCTTATGCCCTCGCGCCACTACCTGTAATACAAATAAAACTGAGTGGGTCAGGCTTGGGAGCCTGGTGAGCATATAGGGTTTTCAACCCACAATAAATAAGTTATATTTAATTTCACCAACCAACACTATCCCGATTACCCATTCCCTTTATCCTCACTTTACGTCCCTAAAACAACATCTATCTCAAGGGACCTAATCTAGGATTTTCATCGGGACGGACATCACTGCTAAGGGGTTTCCTCAACAATAGATATCCTAAAGGCAACCATGAGGGGGATAGAGTACACCGGTGAACACATCGTTCACAACACCTACAGGTTATGAGCCTGCTAGTGTTCCACTGGACTGTCTAGAAAGAGTCCGTGGTCGTTATCTATACTCCGCTGAATAACTAGATCAACAACAACAACAATATCGAGGCCTCTCATCTGTTTATTACACACCAACTATCTACCCATGCTTTACCCAACATATTAGTAGATAAAATATATACTTTCATACATAGTTTGAAACCTGTATATCATTTTCATTCAATATATATTCCACATAACAGATGAGGCATACCCACGTAACACGTATTTCATAGAAAGCAATTCAGATCTATGAGATGGAATAAAGTGAATATCCATTCACACATATAACCACAAAATATACACATAACAAGTATATCATATAAAATACTTCATAGTTATGCGTTAGAAGAAAGTAACTACACACTCACACGTATAAACCACAATTTACTTAATACACTCAAACCATACTTGTATTATTATCGTGTTTATGAAAGGTAGTATACACTCACTTGATCAGAAGATGATCAGACAGCACTACGACTTGCAGAAGTAGTAATCCTCAGCAGATCTGGAAGATCTCTACAAAAATCAAACTTCTCGAGGGCAGAGCTTCGGCTCGGGAACCGCACTTCTCGGGATCTTTGGGATCTCGGGACTTGCCTCGGGGCTCGAGAATAATACCGGGGCTTCGGGGTATTCCTGGCACGCAAAACGATGCAAAACGGGAGAGAGAAGAGAGAAAATGAACAAAAGAACCGGCTGCCCTCGCATCCTATTTATAGGAGGCTGGAGCCTCGGAGTACGCGGGGCGTACTGCTTCCGAAATCGTCACATGCATCATCCGAAGACTCGAGTGCGAATGTCGACATCCTCGGTGTACGCGGGGCGTACTTCGGATCGGACTGCTGACTCCTCTTCGGATAATGCCGGATTTTTCAATTAAAAATAAATACAAATTATTTAATAAACTTCGGAAATTCATATCTTCTTCATACGAACTCCGTTTTCGACGTTCTTTATATCCACGCGAAGGTGAGACTACGCTCTACAACTTTCGTTTAGACTTCGTCGGCTAATTTGACTTTATTTTTATTATTTATTTTTAATAGGCCGCGACAGAAAAACTTCGTTATAAATTCATAACTTCTTCGTTTGACATCCGTTCTCGCCTAAGTTTTTATCGCTTCGACACCAACAACGAGACCTTCGGTCCTCATTTAGATTGTTTCGGCTAAAAACCGCTCGATCTCAAATCGAGTATTTCAGGCTGCATACCGCTAAGTCGAAACTTCGATAAATCATAACTCCCTCATACGAAGTCAGATTTTGGGCGTTCTATATATATTCGGAAACCTCATTTCAACTACTACAACATTATCCAAAGATATTAAGCTTATTTTACACTTAAATTTTGACGCTTATTTTTATTCTTAATTAATCAAACCACATAATGAAGCAATTAAGCACAAAACGCATAATACTCAAATAATATACTCTTATTATTTCAAAACGGGTTACAAAGGTTAACCTAGACTATTACGTTGCTAAAAATGGCAAGCCCGGAAACACAGGCGTTACAATTCTCTCCACCTTAGAATGATTCCGTCCCCGGAATCACACATCAACAAACAAATGCGGATAGCGACCCATCATGTCACTCTCCGTCTCCCAGGTGAGATTCGGCCAATTCGTGTGCTTCCATCGGACAAGTACTAACCCAACCATCTTGCGTCGCAACTTCTTAGTCTTTCGGTCAACAATTGCCTCTGGTTCTTCAATCAACCTTTTTTTCTCATCAATTCTCAATTCAGAAATTGGAATTATGTCGGGAACTTCTCCCGTGAACTTCCTCAAATAACACACATGAAAAGTGTTATGAATTCCATTCAGTTCTTCTGGTAGTTCGAGCTTGTAAGCTTGGTTCCCAATCCTCTAAAGAACTTTAAACGGTCCAATAAACCTTGGACTCAACTTTCCCCTTTTACCAAATCTTATAAGTCCCTTCCATGGCGAGACTTTAAGCAAAACCGAATCCCCAACCTCAAAAGTCATCGGTCTTCACTTCTTATCAGCATAGCTCTTTTGACGATCCTGAGCCGCTAACATTCTTTCCCTAATTATTTTCAACTTTTCAGCAGTTTGATGGACTATCTCCGGTCCCATAAACTGCTTTTCTCCAGCCTCAAGCCAACAAGACGGCGTACGACACTTCTGTCCATACAAAGCTTGGTAAGGTGCCATCTTTATGCTCGAGTGGAAACTATTATTATAGGAAAATTCTACCAAAGGTAAATGTTCATCCCAATTACCTAGGAATTCCAGAGTACATGCTCTCAGCATATCCTCAAGCGTTTGTATCGTTCTTTCACTCTGACCATCAGTCTGCGGATGGTAAGCTGTACTTAAACACAATTTGGTACCCAATTCCTCTTGTAGACTTTTCCAAAACCGTGAGGTGAAACGGCTATCACGATCCGACACAATCGTTAATGGAACACCGTGAAGCCTCACAATTTCCTTCACGTAAGAATTCGCAAGCTTCTCCATAGACCATTTCTCCTTGGCCGCTATGAAATGCGCACTCTTAGTGAATCGATCAACGACCACCCAAATCATGTCGTGACCATTCTTTGTTCTGGGCAGTTTAGTGACAAAATCCATAGCAATGTCTTCCCACTTACCCATTGGCACAGGCAAAGGTTCTAAACTCTCGTACGGTTTCTGATGTTGTGTCTTTACTCTCGCGCAAGTCACACACTCAGCCACATACTTTGCAACATCAAGCTTCATCGTCGGCCACCAGTAGTAGGGTTTCAGGTCCCTATACATTTTAGTGCTGCCCGGATGAATCGAGTACATGGTCTTGTGAGCTTGTTCCATCAGAAGACCTCTAATTCCTCCTGTCTTAGGTATCCAAATCCGATCTTGGAACACCTTCAGTCCGTGACTGTTTACACCGAATACCAACGTTTTGCCCAAACGTTCCTCCTTTCGGTCATTCTTCTCAGAAGCTTTCTCTTGAGCTTTATTTATACTTTCCACAATGGTCGAGACAACTTCAATTCTCAACGCTCTTGGCCTTTTCCTTTCAAGATTGACTTTCCGACTGAGAGCATCAGCAACAAAATTAGCTTTACCGGGGTGGTAAAGTATCTAACAGTCGTAGTCCTTAAGTAACTCCAGCCAGCGTCGTTGCCTCATATTCAATTCCTTCTGACCAAAGAGATATTGGAGACTCTTATGATCAGTGAAAAGTTTGCACTTCGTGCCATAGAGGTAATGCCTCCACATTTTCAGAGCGAAAACTACCGCTGCCAACTCCAAATCATGAGTCAGGTAATTCTTTTCATGCTCTTTCAGCTGTCGAGACGCATATGCTATCACCTTTTCTCTTTGGGTCAAAACACAACCTAAGCCAACCCCAGACGCATCGCTATAAATGGCGAAGTCTTCAACTCCATCGGGTAGAGAAAGTATCGGTGCCTCGCATAGCTTCTTCTTTAGCTTCTCGAATGCTTCTTTATGCTTATCACTCCAAGCATAAGTAGCTCCTTTGTGGGTCAAAGCTATCAATGGACTAGCGATCGAAGAAAAGCCTTGGATAAACCTTCGGTAATATCCGGCTAATCCCAAAAAGCTTCGAATCTCCATGGGACTCGTTGTTCCCACTTCATCACCGCTTCAATCTTTGCTGGATCAACCATTATACCTTCTTGGTTGACCACGTGACACAAGAATTGGACTTCACGAATCCAAAAATCACATTTAGAGAACTTTGCATACAGCTTCTCCTGCTTCAAAACTTCTAACACTTCTCGCAAGTATCTGCCATGCTCCTCCTTGCTTTTCGAGTAAATCAGAATGTCGTCTATGAACACTATCACGGATTTATCAAGGAACGGATTACAAACCCTATTCATTAAATCCATAAATGTTGCCGGAGCATTGGTTAGTCCAAACGACATAACCAAGAACTCGTAGTGTCCATATCGCGTTCTGAATGCAGTCTTCTCTATGTCTTGCGCTCTTACTCTCAGCTGATGATATCCTGACCTTAGATCGATCTTCGAGAAATAGCTCGAACCTTGCAATTGATCAAACATGTCATCAATCCTTGGCAACGGATATCTATTCTTTATTGTTGCCTTGTTCAGCTCTCTATAATCAATTCACATTCTCATACTTCCATCTTTCTTCTTTACAAATAACACCGGAGCTCCCCAGGGTGATGAACTAGGTCTAATGAAACCTTTGTCCAATAACTCGTGAAGTTGCATCATTAGCTCCTTCATCTCCGTCGGTGATAATCGATAAGGTGCTTTCGCAATTGGCGTTGTTCCTGGCAACAAGTCAATACGGAATTCCACTTGTCTATCAGGCGGTAATCCAGGAAGATCTTCGGGAAATACTTCTGGATATTCACACACCACTGGAATGCTCTGCATCACCTTCTTTTCCTTCGTAGCATCAATCACGAATGCTAGATATGATGTACACCCCTTGGTCAAACATTTTCTGGCTTTCATCAATGAAATGATCCCAGAATTCACTCTGCATTTGTCCCCATACACCATAAACGAATCTTTCCCAGGCGGGTTTAATTTGACTATTTTCTTCTTGCATAAAATTTCGGCATTGTTGGCGCTAAGGCAATCCATTTCCAAAACGATGTCGAAACCGTTTAGTTCGATAGGCAATAATTCCTCGTGGAACTTATTCCCATTCAGATCAATTAAGATGTTTTTCATACGATGGCTAACAGGTACAAACTTGCCACTAGCAACTTTGACTAATAAGGCATTATCTAGTCTAACAACAGGCAAAGCTAGCTTTCTACCAAATTCATGCGATATAAAGGAGTAGTTGGCTCCAGAATCAAATAAAATTTGGGCAGGCAATTCGTTAACGAGAAAGGTACCTGAAGCGACATCAGCTTCATCTTTAGCAGCTTTCAGTGTCATCTGGAATGCTCTCGCCTTTGGCTTTGGCGGAATGTTGGGTCTAGCTACCTCCTTCTTCTTCGGGCAGTCCATCGACATGTGTCCCTCCTCACCACAACCATAGCAAACTTTCTTAGTGAGGGTACATTCATTGGCATAGTGCCTTGGCTTTCCACACTTGTAGCATGTGTTCGCCACCTCACATCTTCCATGATGCTTCTTCTTACATTTTTCGCACCATTTTGCTTCACCTCCACTTCCCCTCGAACCAGACTTTGAGAACTTGTTTTTCTTGTTGGACCCTGAAGTTCCATCGAACTTCCTCTTTTCTCCAACATCTATCCTTTCCAGACCCTTTTCCTTCTGCTGGGCGTCCACATTCCTAGCTGCACGAACAGCCGTTTTCAGAGTAGTTGCCATCTTGACTGTCGGACCAAAGTCGGCAGGCAGTCCATTAGCAAACCTGTCAATCATGGAGAGTTCCGTTGGCCCTAGGTACGGAAACAACTTCATTTTCTCAGTAAATGCAGTAGCATAGTTGTCTATGCTCATCTTCCCCTTCTTCAAGTTTTGGAACTCATTGTTCAGATCAATCAGATCTATCTCTGAACAATACTGCACCCTTAGTTGTTCCAAAACACCTCCCATGACATTTTCAGGGCTTCTCTCATGGCATAGTATCTGCCAACAACTTCCACCAACTCAATACTCCAGTCTTCAGTTGTCTAACTGCAAAGACGGTCTTCTGTTTGTTGCTACAGTCGTAACTTTCAAATACCATCTCCATTTCGGAGATCCAATCCATTATCTCAACAGGCTTTGGGCTTCCAGAAAGACTTGGCGGCTTGGCCCCAAGAAGTTCTTGTACATTCGCCCATCCTTGTTGTTTCTCCTTTCCGGATCGTTCCTTCGTTCTCCTTGAGTCCCAACTTGACTCATCATGCGACTATTGTTCCCTTCCTCCGATTGCTCGGGAACCAATTCGGGTTCCTCAATAGGTATGATAGGTTCATCCCTATTATCATGCAACATTTGTCGCATCTCCTCCCTTTGTTCGGCTAGCATAGCCCGAATCATGGCTTGCACCGCAGCCATTGTTATTGGTTATGGTGCTGCTGCTACAACAGGGATTTGCTCAATAACTGGCGGTTGATTCCTGTTTTCATCCGCATTTCCAACGCCATTCCTTGTTCTCACCATTTTTGATCTACACACCGAATAAGGTGAAATTAGATCCTCATTCACGATAGATATTCAAATCATCCTTATTACTCCGAAACGTTTACATGTTAGTTCTAATAACGTAGGCATACGCTTAGAATCCTACACACATAAGGTTTCCAGATCCGGTCGGCAACAGACCGTAGATCCGAACAATTAATATCATATATGGCAACATATAACATTTAGCACATAAAAGCTTTTTAGACAACTTTCCTAAAATAAACTAGTGCTCGTGTCTAAAATCCAACAGACACACAACTCACAATTTCCACTTAGCATTCTAAGTTTAAGTCTAGAAATCCTACAAATTCCTAGTTCGCTTAAACTAATGCTCTGATACCAACTGTGACATCCCCAAAATCATGGCCAGAAAAGATCGATTTTCATTTATGCTTTTAAATAATTTCAGAATAAATCCTTTTGATTTGAAAGAGTTGCGAAATTTGTTCCCAAAACAAAACATGATAACATAATATTTATCAAAGCATTTCATCAAGAGATGCATTTTTATTATATAATCAAAACTCGGGATGTCATGTTCCGATACAGACCATAAAGCATAAACGATAACATTACAAGTCATTCAACAAACATATACATATATAGACTTGTAAACAAAACAACTTGATGATTCAACCATCTTATGCCCTCGCGCCACTACCTGTAATACAAATAAAACTGAGTGGGTCAGGCTTGGGAGCCTGGTGAGCATATAGGGTTTTCAACCCACAATAAATAAGTTATATTTAATTTCACCAACCAACACTATCCCGATTACCCAATCCCGTTATCCTCACTTTACGTCCCTAAAACAACATCTATCTCAAGGGACCTAATCTAGGATTTTCATCGGGACGGACATCACTGCTAAGGGGTTTCCTCAACAATAGATATCCTAAAGGCAACCATGAGGGGGATAGAGTACACCGGTGAACACATCGTTCACAACACATACAGGTTATGAACTTGCTAGCGTTCCACTGGACTATCTAGAAAGAGTCCGTGGTCGTTATCCATACTCCGCTGAATAACTAGATCAACAACAACAACATCGAGGCCTCTCATCTGTTTATTACACACCAACTATCTACCCATGTTCTACCCAACATATTAGTAGATAAAATATATACTTTCATACATAGTTTGAAACCTGTATATCATTTTCATTCAATATATATTCCACATAACAGATGAGGCATACCCACGTAACACGTATTTCATAGAAAGCAATTTAGATCTATGAGATGGAATAAAGTGAATATCCATTCACACATATAACCACAAAATATACACATAACAAGTATATCATATAAAATACTTCATAGTTATGCGTTAGAAGAAAGTAACTACACACTCACACGTATAAACCACAATTTACTTAATACACTCAAACCATACTTGTATTATTATCGTGTTTATGAAAGGTAGTATACACTCACTTGATTAAAAGATTATCAGACAGCACTACGACTTGCAGAAGTAGTAATCCTCAGCAGATCTGGAAGATCTCTACAAAAATCAAACTTCTCGCGGGCAGAGCTTCGGCTCGGGAACCACACTTCTCGGGATCTTCGGGATCTCAGGACTTGCCTCGGGGCTCGAGAATAATACCGGGGCTTCGGGGTATTTCTGGCACGCAAAACGATGCAAAACGGGAGAGAAAAGAGAGAAAATAAACAAATGAACCGGCTGCCCTCGCATCCTATTTATAGGAGGCTGGAGCCTCGGAGTACGTGGGGCGTACTGCAGTACGCGGGGCGTACTGCTTCCGAAATCGTCACTGCATGCGTCATCCGAAGACTCGAGTGCGAATGTCGACATCCTCGGTGTACGCGGGGCGTACTTCGGATCGGACTGCTGACTCCTCTTCGGATAATGCCGGATTTTTCAATTAAAAATAAATACAAATTATTTAATAAACTTCGGAAATTCATATCTTCTTCATACGAACTCCGTTTCGACGTTTTTTATATCCACGCGAAGGTGAGACTACGCTTTACAACTTTCGTTTAGACTTCGTCGGCTAATTTGACTTTATTTTTATTATTTATTTTTAATAGGCCGCGACAGAAAAACTTCGTTATAAATTCATAACTTCTTCGTTTGACATCCGTTCTCGCCTAAGTTTTTATCGCTTCGACACCAACAACGAGACCTTCGGTCCTCATTTAGATTGTTTCGGCTAAAAACCGCTCGATCTCAAATCGAGTATTTCAGGCTGCATACCGCTAAGTCGAAACTTCGATAAATCATAACTCCCTCATACGAAGTCAGATTTTGGGCGTTCTATATATATTCGGAAACCTCATTTCAACTACTACAACATTATCCAAAGATATTAAGCTTATTTTACACTTAAATTTTGACGCTTATTTTTATTCTTAATTAATCAAACCACATAATGAAGCAATTAAGCACAAAACGCATAATACTCAAATAATATACTCTTATTATTTCAAAACGGGTTACAAAGGTTAACCTAGACTATTACATTGCTAAAAATGGCAAGCCCGGAAACACAGGCGTTACGGACTGTAAATCCATATAGACATATGATGGACGGATTCTAGAAGCTAGGATAGCTTCAAATCGTCCAAAGGGATATCTATGGAAAGGATTTCGATAGCCTTAAGAGAAGATTATCCAATTAGGGTTTAGGTTGTAACCCTTAAGGAGTCTACAAGTATAAATAGACCCTATGGCTAATGGAAATCGGCACTTCATCTAAAGCATAGAAACCCTGGCCGATTTCCTCCCCTCTCCTCTCTCCCAAATCATCCTCCTTGCTATTTGGTGTTTGTAAGCCATTAGAGGAGTGACAATTGTGACTCTAGAAGCTCCAAGACAACAAGATCAACAAGGAACTCAAAGGTATGATTCTAGATTTGTTTTATCATTGTTCTTATTCTTAAATAGTCATTAGAAGTCTTGGATTCAAAGCATGTTTAATTAGAAAGCCTAGATCCAAGCATTAGGGTTTTACATGCGCACATAGGAAAGTTCTTATGGCTAAAACCCATCAGTGGTATCAGAGCCTAGCTTGGTTTTCATTAAATTTTTGCTTAATTGACTGAATCTCAACTGCAAAATTCGATTTTTATGTTTCTGAGTCATGGACTCGGCGAGTTCCAAAGTGGACTCGACGAGTTGGCCTGACTCGGCGAGTCCCTTTGTGCACTCGGCAAGTCGAAGCGTCAGGAATGGCCAGATTCGGGATTTCTTCATAATTATCTTACGGAAACTTACCTTAATCATATTAGATCAACCAAAATCCGATTTTTTGATATATATGACTATTATCTTGATCTAATTAAAGATATTTACCAACTAATAAAATATTTAATTTCCATATATGATAATTAATTAATTATTTTGATTATTTTGGTAATTATCTTAAAAAGAAATCTTGAATAAATCAAATATAGATAATTAGGAAATTAATTTTTAATTAAAATTATTTGTTATTTGATCCTCCATGTTTTAAATGTTTAAAACTTGCCCTCAAGTTTTGAAATTTATATTTTGTGATTAAAAGTTTTAATTTAGACAATTTTATATTTCAAACCCTAGATTTTAAAAGGTTTAAAATACAACCCTATACTAATATGATATTACTAGAATAATATATATATATATATATATATATATATATATATATATATATATATATATATATATTACTAAATGCTAGTCTTACCGTTAGTAGGCCTCATTCACGAAGCCGATCTATAAGGTGGGTATAAGGTTGCGGCCTATAAAATGGCGCTTAATGGGTGTACACTCACACCCACCGCTTGCTTTATTGGTGGAGGGTCGTTAGCCGAACAGGTAGGATAGGGAATCCTCATCCTCTCATTAAAAGTATAATAAGTAATACAAAGTAACTACACATTAATTTTAAAATTTCCCAATCTTAGTTACTTTAGGAAAAGTGAATTGATGCAATCCCATGAAATTATACTTTGCACCCTTTCTAAGAAGTTAGTGGAGCGTGTGTGGTTTACCGGCACACTAATTGGTTCTAAGCAAAGGTGGCAAAGGGTGATTCATTGTTTATCATAGTTCGATGGAGCGTGTGTGGTTTACCGGCACATCGAATAGGTGATCGTTACAATGAAGGCACCATGTGAATTTGCATGGTAATTCACACCCGCTTTGTGATCCTCGGTATCCCAGTCACAAACAAGAGGGGCATATCGAGATTTAAACATGCCATTGAATAGTTTTAATGAATCTCATCCGAACCTAGGAATTCTCAAAACATTTAGGACTAATAGTTAGGTTTTGTGGTGGAGAATTAGTGAATCGTCATTCACTTACCTTCAATTTATTTGCATGTTAGATTACGGCATCCCTTTTCTAGTATGTAAATGTTATTGTTGGATCCCAGCCCTAATTTTTCTTATCGGGTGATAATTAGGGATTCTTGTTCTAATCTATCTTTGTCCTTTCTATTTGTAGATGTCGAACGCTAACAACGCTTTTGCTAGTTCTTTCACGTTGATAAGCCTTTGCCAAAAGGTCACCTTCGATGGAACGACCGTTAGCGAATGGATAAGATACATTCGCACCATTGCTCGCTATGAGGATAAGGAGTATGTCCTCGATGAGAAGCTCGAGAAGATCAACCTTGAAATCGCTACCTCGGCTGAAATCACCGCTTTTGAAACTCATGAGTGAGATGCAACGAAGGTACATTGCATCATGATTGCCACCATGAACTCCGAATTCCAAAAGTCCTACGAGGACATGTACCCGTACGAGATGCATCAAGACTTATTGGAGAGATACCACCAGAACGCGAGACAAGAGCGATATGAGATTTTCACCAACATGATTTCCGCTAAGATGGGTCATGGAGAATCTCTTACCGTGCACCTGCAAAAGATGCAAAGGTATGTCGACCGCCTTCGCAAGTTAAATGTTGACTTTAAGGAAGACTTGGCGATCGACATGGTGCTTCACTCTTTGCCTACAATGTACAACCAATTTAGGATGACCTACCACATGAAAAAAGAGGAGGTCACCCTAAGTAAGCTCCAAAGTCTCTTGAGGGTCGCTGAGAGCAACTTCAAAGACAAGTCTGTTGCACCAACTCCCAATCCACCTGCTACTCCTGTCTTGGCTATTGGTCAAGGAAAGGGAAAGAAGAGGAAGGCTTTGTCTAAGTACTATCGCAAGGTTAAAGCCCGAGATGATGCCTTTTCTAGTGGAACCAAAGTAGATCCCGCTAAGCCCTGCCCTAACCCGAAGGAGGCAGAGTGCCACCACTGCCACAAGATAGGACATTGGAAGAGAAGCTGCCCAGAGTACCTGCAAGCCATCAAGGAAGGAAAGATCAAGCCATCTTTCGCAAGTATATACACAATTAAATCTAACGATTCTAATGATGCTATTTCTTGGGTTCTTGATACCGGTTGTGGTTACCACATTTGTTCTAATGTGCAGGGACTAAGAAGAAGTAGGGATGTGGAGCAAGGAAGAATCAATCTAATCATGGGGAACAGAAGATCGTCGCATGTGACCAAGATTGGAGTGTATTCTTTAGTACTTAGGAATAATTTGTGTTTAGATTTGAAAAATTGTTGCTATTCGCCAGAAATGGCTAGAAACATCATTTCATTTCATGGTTTGTTTAGACAAGGTTTTAGATTTTCTTTTAATAATGAGAATGGTTCTATTTAGGCTTATCTAAATGGTGTTTTTTACTTTGAAGCTATACCATGTAATAGAATTTATGAAACTGTTATAATTGTTGATAACTTAGGAAATGATGTTTGGAATATAGATTCTTCCACTAGTATGGATAAAGCATCCTTGTGGCATTATCGTCTTGGACATGTCAACAAGAAACACATAGCCCAACTCCAAAAGGATGGAGTGGTGGAGTCATTCGACCTTAGGGAAGATGACACATGCGAGTCTTGTTTACTTGGAAAGATGACTAAGTCACCCTTCACAAGTACGTGTGAAAGGGGTGAGGGTCTATTGGACTTAATACATACCGATGTAGATGGACCGTTTATGTAGAAGCGGTTCCCATCCTTTGTGGTTGATCTAAACGGTCCACATACATCGGTATGTATCAAGTCCAATAGACCCTCACCCCTTTCACACGTACTCGTGAAGGGTGACTTAGTCATCTTTCCAACTAAACAAGACTCGCATGTGTCATCTTCCCTAAGGTCGAATGACTCTAACACTCCATCTTTTTGGAGTTGGGCTATGCGTTTCTTGTTGACATGTCCAAGACGACAATGCCACAAGGATGCTTTATCCATACTAGTGGAAGAATCTATATTCAAAACATCATTTCCTAAGTTATCAACAATCATAACAGTTTCATAAATTCCATTACATGGTATAGCTTCAAAGTAAAAGACACCATTTAGATAACCCAAAATAGAACCATTCTCATTATTAAAAGAAAATCTAAAACCTTGTCTAAACAAACCATGAAATGAAATGATGTTTCTAGCCATTTCTGGCGAATAGCAACAATTGTTCAAATCTAAACACAAATTATTCCTAAGCACTAAAGAATACACTCCAATCTTGGACACATGCGACGATCTTCTGTTCCCCATGATTAGATTGATTCTTCCTTGCTCCACATCCCTACTTCTTCTTAGTCCCTGCACATTAGAACAAATATGGTAACCACAACCGGTATCAAGAACCCAAGAAATAGCATGATTAGAATCGTTAGATTTAATTGTGTATATACTTGCGAAAGATGGCTTGATCTTTCCTTCCTTGATGGCTTGCAGGTACTCTGGGCAGCTTCTCTTCCAATGTCCTATCTTGTGGCAGTGGTGGCACTCTGCCTCCTTCGGGTTAGGGCAGGGTTTAGCGGGATCAAATTTGGTTCCACTAGAAGAGGCATCATCTTGGGCTTTAACCTTGCGATAGTACTTAGACAAAGCCTTCCTCTTCTTTCCCTTTCCTTGACCAATAGCCAAGACAGGAGTAGCAGGTGGATTGGGAGTTGGTGCAACAGACTTGTCTTTGAAGTTGCTCTCAGCGACCCTCAAGAGACTTTGGAGTTTGCTTAGGGTGACCTCCTCTTTATTCATATGGTAGGTCATCCTAAATTGGTTGTACATTGGAGGCAAAGAGTGAAGCACCATGTCGATCGCCAAGTCTTCCCCAAAGTCAACATTTAACTTGCGAAGGTGGTCGACATACCTTTGCATCTTTTGCAGGTGCACGGTAAGAGATTCTCCATGACCCATCTTAGCAGAAATCATGTTGGTGAAAATCTCATAACGCTCTTGTCTCGCGTTCTGGTAGTATCTCTCCAATAAGTCTTGATGCATCTCGTACGGGTACATGTCCTCGTAGGACTTTTGGAATTCGGAGTTCATGGTGGCAATCATGATGCAATGTACCTTCGTTGCATCTCGCTCATGAGTTTCAAAAGCGGTGATTTCAGCCGAGGTAGCGATTTAAAGGTTGATCTTCTCGAGCTTCTCATCGAGGACATACTCCTTATCCTCATAGCGAGCAATGGTGCGAATGTATCTTATCCATTCGCTAAAGTTCGTTCCATCGAAGGTGACCTTTTGGCAAAGGCTCATCAACGTGAAAGAACTAGCAGCAGCGTTGTTAGCGTTCGGCATCTAGAAATAGAAAGGACAAAGATAGATTAGAATAAGAATCCCTAATTATTACCAAAGTGGGTGTGAATTACCATGCAAATTCACATGGTGCCTTCATTGTAACGATCACCTATTCGATGTGCCGGTAAACCACACATGCTCCATTGAACTATGATAAACAATGAATCACCCTTTTCCACCTTTGCTTAGAACCAATTAGTGTGCCGGTAAACCACACACGCTCCACTAACTTCTTAGCAAGGGTGCAAAGTGTAATTTCATGGGATTGCATCAATTCACTTTTCCTAAAGTAACTAAGATTGGGAAATTTTAAAAATATGTGTAGTTACTTTGTATCACTTATTATACTTTTAATGAGAGGATGACGTTGCCCTATCCTACCCGTTCGGCTAACGACCCTCCACCAATCAAGCAAGCGGTGGGTGTGAGTGTACACCCATTAAGCGCCATTTTATAGCCCGTAACCTTATACCCACCTTATAGATCGGCTTTGTGAATGAGGCCTACTAACGGTAAGACTAGCATTTAATTATATATATATATATATATATATATATATATATATATATATATATATATATATATATATGTATATATATATATATATTATTCTAGTAATATCATATTAGTATAGGGTTGTATTTTAAACCTTTTAAAATCTAGGGTTTGAAATTTAAAATTGTCTAAATTAAAACTTTTAATCACAAAATATAAATTTCAAAACTTGAGGGCAAGTTTTAAACATTTAAAACATGAAGGATCAAATAACAAATAATTTCAGTTAACAATTAATTTCCTAATTATCTATATTTGATTTATTCAAGATTTCTTTCAAGATAATTACCAAAATAATCAAAAATAATTAATTAATTATCATATAAGGAAATTAAATATTTTATTAGTTGATAAATATCTTTAATTAGATCAAGATAATAGTCATATATATCAAAAAATCGGATTTGGGTTGATCTAATATGATTAAGGTAAGTTTCCATAAGATAATCATCAAAAAATCCCGAATTTGGCCTTTCTTGATGCTTGGACTCACCGAGTGCACAAAGGGACTCGCCGAGTCAGGCCAACTCGCCGAGTCCACTTTGGAACTCGCCGAGTCCATGACTCAGAAATATAAAAATCGAATTTTGCAATTATGTTTCAGACAATTAAGCAACAATTTAATGAAAACCAAGCTAGGCTCTGATACCACTGATGGGTTTTAGCCATAAGAACTTTCCTATGTGCGCATGCAAAACCCTAATGCTTGGATCTAGGCTTTCTAATTAAACATGCTTTGAATCCAAGATTTCTAATGACTATTTAAGAATAAGAACAATGATAAAACAAATCTAGAATCATACCTTTGAGTTCCTTGTTGATCTTGTTGTCTTGGAGCTTCTAGAGTCACAATTGTCACTCCTCTAATGGCTTACAAACACCAAATAGCAAGGAGGATGATTTGGGAGAGAGGAGAGGGGAGGAAATCGGCCAGGGTTTCTATGCTTTAGATGAAGTGCCGATTTCCATTAGCCATAGGGTCTATTTATACTTGTAGACTCCTTAAGGGTTACAACCTAAACCCTAATTGGATAATCTTCTCTTAAGGCTATCCAAATCCTTTCCATAGATATCCCTTTGGAAAATTTGAAGCTATCCTAGCTTCTAGAATCCGTCCATTGCATATCTATATGGATTTATAGTCTAAAGTTTAACTATCAAACAATTGACAGTTTATACCCTCTTATTTAATTAATCTCTTTAAGTCACCAAATTAATTCCAATTAATTATATGACTTATATTAATCAAATAACAATATATTATTCTTTATATTATTCTCATAATATATTAATAATATTTACTCTCTCTTAATAAATTATCCTATCAAGTTGCTATGGTGAAGGCAACCCAAAAGAACCATGCACAACCGGGTCAAATACTTGCCTAATATAGTTGCAGCCTTAGACACTATTCCAACACCAATATGGGTTTATATGTTATTGTATGGTATGTGGTAGTTTGGGGGAGCTCACTAAGCTTCGTGCTTACAATTTCAGTTTTGGTTTCAGGTACTTCTGCAAGTAAAGGGAAGAGCTCTGGATGATGGCATCGCACACACCACAGCTTCAGTTTTTGTCGTGGGAGTTGATTTAGCTTTTCATAGATATGATTTGATACAGTCTTGATATAGCTTTCTCGTGATAATTTGTTATGGTTTGACGTATGGGTTTATATTTTATGGTATTGAACTCATGATTTTAGTAATGGGTCGTTTCATGTTGGTATCAGAGCCTTGGTTTGAGGGATTCAGATACGCTTTCGAGTGTATTTGAACTCAAACTAAGGATACGGTAAAAGATTTTCAAAAGAAAAGTGTTTTCAAAAGAATTTTTGAGGAAGAGACTTAAAAAGAAAAGAGTTTTGAAAATGAGAAAAGGGTGTGGTGCATGCGATCAACCGAGCTCAAGTAAGTACTCCCAAATTACCCATACAAGTTTATATTATGATTATCTGTTTCAGTTTCAGTAGAACAACATGCTAGAATAGGAGTAAGGATCTAGGAGGATGCCTTATGTGCCTGCTTTCTGTGTTTCAGCTTTATGAGAATTGCATGCTAGTATTGAGTAGACAGCAGTAGGATAGCTTGATTAGGTTATGCCTGGTAGTGTGAGCTTAGCATTGTATGCTAGTGCAGTTTCTCGTTATGAGGATAGAATTGCTTGAGTAGTTTCCTGTGTCCGAATGCTACTTGCTTTGATGTTTGTGGGACTCCGAGTAATGGGAGTTAGCCATTAGCTGAATACATCACATCACATGTGATCAGGGTTTAATAATCTCAGAGTGCTGGATTTGGCCCTATTGCACAGCTCTTGTTTGAGTCCAACCATTGTAGGGACGAGTCTTTTACTCGAAGGATTATCCGAGCCTCGTCACATGTGATGGGATTCAGGTGATGACTAATTGGCATTACAAGGAGGCCTTCAGCGGCTGAGGACTGGTTTTGTTTGAGTCAGAGATTTCCCTAGGGCAAGTCTAGGATGAGAGTAGCAGAGATCAGTAGCAGTGTTAGTGGCTTGGTGGAGTCGAGGCCGTCCTTGAGGAAGGTACGGATAGATGTGGAAGGTAGTAGGGGCCCATACTATTGGAAGCAAAGGATCCGTACTTGAATCGAGGAAGGCTGAGATGAGACCGGATAGCCTGTAGTGGTAGTGATTCCTCGAGATATATCGGTGTTTTTGATAGTTATCTTTATGTGTTTTCAGAATGGTGGTTTTATGCCCTAGACCAGCAGGCGGCAATTCAGGTGCCGGGGAGGGATCAGGATCAGGCTCGTGGGCCGAGCAGTTGGATAAGCAGACCAGAGAGTTCTTCACTTCAGAGGTTATTCGTATCACTCTTGAGCAGACTCCAGTGATCTTTGGTTCGATCAAGGAGGGTATACTAGAGTTGATGGTGGATAAGCTCGACACATTTCGTGCTGAGGTGGTGGCCATGATGGGGTCGCGCATGCTTACTTTCAGGGAGTTCCGGGCATGTGGAGCTCCAAATTACCATGGGGCGCGGGACCCCATAGCGAGTACCAGATGGTTGGCGGATGTGGTCAACGCATTCCGCACTAGCAGGTGTCCCGAGGGGGACAAGGTCAGATTGGCGTCCTATCTCCTGAAGGACAGGGCATGAGATTGGTTGGAGGATGTTGGACATGTCATTGGAGATGACGCAACTTTGGATGCTATGACCTGGGCTGACTTTACTGCCAGGTTCAAAGCTGAGTTCACACCGGTTATTGAGGTGCAACAGTTAGCCAGGGAGTTTCAGGACCTCACCCAGACTACAGAGACAGTGGCAGAGATTACCGCCAAGTTCAGGGAGAGGTCAGTACTTCTCGTTCCTCAGTACGCAACTGATGAGGAAATGAAGAAGACCCGTTATCATGAGATGTTGCGGAGTGACATCCGCCAGTTTGTGAGCCGGTCCAGCTATAAAATGCTAGATGACATGATTGCTAGGGCTCGGGAGAGAGAGATTGACCTTGAGTTGAAGAGGAAGAGGAAGCCGGAGGCGGCTTCGGGTATAGGGGGTTCGGGCAAAAAGCCCAAAGTTTCAGATCACAGATCCAGGAGTCAGCAGAGCCACGGTCGATGTGGCAAGTGTGGGAGATTGCACGATGGGGCATGCAAGGCAGGGAGTGCCGGATGCTATAAGTGCGGTCGGACTGGGCATATGAGCAGAGATTGTACAGCTACTACTACCGCCACCGCGACGATTGATCTGATTTGCTTCCATTACAACCAGAGGGGATATAAGAAGTCCTAGTGTCTGAGTTTAGCTGCAGCAGGGAAGGTGTCAGCACCTGCCCCTGCTACCTTTAGGATTACAGACGGCTGCTGGGGCCGAGCTGAGATGCCAATGGCGAAGAGTAGGGCTTTTCAGCTGACAGCAAAGGAGGCGCGAGCGACTCCTGATGTGGTAACGGGTATGTATTTTTTCCTTATCTCTACATTTATTATTGACTGATTCTTATGGTTATATGTTTTGTATAGGGTCGTTCTCAGTGAACGACATATCAGCCACAATATTGTTTGATTCGGGGGCTACCCGATCATTCGTCTCTCTTGCACTTAGCAAGAGGTTTACCAGAGCTCCAGAGGAGCTAGATTGTCCACTTGAGGTTGAGATAGCAGCTGACAGGACCGCCAGGGTTGCGAGAGTACACAGAGGATGTTCCTTTCAGTTGTTCGATGAGCAGTTTCCGGTAGACTTAGTCCCTATTCCCCTGCGAGGGAATAAGGTCATAGTAGGCATGGATTGGATGAGCCCCAATGGGGCGGTGATAGATTGTGAGCTACAGTTAGTGAGGGTTCGCACTTCCAGTAGGGGAGAGTTAGTGATTCAGGGCGAGAAGCCACAGTGCGGACCAATTATGTGTTCAGCAGCGAGAGCGAGGCGCTATTTCCAGCAGGGTTGTGCAGGTTATATTTCCTATGTTTTAGATGCCCAGGAGAAGGGCAAGACAACGGTTGACGATGTTCCGGTAGTGCGAGACTACTCGGATGTATTTCTAGAGGATTTGCCTGGAATACCTCCCGAGAGACAGGTCGAGTTCAGGATTGACCTAATCCCTGGTGTGGCTCCAATAGCCAAGACACCATATCGGTTGGCTCCCCCAGAGATGCAGGAGTTGTCTATGCAGCTACAAGAGCTGCTGGACAAGGGTTTTATCAGGCCGAGCAGTTCGCCCTGGAGAGCACCGATTTTGTTCGTAAAGAAGAAGCACGGGTCGCACCGTATGTGTATAGACTACCGGGAGTTGAATAAGGTGACGGTGAAGAACCGTTACCCACTCCCGATGATAGATGACTTGTTTGATCAGCTTTAGGGAGCATCTTGGTTCTCCAAGATTGATTTGCGCTGCAGGTATCATCAGATGCGGGTTAGGGATGAGGATGTGCAGAAGACTGCTTTCAGGACCCGCTATGGCCTTTATGAGTTTGTGGTGATGCCGTTTGGGCTCACCAACGCTCCATCCGCGTTCATGGACCTCATGAACCGCATATGCAGGCCGATGCTGGATCGGTCTGTGATAGTATTCATAGACGACATCTTGGTTTATTCCAAGACGCAGGAGTAAGATGAGGAGCACCTGAGGGAGGTGCTAGAGACCTTGAGGAGGGAGAGGCTTTTCGCGAAGTTCTCCAAGTGCGAGTTCTTGTTGCACGAGGTGTAGTTCCTTGGGCATCTCGTCAACCATAAGGGTATATTGGTAGATCCGGCTAAGATAGAGGCTGTGATGCAGTGGGAGGTTCCGAAGTCTCCATCTGAGATTCGGAGCTTCCTAGGTTTGGCAGGGTACTACAGGAGATTCATCCAAGATTTCTCCAAGATAGCTGTACCGCTCACCCGACTGACTAAGAAGTCACTGGTGTTCCGCTGGGGGCCTAGGCAACAGGCAGCATTTGAGACCCTCAGACAGAGATTATGCGAGGCACCGATCCTTACCTTGCCAGAGGGAGTAGAGGATTTCGTAGTCTACTGTGATGCTTCGACGATAGGTATGGGAGCAGTGTTGATGCATCAAGGCCGTGTGATAGGTTACGCCTCTAGACAGTTGAAGCCTCACGAGGCTAACTACCCTACGCATGATTTAGAGCTAGGGGCAGTGGTGTTTGCCCTCAAGATTTGGAGACATTACCTTTATGGGGTCCGTTGTACCATCTACACGGATCACAAGAGCTTGAGATATCTCATGGACCAGCCGAATCTTAACATGAGGCAGCGTCGGTGGTTAGATGTAGTGAAGGATTACGATTATGAGATCCTTTAACATCCAGGAAAGGCCAACGTGGTGGCCGACGCCCTGAGCCGTAAGGCGGCAGCAGCCCCGATCAGGGATATATGTCTGAGGATGATAGTGATTACTCTATTGTTAGAGTAGATCAGAGAGGCACAGGTCGAGGGCCTCAAGGAGGAGAGGTAGAAGTGTGAGAGGATCGTGGGCCGAGTAGCTTCCTTTGACTATGACAGTCAAGTACTGTTGGCCCTTCAAGGGAGAGTTTGGGTACCATACTAGGGCGGTGTGCGGCAGGTATAGATGGACAAGGCCCATAAGTCTCGATTTTCCATCCATCCAGGGGCGACGAAGATGTATAGAGATCTTCGACCCTATTATTGGTGGCCCTGCATGAAGCGGGATGTCGCCTAGTATGTGGAGAGGTGCCTGATCTGCAGAAAGGTCAAGGCAGAGCACCAGAGGCCTCACGGAAAGATGCAGCCGTTAGATGTTCCAGTGTGGAAATGGGAAGACATCACCATGGATTTCATCACTAAGCTTCCCAGGACCGCACGTGGAGTGGATTTGATTTGGGTTATTGTGGATCCGTTGACGAAGAGTGCTCATTTTATACCAATTCAGGAGAGCATATCGGCGGATATGCTAGCCGATATTTATGTGCGAGAGGTTGTGGCACGACATGGAGTACTTGTTTCGGTGGTGTCAGACCGGGACGTCCGTTTTACTTCCAGATTCTGGAAGCGGTTTCACGACGAGATGGGTACTCGTCTCCATTTCCGCACCGCCCTCAGATGGACGGGCAGAGCAAGAGGACGATTCAGACTCTCGAGGACATGCTCTGGGCATGTGTTCTAGATTTCGGTGGCAGTTGGGATACGTACCTTCCGTTAGCAGAATTTTCATATAACAACAGTTACCATGCGAGTATTGACCACATAGATGATCCAGCAGGTTAGTAGTAGACTACAGACTACGCAGAGTCGGCAGAAGAGTTATGCCGACAGGAGGTGTTCAGACTTGGAGTTTCAGGTGGGCGACATGGTCCTCCTGAAGGTATCACCCTGGAAGGGTGTCATTAGGTTTCGAAAGAAGGGCAAGCTGGGCCCCGAGGTCATCGGTTCTTTTAGGGTTTTGGCCCGGGTGGGTCGTGTTGCTTATCGGTTGGATCTTCCGGCAGAGCTCAGCCAGATCCACAACACCTTCCAAGTTTCCCAGTTGCGAAAGTGTTTAGTGGACGAGTCAGCGGTTGTACCCTTAGAGGACATTCAGGTTGATAGCAGCCTGAATTACATTGAGAGACCAGTCGCGATTTTGGACTGGAAGACAAAGACCTTGAGGAACAAGGTAGTTCAGCTAGTGAAGGTGCAGTGGCAGCACCAGAAGGGTTTAGAGTGGACGTGGGAATCCGAGAAGGAGATGTTTGAGCATTACCCGGAATAGTTTTTAGATTCGGTAGCAACGGACTTTGAGGTCGAAGTCTAATTCAAGTGGGGGAGATTTGTAACGATCGTCTTCCGAGAAGTTTTTGTGAGTGTTTCAAGGAAAGGAAGTAGTGAAGAAGGAAGGGAAATTTGAACTTAGGGATCTGGACTTAGCACCCTCTTGGTCAGCAAAGGAAGGTATAAAGTTCTGAACTTTCTTCCTCTTTCCTTCTAGATCTAGGTTATGGAAGTTTGGACCTTTTTAAGTCCAAAGGTTGAGTCTTGATCTTGTAAGTCGTTTTTGGAGCTTGGGTTGCCATCCTTAAGGCTCAGAAACATCTTCCTAACAATAAAGTTGCAATCCTTGTGGCTTATATGGAGCCATGCATGAGATCTAGTTAGCTCCATGGAAGTAGAATGTTATTTATAAAAGTTTGAGCCTTTATGAGACTTATAAGCCATCAAGTAGGCAACTTTATGGCTTAAGACATGGAACAAGCTTAGGATCTAGATTTGTAGCTTCTGGATCGGATTATTAAGCACTTAATGTGATTTTGGCTTTACAGGGCTGTATGTTGGGCGTACAAGGAGGTACATTCCGCGTACAAGCCAGCAGTCAATATGCTCAGCGTACCTTGGTGTACGCCCCGCGTACGCTGCCAGTTTGGGCTTCAAGTGTTTTGGGCCTCGGTGTGGGCTGAGTTTCAGACTTAGGGTCCTTGGGCCTTAATGTTCCATCAAAATTTAGTTACTAAGGACCAATGATTTAGTATTGGACTTGAGTAAGGCCCAATAAAGGGCTTTCGACCCAATATAGCAAGTTGGGCCATTATGGGCCAATAGTAAGCTTGGAAAGCCTATCTTGTTGACGGATTTCCAGAAGTTATATTATAGGCCAAGATTATTGTGGGCTGGTAGGGGCCATACGAGGACATAGGCCCAATTTATAAAATTTGGACCATTAGTGGGCCTATAGTGGGGCCATGGATGGACTTGGAAGGAATTAAGGGTTTGGGCCATGTTGTGACCCATGCCATAGCAAGGGTAAAATGGTCATTTTACCCATAGGAGAATCCCTATTCTGATTTAGTATTTTATTACCCTTGATAGCCGAGAGGCAGTCGGAGCAGCAGTCAGGAATTTCACATTCAGGAGTTCAGTCGTCAACATCACAAGGTGAGTTTCCTTCCTGTAGGAATGGGTCTACGACCACAATGCCAGCTCGTTTAACTTAGCAGTCAGTTACGGACTTCGGTCCGATGCAGTAGTTCAGGGTGCTTGATGTCTTTGTGATTCAAGCATGTCTATGTGTTATGTGTTCTGGACTTCAGTCCGATGTAGTATGCAGTATATGTGTTTATGTGTTCTGGACTATTGAGCTAATTCAGTGTGTTCGGAGCAAGCTCCAGACAGCTCATAGTCGGTAGAATAGCTATGCCGACAAGCGCCGGTCATACTTGGAGTTTTGTGTAGGAGATATGGTTCTCCTAAAGGTGTCACCTTGGAAAGGTGTCATATGGTTCAGGAAGTGGGGCATGTTGGGCTCTAGGTATATTGCTCGCTTTTAGATTTTGGCTCGGGTGGTCCAGGTTGCATATCATCTAGATCTTCCTACTAAGCTCAGCCATATTCATAACACATTTCATGTGTCTCAGCTGCAAAAGTGTTTGGTGGATGATTCCGCAGTTGTACCTTTGAAGGATATTGAGGTGGATGACCGCCTGAATTATGTTGAGAGACCGCCTACAATATTAGATCGTAAGACAAAAACCTTAAGGAACAAGGTTGTGGAGCTAATGAAGGTGCAGTGGCTACACCACAAGGGGTCGAAGTGGACTTGGGAGCCCGAGGAGGAGATGAGAGAGCATTACACAGTATTGTTCGAGGCAGCGGACTTCGAGGATGAAGTCTGATTCAAGTGGGGGAGAATTGTAATGCATGGTTTCCGGTATAAAGATATCTTTCCCATTGTTTAAATTTCCTTTTTGAACTCAGGCTGTTGAAAGCCTCAACACGGTGTGTCAATATGACTTTGGCCGTAGAGATTAATGAACCAACATGGTGAGTCGAGGTGCCTCAACTTGGCGTGTTGGAAGTTGGGAAGGAAATCCTAATTTTTAGGGCGTTGCACCCTATTTAAAGGTCTTAAGTCCCTTGGCTGGCCTCCTTACCAGCCTCCTCTATCCAGAAACCCTAAATTTGAGTATCATCTTGCATAGTTTAGTGTGTGAACTTTTGGAGAGCCTTAAGTGTTGAGTTTTGTACTCTTTTGGAGGAGCCTTGAAGTTTGAAGGTGTAACATCCCCCTCTGGCACGTATCACAATATTGTACGCTTTGGACTCCCACCACAAAAACTTCCTAGGGGGTCACCCATCCCTGGATTGCTCTCGCTCGTGCATGCATAACTGCAAAGTTCTTAGGGGATCTGCTATCCTCATGGATATAAAATGTGTTTGACAGAGAAGGTATCCACACCCCTTTATATGGAAATGCTTCGTTCTCCTTCTCAGCCAATGTGGGATCAGGTGTAACCCAACTTCACCCCCCATTATAGGTTTCGACGTCCCTGTCAAACACATCGACCAATACCCCAACTCTGATACGATTTGTAATATCCTCCTCTGGCGCGTATCACAATATTGTCCTCTTTAGGTTCCCAACATGAAAATTTCCCCGGGGGTCACCCATCCCTGGATTGCTCTCGCCCGAACACGCTTAACTTCAGTTCTTATGGGATCTGATGCCCTCATGACTTTAAAACACGTTGTGGCAGAGAAGGTATCCACACCCCTTTATAAGGAAATTCTTCATTCTCATTCTCAGCCGATGTGAGATCAGTTGTAACCCACCTTCACCCCCATTATAAGGTTCGATGTCCCCGTCGAACACATTGACCCGTGCCCCATCTCCGATACCATTTCTCAATTTGTATGTGCCAGAGAGGGATGTTACAAAAGGTATATAGCTTGAAGGGAAGGCTATAGATCAAAATTTTCCCTACTTGTTGTAGTCACTTTGAGGTATCAAGTTTATATATTGCTTAATAGTTGCTTAGATCTCTTCTTGGGTTAGGTTGTATGCTTTTAGCCATGGTTGGGTGGATGATGGGGTATTAGGACGTTCCAAATGTTTATTCTTTTAGATCTAAGATCTACATGAACTCTCTTGATATAAAGGTGCCAAATTTATCGTCTTAAGGGTTTCATGCATTCATTAAGTCCTTCTTTTGGCCTCTTTTGAGCATTAGAGCCTATCCTAGTCATGCATGGGCGTAAAGTAGGAAACTTTACCTGGCCATTCAGCTTTAAAGGACTAGATCCACATTTTGGGGCTATGTCTTTAGGGATTAAGTGCTTAATGATTAAGCCCTCACCCTTTTAAGCATAGGTTTTGGGTTTTGGACCCATTTTGGTGGTTCCTAGGGGTAAAGTTGGAAGCTTTACCCTTCAAGATTCCATTTTAGTGGAGATTTGAGTTTCGAAGCTCTGAATTCGATAATTTCAGCTCAATGTATTAAGATGTTGGGTTTCTGGCAAACTCGGCCTGTTTATTGATAAACACGACGAGTTGGATCGGTTTCTTCTCGACCTTGAAGTTAATGGAGAAACACAGCAAGTTGAAGGACAACTCTGCGTGTTGGGTCAAATTGGGCCTTTGACTTTGAATTTTGACTTTAGCTTTTGACAAAGTTTGACCTATATGGCGCTTTGGGGAATTTTGAGTTGTACTTAAAGAATTGTTTCTGTTTTGGGGTTGAGTATAGCCGATATTCAGAGCCAGGACCTGTTCAACTATCGTTCTGTATTCAAGGTGAGTTTCCTCACTGGTTTAGTGGGTCTAAGCCACCAAGGCCGACCCTTGTTTAGTTATGATATTATACTTGTTGTCTGTATGATACTTGTATGTGCTTCTATATGTATGTCTATTGGGAGGGGTCGTTATATCAGTGTGGGTGGGCCCTGTATCTCATTCTTATCCGAGTGTGGGCGGGGCCCATATCTCATTATTATCTGAATGTGGGCGGGGTCCGTATCTCATTGGGCAGGGCCCGTTATTTGAGTGTGGGCGGGGCCCGTATCTCACTATTATCTGAGTGTGGGTGGGGCCCGTATCTCACTATTGCATGATATGTATGGTATGTGGTAGTTAGGGAACTCACTAAGGTTTGTGCTTACTGTTTTCAGTTTATGTTTCAAGTACTTTTCGTTGCAAATGGAAGAGCTCGGGTTGACTGCATCGCACACACCATTGGGTTTCCGCATATGACGTTTTACTCTGATTTTATGGCAATTGATACATTGGTTTTATTTGAAATGTTTGGATGATATTGGAAAATACTATTTTATCTATTATTAAAAATGAAATTTTTGGGACCATATTTTTGGATGTTACAGCCCATTGGATAGAAGTCAAGAATATTCTTAAGTGTTTGCGAAGAACCAAAGAAATATTCTTAGTTCTTGGTGGCAATGATACTTGGAGAGTAAAAGTTTATAGTGACGCCAATTTCCAAACAGATAGAGATAACTTTGTTCATAGTTTGGATGGATGTTCCTGTTGAATGGTAAAGCACTGATATGGAAGAGTTCCAAGAAGAAAATGGTGGGTGATTCTACTTGTTAATTAGAGTACATAACAACGAGTGAAGTGTAAAAGGAAGCAACTTGGTTGTAGAATTTCGTCGGGGATCTTGGAGTTGTTTTGACTATTGAGGTACCAATGGAACTCTTTTATGATAATGAAGGCACAATTTCTCTAACTAATAAACTGAAAGATCATGAAAGGTCCAAGCACATTTTGACAACTAAGACAAAATATTAAGTGTTAAATAAGGCACTTTATTCATCCCGTAGCTAAATAGCCTCTAGCTATCCTGACCTATAATCGTTAAATATTAAGTGAGCGAGAAAGATATGTATAGATCTATACGGATAAGACACCCCCACCCACAATTTCTAGCTAAAACCATGGCGGAAAAGTCACAACATGCATCACTTTCTAAACCATGGTGACGTATGATGAAGTGTTGATTATGTGAAAGCAACATCATAACTCAATTATAGGAACTAATTGTAACAATGTTAGTCTAAAACTACTTCCGAAGGGACGCCTAGAGGAAGTAATAAACGCACACTAAAACAAGTCAACAAAATAAATAGAATTCATAAAACGATAAACGCCATAGAAAGAGTAGAGGATTCGCATACATAATATCATTAGGAAGGTACACCCTTAGTGACTATAGGTAGCCAAGTTTTACTGATCCATACAAATACCCTTAGGATAAGACAAGACATCATAAACAAGTTCAAAAAAGGAGATACACAGGATTAAGGATATATAATAAGATACAATACCATATTCATAAACAAAGATCCTACTCAAAAGAAAATAAGTATTTTTCAATATCACAAAAAACCCATGAACTCACCAACATCATTTTGAAATTTTAAAACCCACATGTATTCCTAGGAAACTGAAAGAGGTTGAATATTTCATACCCCACAATAGTTGTTGACTGATGGAAATTATCGAAGACTAACGTGAGGCCAACCTATTAAGGCTTACGATTATGCTAGAAGTTTAGTATTATTAGAACATTTTTACCGTGTAATTTATAAGTTGAAATGGAAGTGATAATTATGACACACATTGTATTATACTGTTCAATATATGTTCAATAACTATGATCCAACATTCTAACATCGTGCCGCATGACGTATTCACTGCTGGCCAGGGGTGTGACAGATTGGTATCAGAGTTATTGATTAAAGTGAACTAGTACTTCCTTTGGAAATTATAACTATAGTCTAGGGACTAATGCTCTAACAAGGTTTGTCCTCAAACCTAAATTTAAAAAGTACTATTAATTACCCTACTAACAAACTACTTACGGGAAATGCGACTAAATTGAACTTATCACTTGGGTTGCTGGATTTTAGAACGACTATATGCTAAAATGGTCCTGCCCTCCGACACTTCATACCTGTCCAATCCTTATTTGATAGTCTATAGGTACAAAATAATAAATTAAAACAAAAGAACATACATACAAAATAAAATCATGAAATATGAAGCAATCATCTTAACTAAAGCTACTGTACATGGGTCGAACCACAACTAGACATAAACTAATCACCTATGTGTATTCTTGATTGGACTAATGAACAACATGGTTTAGATTCGATGATTGATAAAAAAAGATTGAAAACCCAAGGTAAATAATATTCATCATGAAAAAATTCAAGAACAAGTCTAAATACACTAAAACAATAAATAACAACCAGTCAATCCTCATCATCATAGTCCCCATAATCCTCACCCTTTGCATCCTCATCATCATCATCACCTTCACCATCATCATCATCATCATCATCATCATCATCATCATCATCATCATCATCAAGCTTTTTCCTGAAAGTCGCAGCTCCATCACCCAACCATGGAGGAGTCGGATAATCAAATCTTTGCTGAGAAAAGAAGATGCTCAGAGGTCCCATGATCCACCGATGGTCTCGATGAACCTCCTTCCAGAAGTCCTATTGCTCTCTAGTTAGCGCAACCACACAACGAGACACATAGCGAAGATCGATCACTGGTTTAGGAACCTGTTGAGCAATAGGAGGAACTAGGGATGAGATTTAGAACCTGAATACCGGACTGGAACCGGAACCATTATAACCAGAATATGTTGAACCGGTCTGGGTCCCGGGTTTAAAAAAATGGCTTTATCCGGTTCCAGGTAATCCGGGTTTTGGCTCCTTCGGATCCGTGTAAACTGGGTTTAAGAATCGGAACCGTGTTAGGAACCAGAACTGGTTTTAGGGGCCGAAACCGGTTTTTATAAAAAGTTTAAAACATGAATATCTCATTCGTTTGAAGTCGTATTGGCATGAGGTTTTTTCCAGAGAGTAGCTTACAGTTTGTATATGATTTTAGGCTATAATTTTGTCATTTTTGAGTAAATTTTCATTGACTTACAATCCCCGAAAGTCGGGATATCAAAGCTGTGAATTTTCTGTTTTTCAGCTTTTCTTTTATATTTTGTGAAAATTTTAAAATGCATATTTAATTAGTTTGAAGTCGGATTATCTTGAGGGTTTTTGCAACGTGTATTTATAGTTTTTAAATGATTTTAGAGTATAATTTGGTATTTTTAGTTTCATATTCATTGACGTACAGTCCCCTAAAGTCGGGATATCAATGTTGTGAATTTTTTGTTTTTCAGCTTTATTTTTATGTTTTGTGAAATTTTAAAAATGCATATCTAATTCGTTTGAAGTCAGATTATCATGAGGTGTTTTTCAAAGTGTATTTTAGAGTTTGTAAGTGATTTAAGACTATAATTTTGTCATTTTTGGTTTTATATTCATTGACTTATAGTCCCCCAAAGTCGGGATATCAATGCTGTGAATTTTCTGTTTTTCAGCTTTATTTTTATATTTTGTGAAATTTTAAAAATGCATATCAAATTCGTTTGAAATCGGAGTATAATGAGGTTTTTTGCAACATGTACTTTAGTATTTTTACATGATTTTAGACTATAATTTTGTCATTTTTGGTTTAATATTCAATGACTTACATTCCCCCGCATTTGGGATATCAAAGTTGAAAATTTTCGAAGTTGAACCACAAAGCAATTAGCAAAAAATTCCGGATTTGCTGGGTTTTTCGGTTCTAGACCCACTTTACCCGGTTCCTTTCGACCCACTTTAATGTTTTCGGGTTTTCCGGTTCTAGACCCACTTTACGCGGTACCTTACCCGGAACCGAACCAGAACCGGTTCCTATATACCGATCCGGTTTCCAGTCCTACAAAATCCTGTTAATCGATTCCCGCGTCCGGGTCTACCGATCCGGGTTTGGATCCACTCTTATCCCTAGGAGGAACACATAGAGCTCGATATCAACGAGGATCAGGATCGGGCTCAAACTCCTACTCAAGACCCTACTTTGGATCCACCTGCCAGATAGGCTCTACAATATGATATGCAAGAATCCTCGAAATCCCATGAGCACTACACTCGATTGCATACATCTAACCCAATGAACTATGATCCATATCCATAAGATCATATTGCGTCATCCCCTGTGCAGATATGCCATAAGAACGAGCCAAACGAGTGACAAAATGGCCTCTACAAATCTTGCTTCATGGCATGGAGCCCACAGCAAGACGAGAGAGATAGAAAGAAAGGGAGAAAGGAATGATGAGGAAAACCTCAGTATGGATAAAGCAGAATATATAGAAAAGGTCATCAATAGGGACCTTGTCACACTCATCATGGTGAACAATGGTGGATGCAAAAAGACAATGAATCAGGCACATAATAGGAGATCAGAAGCTACTATCCTTGGCCTCCCTAGCCACATAATCATCGCGAGCAAGAACCCAAATAGCCATGTAACTATACCCTTGTGGCTGCGAATGAATGCAACTATCTACATATGGAACAAAAGGAGGGAACTCCACCTCAACAAGAGAATAAATCTCCAATCGTCGCCGTAACTCTACTACATTGTAGAAGTGGGCCACCCCTCCCAGCCTGAAGGTCAGAACTGACTGATCATGCCAGTCCTCAACGTCATTGTAAAAAAGGACGATAGAGAATAACTCGATACAAAGTTCCAGGTAGATCGTCTCTTATATCCCGACGAGACACCACCATCCCTCACAACTAAAGAGCCCGCCGTCATACACACATGTAAGATACTGCTCTAACAAATCCATCAAGCCCAGATCGCCCTCCATATACCACTAAAGCACCTGAGGAATACAAATCTGCTTCGGTAGCAGCTAGATCATCCGAGAAATAAAAGAGTTTCTGTCCGCCGAAAGAATACTATCCGGATACTGAAGAAAGGGGTGTGTCAGCCAGTTGTCCGGAAACTGACGAGACTATTGTGTGGGGCCTCGACAATGCATGATATTTGAAAAAACAGCACACAAAAAAGAAAAATCTGAATCAGAAAGAAAAAACACCGTGCACATGTTGTAAAGTTGCGTCACGTCCCAAGGACGTCGGCGAACAGATAAATACTCCATATAAATGCACAAATCAAAATAGTGAGAAAGCGTGGAGCTTTATACCTCATGATGAAGCTCCCAACTCAGATATGCTTTAATCCAAGGCTTGGACTTTCACTCCTTGTTCTCTAAAGCTCCTTCTTACTCTAAGAACACACAAAATCACTTAAATCTCTCAAACGGACACACACAAGCTCAACAACGAGGATTAGGGTTTAGGAGGGTTTATTGACTGACGATGGTGGCCAGGAATGAGGCCATCTCATTATTTATATAGGGACACCTATCAATTAGGTTTTCTCATTCTGAGCCTTGTACACTGGGCGTACCCTCTGGTACGCCCAACGTACTAGGTGGCTCCGCTTAAAAGTCACACACATGAGTACGCTAAGCGTACACACGTATGCCCAACTTACTCAATTGCCACCTTTCTCAAATGAGGGACTTATCCTGCCAAAACTTCCAACTTCCATAGCTTCCTCGATATAACTTTGATTCCAATGAACCTCATACCCAGGGAAAGGTGTTGAGATGCCCTACGCTTCTAGCAACTTGTCGTAACCCCGAGACTTCCTCATGCCCGGGTTGCAGCCCATAAACCCTAATCTCAGACAATCGGAAACAGGATGTTACCGTTGCGGTGTGTAATGGTACTTAGCATCCGAAGGAAGGCCATTTCAAATGGAAAAAGCTTCCTCTTCCATCGCATCAGGATGTGCGACAATTTTTCGGTGGGAGAGTGTCATGGGCTAAATATCCCGTGACCGTATTGACCGAAACGATGAAGATCACTCCACTGTATTAGCTTAGATTTGGTTAAAAAGAGGGCGTCCTAGATGAAGGGAGTTGTTATGCTAATCGTTGATGTCTGGATTAGTCACAGAATTGTGTGAAAATAAAGGGGACCGTAGAGTTCTAGAGATATAACTGGTCTGGGCTAGTACCACTTCCATGACGATCCCACGACCGGATGAAACCAGTTGGCATTCATAATATGGGAGGGCTGGTATCAGGGTTTATGGGGGACCTCTGTACACCGCATAAGAAAGAAGTAATGGTGAACTTGCATTCTTGAGAACGGGGAGTCAAAAAGGGCCTAGATGCACATATATAATCGATCTGCCTAATACGCGTGCAGTGTCCTCGAAGCACGTTTATGGATGCAACTCTCAAATGGTGGAATGTCAATGTCAAAACCTTAGGAGTAGATGCGGACTATGTAATACCCTAGGAAGAGATTAAGAGAATGATAGTGGCAAAATTCTAACCAAGAGGGGAAGTATTAAGAATGGAGCAAGAGCGCCACAGTCTCACTACAAAGGAAACAAATTTATCAGCTTATACAATATGTTTCGAGGACCTAACCACCATATTTTGGAACTAATAAATTATGAGGACCAGAAGATCAAGAAAGACGTCGAAGGACAAACCCCATCACTTCAAGTAACAATAATCAACCCTCAAACCAACACCTACCAAGAGACTAAAGACTTGGCCTACAGCCAAATAGGACATGCACTTACATAAGAACACTGGGAGAACAAATGGATGGAAGGAAAGAAAAAGTTAACAAGAGAAAATATGATGCCCATTTAAGTAGATCTGCAGAAGGAAAGAGGGTTATCAAGAAACCCCATACTAAGAAACCTAAACCTTATGCCGAGAGCCTCCCGCAATGCAGCAAATGCCAATACCACCACGTAGGCGAATTCAGAGAACTAGTCTGCAAGAACTGTGACAAGGAATATCATACCACTAGGTCTTGCAGAAACCCGAACCGCCCTAAGGACTAAAAGACCGATCTAAGTCCCAACTATTAAAATGTAGGAAGTCATGTCACTTTGGGAGAATCTGCCTCGCAGATTAGAAAAGATCAATAGAGAAATACCTTAGTCAACGTGATTCATAAGCAACTAAGTAGGCAAAGTAACATGATATGAATATATACAATAACGTATTTAATCTCTTAAGATGTTCATAAGAATCAATGTAATGTATGATTCACATATCTATCTTTATTCAAATTTTTAATAAGTGAACTTATGTATGTCAAGCAACACACTTTCCAGATAAATGAACTTCCTAAATTAGAGACTAAGTCACGTCAAAATCTACAAAAATCTCAAACATGAGAACAAAGACCATCTACAAGAATCCTCAGAAGAAGATTTGAAAACAAACTTGGGTTTCTTATTGGTGTAAAACACGAAAATAATTCGACCCAACCTGACAAGCAGAAACTTAAACTAAACAACATAAAACATAGAGTTAGAAGTAGGAACCCAAAACAATAATTAGTTGTTATCCCAAATGAGAAGATCATGATTTTCCAAATCATGTCAGAGTACTAAGAAAGGAATCCGAAACATCCCCAAATTTCCAGTAATTAGCATTATAGTCTAAATTTTGAGAAAAAAATTCCTTTAACCGAAAGGGGGGGGGGGGAGAATGTGACAACCGAAACAAAAGCGTCACCAACTGCTGTTAGAGATCAACATAAACAAATAGATATACATTAAATTTCAAATTACAATTATTATGACGATTAGGCTCAGAAATAAGTACGCGAAAAATCGTGCCATATTATGAGTAGGTTAACATCTTCGGAATGTACACATTAGAGTTATTCCAATAACATAAATTTCGTAAAAATATGACCTATAATAGATGTTCTTTATATGCAAACTTTTGTAATTTTGATTACTAAGGTTGCGTTTAGTTGGGGAAAAATGGGCCATTTTCTGGAAAAATGTGAATTTTGAAAACGTGTTTAGTTCGTCTATTTTTCTAAATTTTTCACGGAAAATGAAAATTTTCTATTTCCTAAAATTATAAAGAAGTTGGAAATTTTGGGAAACTGGTAATCATTGTTTTCCAGATTTTTTTTAATTCCAAATTATTTTTAAAATATAAACACGCAGCCACTCCCACCCCATCCACCTTTACCTACCGCCAACCCACCACACCCCTACCTACCCATACTTACCTACTCCCCAGCTCATCAACCCACCCACCCACCCCCATACACACCCACAAACACACATACACACCCACACACCCATCCCACTCCCACCCTTACCCCCACAAAGACATGCATAAACATACCCCCCCCCCCACACACACACAAACCTACACCTACCCCACTCCCACAAACATACAAACACATACAAACCCATCCCCACCCCCACAAACACACACACACACACCCCTACACCCACCCCACCCGTACAAACACACTCACACACACAGCCACACACCCACACCCACATATACACCCACCCACCCAACACCACTACCATAATCATCGACCTACCATCACCATCACCACCACCACCACTACCCCACTATCACCACCACTACCACTACCACCACTGCTGCCACCTCCATCACCACCATTGCCACAATTGCCGCTATCACCGCCGTTGCCGACCCGCTACCATTGCCACCCCCACCCCCACCCTACCACCGCTATCGTTTTCTAAAAATTAAAACGGATAGAAAAATACACATCTAAACACGTTTTCTAATTTTCTAAAACTGAAATGAAAAATTAATAAGTTTTAACTAAACACATTTTCTAATTTTTCCAATGAAAAATGAAAATAGAAAATGAAAACTGAAAAGGGAAAACGAAAAACGAAAAACGAAAAATGAAAACTATTTTTCCGTAACTAAATGCAACCTAAGGCTTTCATTTAGATCACTTAGACTAATACACAACCTATATCTGATTCATATTTTACATCACCCTTTACCATATAGGGTTGTATATGAAACTTTGAAAACCCATAACTTCTTCATACGAAGTCAGATTTGAGTGTTCCTTATACCCAAAGAATCGTTATCGCGACTACAACAACTTTAATTAAGATTATTTATCTTAAATAATCTTTTATTTTCTAACATTATTTTATTGCTAAGTGAAGAAATTATAAATAAAATGATTTTCTAAAAATTTCATATTCTATATAATATTTGTCTAAATAACATAACATGAATATTTATGTTCTTCGTAATGCGTACGAGGAACAATTATCCTATTTTATTTGTATAATAATTATTATCATATTTTAAACGTTTAACCCAAATTTTCAGGCGTTACACCATGTTACCATTTTATATAACTAGGAATACTCTTCCTCACATTAACCGTTAGCCTGTTGATGAAGTTCTAAGAATAGGTAACTTTAAATCTAACTAACATCCACTATGACTACCTGAATAACCACACTTGGATTTTGACCAGTATACACTATTAATAAGTACTAAAGCACTAAACATGCAAGTACCACATTTAGATTAGGCACATCAGTCTCTATTAGGCATATCATTAACATTAGCATGGCATAATTCCACCCATTACCTCGACTTGATTCATAGAAAACTATATGATTCCATCAAGTCACAATGAGTACCATGTGTTAGTAATGTTACACATGCCATAACATCAAATAAACACTAGACACACATAGTCTTGATTTCACTACCTTGTTTCCTGATTTGCAAGTTTTGGTAGGTTCCTATTTTTGTTAATCAGGTATATAATCTATCTGCTTTTTACTTTCATATATTTCACTTTAAGATAACACTCAACAACTCGTAATATTTACCCGTGATCCCTCTAGACTCAAATATCTACCATGTGTTTTTGGTAGTATAATTAGTACTACCTTTCACACCTCTAGGTATTTGTTTATGGAATTCTCATGAAGTTTTCTTTTTTCACTAGAATTTAGTATACTACATACATATACTTGACCTTAATATTCTTAGGTTCTCCTAAGAGCGTTTTTTAATAGTACCATGCATACATGACTATGCATAAAATCAAACTTAGTAGTTCGAAAGGTTGATCCTACCCTAAGGAAACAGTGAAAAAAGAACATGCAATATGGCCATATCAAAGTTTCTAAGCCTATGTCATGCTAGTTATGTACAATAAATGCATTCAATGAAAAAGTTGCCTAGATGGTTCTAACTAAACATTTCTATATGACAATTTCTGATTCACTTGAGACATCAAATACATAACCATCAAATTTCTAGCATCTAGCATCACATAAAGCACATAAATAAATAATGTATGTCTAAATCCGTCAAACCATGCTCTAATATCATTTTTTTACCCCCTTTGACACATACCACAATATATGTTCGCTTTGGGCTCCCGACATGAAAACTTCCTAGTGGGTTACCCATCCTAGAATTGCTCTCTCATGTGAATTTTTAACTATAGAGTTCTTATGGAATCTATTACCCCCACAACTTTAAAATGTGTTGTGTCTGGAAAGAGACCCATACCCCTTATAGTGAATTCCTAGTTCTCTTTCCCAACCGATGCATGATCGGGTGTAACTAGTTACCTAACTTCACCCTTCCCCTCTTTATTAGGTTCAATGTCCCTGGTGAACACATCGACTCAATACCTAGCTCTGATAACATTTTAAATCTCCTTAAATATTTTTAATTAATTAAAACGCAATGATATGACCTTATTTATCTATGTATTTTATACCATTATCCTAGTATATTTTAGTAAAAATGGTATCTTTTAAGATATATGATACATAATATTCTTTGAAATGTTCAAGTATAGTTAAAATGAGAGCTAGGGTGCAAAAGGAGGAGAACAGAGCTGAAAAGATGCACAAAAGGATGTTTTTGACAAATTGACCTCTATTTAGGGTTTTGGCCATATATAATGAATCTTAACTCCGATTTAGGAGATTCCCAGTTCTCACACCGTGAAAAAGCCGTTTCCACGACATGGTGATTATCAAATTTGTGTACGTTACAGAATCCAGCTCCCACGACGTTGAAAATGCCTTTCCACGCAGTGGTGGTATTGTAAACTATAAATTAATCTAAAAAATAGCCCTAATGATACATCTTTCATTATACTTCGCCTTAGGAAACAAGAAAACTTAGAGATGTTGTTTTGAGGGTGTAGAAGACGGTCAGATGACCATTAAGCTGATATGGAGCGAAAATATGAGGGATTCAAGAGCTGATTCATGACAAGAATCATTCGGTTTGCATTTTTACCCATCATTAATATTCCAATATTTTCATTTTTTTTTTTACTTTTTGAATTCGGTTGTTAAAACTTGTTGCTTTCATTTGGAGTAGATGAAACTCGATTTTATGTGTTGATTTCAATGACTTTTATTTTATTAGTGTCGATTTTAATTGTGTTTGATTTATCATCACCAATCATGTTAAAGTTATGATTTTTATTACGTATTGCTGAGTTATGTGTATTTTAGATGACCAATATGATTACATTGACTTGAATCTTAACTATTTTGTCATTATAGACTATTAAGATTAGTGATTAAACAAATCCTAGGGCTTAGTAATACTAATTAGAGAGCTTAGATATCCATGCTATGCTTTAATTTATTTCTTGACCATTGATGAGAAACCACTAGATTAAATCCTTCATATTCTGAATATACATTAAATTAATTATGTAATTACTAATTACATAATCATTATTATGTTAATTGTTCATTAATTATTAGTACTAGGAAATTCGAACAAGATAACTAGTCACATTAGAATTCAGTAACCAACTAATAAATCCATTGTACTATTAATAAATTTAACCATGATTTTGAGAAGTAATCCAAACTAAACCAAAGTACCTGAAGTGATTCGTTTCCAATCACTTTATCTAGTAGTTTAGTTATTGATTTGTTTGAGATGTAATAATAAAACCCTCCTTTTTTACTACTTTTTTTATTAGTATAACGTATAATCAAATATTCTAATGTTAATTCACTACCGTTCCCCTTGAGTTCGACACCCTTGCCTATCTAAACTATATTATACTCGATTAGGTTCACTGCTTGTAAGGAATAGTTTAGATGTGATAGAATAAGAATCATAAATTTCAAATTAGGGCATTAAAAAGACACATCACGCTAATTAATTCTTATTTCTAGTATTTAAATCTCCTTATATTTATATTTCTCTATTGAATAATTAACGGAAACAAGTGTTACAGATAGTGAAACTCCTCTATTTATCTCTTGTCCCAATGTTGTTTTCACTAGATTTAGTCCATTTTCAAAGGTTGTGCAAATGCTATTTTCATATGACCTGATGATGTGTTTATTTTAATAGTGTATTAGGTTTGTTTTACAAGTAAGTTCCTAGTTTTCTACATTTAAGCCCATTTTGTCTCAGGTGTTTATCAACGTTTTACAATGAGTACTAAATTTATTTGACACTATATGGATAGAAGGTCTCAAATATTAGCTACTTTTTTACCCTTGTAACCTCGATATGAAATCAAATTTCATCAACATTGTATGGATGAAACATCTCATATATTAGCTTCACATAAATCACAAGGGGATCTCTATTAGTGATTGGAATGTATAATGAAGACTTAAAATATATTATCATAAACATCTTCATTCAATAATAAGAAACAAACTCCATGATTTATCTTCTGGTGTTAATAGTGCCTTTAGTGGTCATTTAGGCCTCATAGTAACCTTAGTTAAATTTAGTATTGATTGTAAAATGTTGATAAGTAAATGAAAACATGAAAACAAATTTATGTAGCGACTTTGTATATGATTTATATGTACTTGAGACACAATGGGCTTAAAGGTAAAAAAGAACAACTTACTTGACAAATTATTCCAATACATTATTAAAATAAAGGGTAAATTACACGGATGGTCCCTCTGGTTTAGGGTAATCTACGTGTTTGATCCCTATAAAGAACTTTTAATGCAGACCATCCCTGATGGTTTGGTTGTTCCGATTTCGATCCGTGACCAACATGAAAAGACCAATATACCCTTATAGATTGTTGTAACTTATTGCTATTTTGTAACTTAATTATTATAAGATTTTTTTTATAAGTGTGAGCCCCACTCATTATTTTCTTCCTTCCTCGTCACCTCTAGGAACTCGAAACCCCTCCTTCATCGGCATCCACTCCGGCATCATCCCTACCATCGCCCGTAAAACAACTATCACTATAGCCCTTGAAACTACCACCGATATGCATTTTTTTTTGTTGCTATAAACTTCACTGAAACAATCGATCCTAAAATACAAAAATCAGAGGAATCCATCAATGGTGGAGGTGACTCCCCCTCCATAAATAAATCCCAAAACGAAAATCAGAAGAAACACGAAATCAAACTGATGCAGAATCAGACGAGCATCAAACGAAAGAAAATTTGAACCTGAGAAAAAAAATCAAACCAGAATCCAAAAATCAGGGATTATGGTTAGTTCACCAGAGCTGTGATATGGAGAAGAATGAGGATAGCGTTTTTGGTTTATGATTTCCGTTCGTCGGAAATACCCAGAGCTACGGTGACGACAAGATGTATCACACATTGCACATTCATCCAATGACCAAACTCTTGTTGATTTTCGTTGCCATTTGTTTTTCAGGTAAACATTATTTCTATAGTGAAGATAGGGTTTGATTGGTTGGTGTTTTTTGGAGATTTAGTGATGTCGTGCGGAGTTGGGATGAAGGAATCAAAGATGGGAGAAAGATCGAGGGAAGAAGAAGACTGGATGGGGCAAGGAGGGAGGGACCCACATGTATTTTTTTTATTTAAATAAGGTAATAAATAAACAAATAAATAAAAATTTAATAAAGAAATGGATAAGGGTAAATTAGTCTTTTTAGAACGGAGAAGGACCAAGCGTGCAACAAAAATATAACGTAGGGACGGTCCGAGTTAAAAAAGTTATTAGAGACTAACCACACAGATTACCCTAAACCGCAGGGACCATCCGTGTAATTTACCCTTAAATAAACATAAATCATACATTTTCAAAATAACCTAAGGATAGTCTTTGAAAACAAACTTAATCTTGTGAAAGTAGCCTTGGGACAAGAGGTAAATTTATGAGCTTTGTCGTCATAATAACAAAATTTGATTTCAACATTCTTTACTAAATTTATGCTCATAATACTTGAAGAAGAAGAAATTTCATGGGAACTAATATGGTGTACAAGAAGAAGAAAAAGCATAAATGTGACCTAGAATTTTAGAACCGGTTGTTGTTTTAAGTGACCAAAGCTTACGACACATGTGAGTTAGGAGGATATAGGGTTACCCGTTGGTAACCAGATCCATTAATGGAATATTAAAAAATAGGTTACGGTTGAGTTTATTTTGAAAAAAAAGTTTAGGTTTAAAACGGGAAAAATACAAAATATATGGTCTTTTGTGGAATAAACCCAATTTACCTGCTCGTAATCAGTTTCAAAACTGAAATAACAAGAAGGAATTTGTAGAATTCAGTCTTTTTGATAAAAATAATAAATACAATATGTGATAAAAAAAAAAATCAACATATAAGGTATTTTATGGAATAAATCTTATATATTATTAGGGGGTGTTTGGTAGAGGGAAATAAAATTAGAGAAAAGGAATCAATTCTTATTCTCTTGTTTGGTTAATAAAAAAAAACAGGGAATTGAGAAATAAACCAATTCCTTTTCCATCAAAACAATTCCCTATTAAAAATAGAGAAAATGAGAGAAAAGACAATACGACCTGGGTCGAGAATTAGAACAAAAAAAGCAGAGAAATCAAATCTCATCCTATTCGATCCTCATTACCTACATTTGATCAGATTTTCTTCAACAATTTCATCGCATCATAATGGATTTCATGCATTCGGCCCACATTCTTGCCCTACTATTTTCCCTTATGCGTATTGGATTTCACACAGCTAACGACTTCATTGGGTTGCTCCTTCTTGTCGATTTTGTCGCCACAGTCTTTCAGTTCAAGGTATGCCTGCACGATTCTTGTTAATCTTACTATGAAATATGTTTTGTGAAATCTATTTTTAGTTCTTGTTGAAGAATTCCTTTTTTGAATTGTGTATGAATATCACTTTTGTGTATGTTTGAATCTTGCTATGTTGAATCTATTCTTGGTGTTTGAATCAATTAGTTTAGTGATGATTGATGATTGATGGTCATTTGTGTTGGATTAGGTGTCTAAGCCCATAACTATTTTTGGTATGTACTTGACTTGATTATGAGCATGGACCTTTTGGGTTGCCTTCACTCATGCAACTTGATAGAATGACAAATGGAGAGAGAGAGAGAGAGAGAGATAGAGTAGTATTTATTATATGAATAATAAAATGGTACTCAGAATGGTTTTATAAATATATTATAAGATTAATATATTATTTGGAAATTATATTATTAATTAGTAATTAATCAGAAATTAATCTAGTATTAATTTTGGGATTAAAGGAACTGATTAATAATGGAGGGACTAATTATGTAAATCAGTAATAGTTATAGTTTGGTCTTATGAACCATATTGATAAGAGGTGGACGAAAATCAATGGGAAGCCCATAGAGTTTTCGTCCAAGGGCCTATCATATGAGGGTCCATGGATTGCTTAAGGCCTAAGCTAGGAAATTAGGGTTTCCACCTGAAAACCCTAATAGCCTCAACTATAAATATACCCTCTACATATGCTTTTCCAAGAGAACCCTGGCTGAAAATCTTACCTCTCCAAGTCTTCCTTTGCATAGAGTGTTTGTGACTCCATTAGAGGTGCAACAATTGGGGCACTAAGCTTTCAATGTTCAAGGAGTTGTTGTTTTTACAATATAACAAGTAAGGTAATGTGCTGACCCTTGTTTATGATAATTTTTGAAATTATATGCTAGTTCATAGGGTTATTGCTTTGGTGTTTATAGTTGTATGTTCAATAGAGAAAAACCTAGATCCAAAGCAATTAGGGTTGCATGTACACCATATAAATGTTGTTATGCTCAAAACCCATCAATGGTATCAGGGCCTAGGTCGTTTTTCTATTGAATAGAGGCAAAAGTGAACTGCCAATAGATCAAGAAATCGAAGTTTTTGCTATCTGACAGCCAGATTCGACGAGTTCATCTCTGGACTCGACGAGTTCCTTGCCCAACTCGACGAGTTAACTCATCTGGTGCCGGGATTTTCGAGTTTTTGGTTAGTTTTTGATTTTGATAATTACCATAACTCGTTTTTATTGTGTAAATTCGATTTTTATGGTTGGTATTAGATATCCTTACGAAAATTGATGGATTTGGTTAAATATGGATAATATAGATTATTTTGATTCAAATATTTAACCTACTAATTTTCGAAAAAGTTTTAAATTATACCCTTTTGGTTTTATAGTTTAAATTTGAAATTAAAGGTTTTAGTTTTTGAAAATTTAAATAGTTAAACCATAATGTTTTGAAAAGTTTCAAAATTTACCCTCAAGTTTTGGAATTAAAATTTAATTAAAAGGTTTTAGTTTTCAAATATTAAATTCTAAAACCCTAGTGGTTTGAAAAGTTCAGATTACACCCTTATGGATTTTATTAAATTAATTAAGTGTTTAATTAAAAGACAAAATTAATAAATCCATAATAATATGGTTTAAGTTTAGTCAAATTAAAAGTCTAATTTATTAATAGAATAAACCACTTAGTATTTTAAATGTATAAAATACACCCTTATACTATATAAAATTAAAAGTCTAATTTATTATATATGTATAAGTAAAAGTTCAGTCTTACAGTTAGTAGGCCTCATTCACAAAGCTGGTCTATAAGGGGTGTTTAAGGAAATTACCTATAAAATGGCGATTGAATGGGTGTCTAGTCGCACCCACCACACTCTTGACTAGTGGAGGGTCGTTAGCCGAACGGGTAGGATATGAAACAAACTTCCATTATAAGTATAATGAAATTCCAAGTAACTAAATGTTTTATAAATTCACAATCTTAGTTACTTAGGAAAAATGTGAATTTGGTGCTAATCCATGAAATTGCACATTACACCTTGTTGGTCGTTAGTGGAGCGTGTGTGGTTAATTGACATACTAATATGAGACTAATGAAGGATGGAAATGGGTAGCTTGTAGATTATCATAGATCAATGGAGTGTGTGTAGTTAACCTGCACTTGATTAGGTGATAGATGTCTTCGACTATACCAAGCTAATTTGCATGGTTATTCACACCTTGTTTGTGATCCTCGGTATCCCACTAAAAAACTTGAAGGGCATAAGCAAGATTAAACATGCCATTGAAAAGTTTAATGAATCTCAAAGAATCTAGGAATTTCAATTCATTTAAAACCTAATGTTCATTTTCATTTTTCATGGTGGAAATTGGTAAATTGTCATTTACTTACCGACAAATAGTTAACAATTAGATTACGGCATCCCTCTTCCGAATTGTGAAATATTGTATTGGGTCCTAGCCTTAATATTTCATTTGGGTGTTATATTAAGGATTGAATCAACTAACTTGAATTCTCCCTTTTTGTAGATGTCTAGTTCTGACAACTATGGTCTTCCCAAATATTTTGGAAAAAGCTTTCCTCATGAAGATGATGTTCCACGATTCGATCAAGGAATAAGAGATCATACTTCACTTCCTCAACCTCCTCCAATAGTTCTCCCTAACCCACGTGTTCATCGAATTGAAAAGTTCAATATCACTCAATCCCTTTTGGCAAGCAAACACGAAGATGTAAGGTCTGTGTGTGCACATGTCTTAGAGATGAAGTCACACATTGACAGGCTGGGAATGTTAGGTGTCATTGTCTCTAGGAAGTTGGTTGTTGACTTGGTTCTTCAATCACTTGCTAAGTCATATAGTGAGCTCGTTAAAGATTACTATATGACAGACCACGACGTGACCTTGATTGATCTGGCATATTTGCTAATTGTTGCCGAGTCAGCAATGATTTGGTGCACTGGTCAAGAGAATTTGTTTGAAAGATCAATCTTCCAATCTTCCATGGACATTAATAATGGAAACATTAGAAGTCCAAAAAAGTCTTCTCTTCCCAATGGAAAGGGACCGGCCACAGTCAAATCGTTTGACCAAATGGTAAAGAGAAAGGCTAAATCTGAGATTGTCCCATGTACCATTCTGAAAGAGTCTTTTTGTTTCTATTGCCAAGAGAAGGGGCATTGGATGTGAAGCTGCCATATTTACCTAAAAGACTACAACGATGTAAAAGTCAAGATGTATGACTCTTCCTTCAGGTAAGTCCACTATCTAACTTTATTAAGTTCCCTTCTACAGATTCTTAATAATGATGTGATCAGATTGCATTTTGATGTTTTGTAGGATCGAAGAAAAGAAAGGAAGCTTAAAGGAAGAGTAAGTTGAGTCTGATCGCAAAGAGATGGATTTCAATCGCATGGTTCAATGATCAGATTATTGAACTGCTGCTAGGAGTTATGATAGATTGCTTAGGAATATTTAGCAACATACTTTTCATTTGTACTTGCATTTTTAAGGACAAGTTTTTCCGCACATTTTATAAGTAATATTTTTTTTGATTTTATCTTATTTTATATTTCCTTGCAATGGCATTTGTCAAAATTGGTGATTATATATTTTTTAGCAATGTTGTAAATGGATTTTATTCTTTTGTTTGTGGTAGTGTCAAGAATTTACCAAATAAGGAATGATTCTCATCACCCACATTTCAATTGGACAGAAACTTGGAATCATGCGACTTGTATTGTGTGATGAATGAGAACCTTCACCTTTTGGAAATTAGGACTAAATCCTTGTTCACATGTATATGTGAGTCAAGTGAAGGACTAGGGGATTTAGTATACATTGTTATGCACTGGTCAAGTCTACCACAAAGAACGATAAGACTATTTGTCATGATTTACTAAAATTTTAGAAAATATGGTTATGCTTATATGATTAAGTGTAATTCTAATACCTTGAAAAGCTTCAAAGTACAGAAGATTGAATGAGAAGATTCAATTAGGCAGAAAGATAAAAGTTTCTCCAATCTGAAAGGAAAGGAGAATACTTTAGTATCGTGTTTTATGATCATCTTAATGATTATGCAACCATATCACGATTGACCCTCTAAGGACACCTAATCACATTTGTATGGCTAAGAAGAGGAACCAAGATTTGTTAAAATGGTTAAGTCAGGGAGATGAGTCATACTTTGTTCCAAAATCAAGTCTTAGAGTCATACTCCAAGATTGTGCTTTGAGTGACATATTTCTGAGTAGGTTTATAACACCTCATGAAATATGGATTAGAAAACGTTTCCTTACTCTTTCACATTAGAAATTGGTAGTTGTGATGTCTTGGATAAGACAAAGACCAACTAAGACCAATTGTGTGAAGTGTTTGTCTTGATAAGAACCCACGCTAACTCTTTAATGTTTGTTTGTCAAGGAATGTTTCTTGATAGAAAATATTATATGTAAAGAGGTCAGTGGGAGTCTTAATGGTCTTGAATAGTTTAAGAACAAATCAAGAATAAACCTACTGTTTATCACTATAACACGACTTGAGGTTTGTAACCTATCATGTTTGACATATTCTTATTTATGTAGGCAGTCCAGTTAAAGTTGATTATGCATGTGAGTTCTATGAGTTCTCAATTGTTTGCATAAGGCAAAGCACCTGGATCAATGAAAGTTCATTGATCAGCATGGGTGACATGTTGAACAACTTGGAAGACATGGTAGGCCCTTGTATTGCCAAGTGGCTAGAAATTAAGATTGAACAAGTCCAGTCCATATGAGTTTGAATTTAACATAGACCTTATTTTATGATAATGGTTGGAAATGACAGATTCACATGGATAGGAACACATATACCATTAAATCTAAGTGACAAGAAGTTTCTCTCTACTTCATGAAAATGATTGTGAGGAAATGTTTCCACTAAGTAGATTTTGAGGAGATAGCAGTTGTGTTAATTGCGTTCCCAAATTCGATTATGCCTACCACATCCCTCTTTATAATTCAAATTGTGAGAAATGGGAAAAGGTTTAAACATTCGAAACTTATTGTTGTAAGTTCTGAAATTAGTTAGACACACATATGAGCTTTCTAATAAAAGGTGTATGAGCTTAGATAAAGTCTTATCGAAGCATCTCATATCAAAAATCTGAACTTTGGTAAGAAAGCCAATAAGTATTGATGTCTAGAAGTCCAGCTGATTTTTGGGTACATGTCAAAGCTAGTGGGAGCATAAGTGTTATGCTAGTAAGGATGTAATTATTATTCTAGTTGGAGCGTAATCATTATGATAAGTGTTGCGAGTTAGCAATGTTATATATGGGAAACAAAGTTGCAAAGTTGCAGAGTTGAAAATTTGTTTCGCTATAGTAAGGGAGAGGATACTTATACTTTATTTCAAATCTAAAAGTTTAGATTGAAGTATTAATTAAACTTAGTCATGGACTTATATGATTACCATGTTGAAATGTTTCAACATTGGAAACTCTATATATAGAAATATCATAGCAAGAGACTGATAAATTATCGTGTCTTTATGTAAGACATTATGAATCTTGTCCCGTATGTTTCGGGTATAGGATCGATTGCATACACTATAATATTCATGTGTTCTTATTTTTCCAAATGCCAAGGGATTTAAGAGGGAGAAAGGACCAGAACCGGATATGACTAAAGTAGTTAAACAACTGTCAAGGACAATCTAGGGTTTGCTAAGGACTGGTCGCTTGTGAGCAGTTGGAAGTATAGTAATGGATGAACCATATCAACATTATTAACAATAGGTAGGATTCTATTAATAATGAGTTGTCATATGGGAAATATGGAAATGTTCCCATAATGGGAGTTAGATATTAAGAATCTATGTTTAGATTAGAAACTTTTATGCAAGAAGAATGTTCATCGGAATGTACTTTGAATTTGAGACTTCGCTTCTATGAAATTGTTTTGTTTCAATCTCCAGTGGAATATATTGTAATAAGCAAAGCCTTTGTGACTTTGGTGTCTTGAAATTACAAAAGGATCATTGCATCATAGTTTAGAATCGAACACATTCTAATAGTGGCAAGAATTTGTTATTCTTACACTTGCGATAAGGATTAGGAATTGTAAAATGATCATCATTGGAAATGTGTTCAATTGATCTATTTCACATAGAAAGGACCATAGGTAAACATAGTGTGCATGCTTGGAGCATGGGATAACTATTGTTTTAATTTAAGTATTAAGTTGATTAGTCGAAACATTATACAATGAATAATGTGTAATCAATATGGTGATAAAATAATAAGTGTTTTATTAATATTCAAATGTTCTGGACCATATAGGATTAGAATTATTCTTGTGCTTCACTTCGCATGTTTTACTGCCCAAATAATAAGATTATTTAAACATCCATAATCAGTCATACTTTGGAAGTAAGTAATGAGGTAAGACTGTCATGAATCCGACTGTAGATTTTCTAAGTTTTTAGACATAACAAAAGTTTGTTGTAGTGTTCATGCGTACTCCTGTAATAAGATTTGAGTATTGAATTAAACTCACGCTCATATGAATCACTTCATGGATTTTATCATGAGTGATTGTGTGTGACATCCCCATTTTGACGGCTAGAAAAGACCGATTTTGTTTATCCTTTATAAAAATCAGAGTACCTCTTTTAATAAAAATGTTGCGGAATTTGTTCCCAGTAAAACATGATAAATACGTTATCAAAGCACTTCCGAAGAAAAGTATTTTTATTCATTTTAAAACATTTGGGATGTCATCGTCAATACAGAAACATAAGCATAAATAGAACTTACATTCATTATCACTAGTGATTTATATCTCCTTAATCTCCCAGTGTAATGTGACTTCATATCAACACCTGTGATATAAATAAACTGAGTGGGTCAGGTTGGGAAACCTGGTGAGTACATAGGGATTTCAATCCCACAATGTTATACCATATATATAGTTTAAAACTCACAAAATATACAATTTCACCATATATATAAACAACTCTTATCCCACCCCGTCGATCCTCACAACGAGACTATCCATACTCTCGGACCTAAGATTAGCCGTTTTACCTAATCCATACTCCCGGATCAGAAATGAACGATTTTACCTAATCCATACTCTCGGACTAGGGATGAATGACTAATCCATACTCTCGGATTAATGATGAATGATTATGCCTAATCCATACTCTCGGACTAGGGACAATGACCATGTCTAATCCATGCTCCCGGATCAAGGACATATACTAAGGTTTTATTCTCTGAGTATAATTCACTCGTTCTCGTAAGAAACACTACCCAATATTCCTCATAATTAATTTAGGTTTACTCTTTATCCTAAATCAGCATATATAATCAGATATGTTCTTTAACAAGTATCTCAGGCAACATCAAATAATTCGCACATAAACATATATTTAATACTTCAATCAATACTTGTATTAAAATCATGTTCATGAAAGGGACTATGCACTCACACATAATCTCTTCAACAAATATTTAACTCTTTAACATATATTTAATACTTTAATTAATACTTGTATTAAAATCATGTTCATGAAAGGGACTATGCACTCACACATAAACTCTTCAACAAATATTTAGCTCTTTAATATATATTTAATACTTTAATTAATACTTGTATTAAAATCATGTTCATGAAAGGGACTATGCACTCACACATAAACTCTTCAACAAATATTTAAATCTTTAACATATATTTAATACTTTAATTAATACTTGTATTAAAATCATGTTCATGAAAGGGACTATGCACTCACTTAATTAGGTGGTGACTTGACACTCAGACAACACTTCGTTATTCTTAAAATAATTTTCCCCGACAAAACCTAGTATCAATATCACTAGGGTTTAGTCTAACGTTAACCGCGACTAATTAATAGTCTAACTATTATTACTATTATATAAGCATTAAACAATACTTATATAGCCCATAATAATAGCCCAAGTATTTATTATAATTTCTTAATAACGTTACTATAATTAAATAAAAGCTATATTAAAAATAGCGTAGGCGTAGCTCACTTACAACGGGTTTTTTTTCTCAAAACCGGGCGCCGCTGGAGCAGCGTTCCCGAGCCGAAATGCTCTTCTTCTCGAAGCCGTCAAGCACTCTGGGGCTTCCGCCTCGTGCTAGGGAGGTTCCCTAGGCTTTTCGGGGGGTTTCGAGGCTAGAGAGAGGTTCTAGAGAGAGATTAAAAAGAAGAAAGAATGGGAAAGGTGTGAAGAAAATGAGGGTGGGAGAGGTTCTATTTATAGGGTGAAAATGGCTGAACTTGGTGCCACATGTCACCATCTAGTGGCAAGACTTGGGGAGAAAGCAATGGCCAAGATTGTGCCACATCACCCATTTTCGCATAACACACTTCCGACTTCTAAAATCCGTAACTTTCACATACGATCTCCGTTGTTGACATTATTTATATCCACACGTAGGTAAAAATATCTACATCTTTCATTTTGACTCTGTTGGCTAATTCTCGACCGATCTTAAATTTAACAGTATGATTAGATTATACTGTTAAATGTCCGCGTAAAATTCATAACTTCTACATACGGACTCTGTTTTCATCCGTCTTTTTACTGTTGAGTTCCTATTAATGAGATCTTCAATTCTAATGTAGGTCACGTAGGCTAAAAACCGCTCGATCTAAAATTCGAGTTTCGAGCTGTGCACTACTAAGCTAAATCTTAGAAAATTCATAACTTCCTCATACGAAGTCAAATTTGGGCGTTCTTTTTATGGACGCTCTCAGGTTAACATATTCTATGACTTTTTTTTAGATCACCAAGGCCAAAAAGTCTTCTATCGTAAATTCACTATTTACGTCGCATCATGTCGTGCCGGTTTTGCCGTAAAACGTCGACGGGCCATAACTTCTTCGTTATAACTCGGATTTTGACGTTCTTTATATGTACGGAACCCTTGAGACATATTCTACATCTTGGTTAAGATTATTTATTCTAAATAATCTTTTTTGAAAAGTCGTTTTCGACCCCTATTATCTCTAAATTGACTAGCCCGGATATACGGGCGTTACATTGTGTGACGATAACATCTTATATTCTTGAAACAGAGACATATGAGTTGTTGTTTACAAGTCGGTTGCACATTGATGATGCGTAAACGCACCAGTAACTTGGTGTTATAAAACTCATTTTTTTGTGTGACTAGATAAGTAAATTGAGCAAGCGTATGAGTCGAAGTTTATCCGTTCCTTTTACCCTAAGAGGATAAAAGCGATATTTGTGGTCCCCTCGTTGATTTAGTGATGACACCCTAAGCGCTTGGCCAAGCCTGGACTAAGTTGATGTGTTCAATTGTAGTCTGTTAACAGTCATCATAAATCGAAAGTCGGGAAACAACACATGGACGGAGAGAATGATTATAATCCATATCTCATGTCCACACGATATCTTGAAGAATGAAGGAATATATGATCCCTTAACTAAAGGACATATTACTGATAAGATCAGAGTTTGACAGTGGTTTTTGAAAGCTATGATTTCTTATCAGATTCTAAAGTCGTACTTTCAATAATAGTTATTAGACTTATCCAAGTGGGAGACAGTTGGATTAGGTGTCTAAGCCCATAACTATTTTTGGTATGTACTTGATTTGATTATTAGCATGGTCCTTTTGGGTTGCCTTTACTTATTGAACTTGATAGAATGACAAGTGGATAGAGAGAGAGAGAGAGAGAGAGTAGTATTTATTATAGGAATAATAAATATGTACTCAGAGTGGTTTTATTAATATATTATAAGATTAATATATTATCTGGAAATCATATTATTAATTAGTAATTTATCAGAAATTAATCTAGTATTAATTTTGGGATTAAAGGAACTCATTAATAATGGAGGGACTGATTATGTAAATCAGTAATAGTTATAGTTTGGGCTAATGGACCATATTGATAAGAGGTGGACGAAAAAATCTATGGGAAGCCCATAGACTTCCCATAGAGTTTTTGTCCAAGGGCCTAGCATATGAGGGTCCATAGATTGCTTAAGACCTAAGCTAGGAAATTAGGGTTTCCACCTGAAAACCCTAATAGCCTCAACTATAAATATACCCTCTACATATGCTTTTCCAAGAGAACCCTAGCCGAAAATCTTACCTCTCCAAGTCTTCCTTTGCATAAAATGTTTGTAACTTCATTAGAGTTGGAACAATTGGAGCACTAAGCTTTCAAAGGTCAAGGAGTTATTCTTATTACAATATAACAAGTGAGGTAATGTTCTGACCCTTGTCTATGACAATTTTTGAAATTGTATGCTAGTTCATAGGGTTATTGCTTTAGCGTTCATAGTTGTATGTTCAATAGATAAAAACCTAGATCCAAAGCAATTAGGGTTGCATGTACACCATAGAAATGTTGTTATGCTCAAAACCCATCAACTTGTTACTTGTTTCTGCTTCAGTTGTATCATTGTATGTACAAAAGCAAAAAAAAATTACAATTTCCTATTTTAATTTTTTCTCTACCTTTGAACCATCAAGAAATACTCATACCAGCTTAGAATGAAGCAAGTTTTTTTTTTCTTTTCAGATTGTACTACTTTTTGTTGTCTGTATTTTAAGATCAAGAAATAGCTTATTTGGTTAAGTTTTGGCAAAGTTATTCAACCATAAACAGGGGATGTTAGGGATGATGTCTAATCTTTCAACATTGTTTAATTTTTTTCTCTAACTGTGAACCATCAAACAATACTCATATGAGCTCAGAATGAGACGATTTTTTTTTTCAAATTGTACTAGTCTTTGCTGTATACATTTTAGAATAAAAAAATAGCTTATCTGGTTACGTTTTGGCTGAGTTATTCAGCCATAAACAGGAGCTGTTATGGATGTTGTCTAATATCTCAGCAGTGTTTAGTTTTTTTTTCTCTAACTTTGAACCATCATAAAAGCTTCATACAAGCTCGGAATGATGCGATTTTTTTTTCAAACTATACTCCTCTTTCTTGTCTACGTTTTAGAATCAAAAACAGCTTAATTGGTTAAGATTCGGTTGAGTTACACAGCCATAAACAAAGGCTCTTATGACTGTTGTATAATATTTCAGCACTATTTATAAAGTTTGTCCAACTTTGTGTTAGGTTTTATGTACTTTAACATTCCTATAATGCAAATACAACCCTAATGCTTTGGATCTAGGTTTTCTCTAATTACACATGCAATATTGTTTTCCAAAGCATAAATCCTAAACTAGCATGCAAAGTAACATTTGAAACATAAAAAACAGTTAGAAGATTATCGTGTGTAGTAGTTTGCTTGTATTTGACCTTGAAGAGCCTAGCACCTCAAGTGTGATGCCTCAAATATCTTACAACAAACCAAGTAACAAGATAATGAACTTGAGAGAAAGAGGTTTGGGAGCTCAAATTCGGCTAGCTTCTACTCTAGTGTGCATGGGTCCGATTTTAGGGTGTTAGATACTTCTTTTATAGCCTAGGGTTTCATCCACGTAAACTCTAACTCACCATGACTCTTCAAATTTCATTGACCTTTTGGGTTAAACCTTCTTCGACTCTTATAAAGGTTTAGTCCAACTCTAATCAACATGGGTCACGGGTCCAACTATTAGTATTAATGATTTACCTAATCAGTCCCTGTAACTTTAATTAGTCTCTTTTGATCACTGAATTAATACCAAATTAATTCTTGATCAATACTAATTAAATAATGTGATTTATCAATTAATATATTATACTTATGATATATTAATAAATCACAATAACCTCTTTCTCAAGTATTCATCCTATCAAATTGTTCTAGAGTGTTGCAACCCAAATGGTCTATGCTATTATCGGGTCAAGTACATACCAATTATAGTTATGGGCTTAGACACCTAATCCAGCAGTCTCCCACTTAGATAATTCTAATAACTATAACTTCCAATGTAACTTTAAAATCTGATTAGCAATCATAGCTCTCTAAAAGCAATTGTAAGATCTTGACACACCATTTAGATAAGGGATCATATAATCCTCTAGTCTTCAAGATATCGTGTGGAAAAAGACGTGGAATAAAGTCATACTCATTGTCCAACAGTTTGTTTCCCGATTTTTGATTTGTTTGACATAGAATTTAATTGAACACATCAATTTAGTCCTGACCGGGCCTGGCACTTAGTCAAAACAAAATCATCGAGGGGCCCAAGATATTGCTTTTACTCCTTCTTAAGATAAAAGGAACAGATAAACTTGGACTTATATGCTTGTACTAATTACTTGTTAAATCATACACAAAAACACGTTTTATAACATCAAGTTATTAATGCGTTTTCGCACTATCAGTGTACAACCAACTCATAATCAACAACTCATATATCCTGGTTTGAAGACTATACAATATTATCATCTCATAATTACTCATGATAAATTCCTTGAAGTGATTCATGTGAGTGTGGGTTTAATCTAATACTCAAATCTTATTTCAAGAGAACTCACGAATGTTTGTAGCAAACTTTTCTATGTCTAACTCCTTAGACAATCTTATAAAAACCCATTCATGACAGTCTACTTTCATAACCTACTTCCAAAGTATGATCGACTGTGGATAGTTTGTTTAATTTTATTATTCTGGAAGTCAAAACATGCAAATTGAAACAATAGTAAATAATCGACACAAGATAGTAACTTTACTCATATATAAAACTCCTTTTATTCAACCATCAAATGTCAAATACATTTCAGCTATTACAAGTTTCTAAATATCTATCTAATCATAAAAACTAACATTGTCCTTCAGCCCAATACTCCTTGCATGCAACAAGTGCTTATCCCTGCTTAGTCCCTTTGTAAGAGGATCTGTCGAGTTCTTCTCTGATGATATGCTCTTTATTACGAGTATTCCTTCTTCTACTCGATGTCGTATATCGCGATATTTTCTATCGATGTGCCTAGATCTATAATGATCTGTTTGTTCCTTAGCTAAGGCAACTCCACTTTCGTTGTCACATGAAATATTCATAGGCTCCTTTACAGCTGGTACACCTCCAAGGTCTCCAATCAAGTTCTTCAGCCATATTGCCTCCTTTGCTGCTTCGCTTGCTACTATGTACTCTGATTCACACGTTGAATCAACCACAGTTTCCTGTATGGAACTTTTCCATGTTATTTCTCCTCCATCCAGGGTAAATACCCAGCCTGATTGAGAGCAGAAATTATCTCTGTCAGTCTGAAAGCTAGCATCACTATACCCTGTCACTCTTAAGTCGTCACTCTCACCGAGGGTAAGGACTCAGCCCTTAGTCCTCTGCATGTACTTAAGAATATTCTTTACAATAGTTTAGTGCATTCTACCATGATTTCCTTGATATCTGCTTACCATGCTTAAAGAAAAGGACACATCAGGGCGATTACATGTCATAGCATACATGATCGAGCCAACTTAAGAAGCATATGGTATTCGTCTCATTTCTGCTATCTCAACATCTATACTCGGGCTCTGAGTCTTACTCAGTTTGGTATTGCTTTGGATAGGTAATTCTCTTTTCTTGGAATTCTCCGTGCTGAAACATTTCAGCACCTTATCCAAGTAGGTACTTTGACTAGGTCCTAATAGTCTTTTACTCATGTTTCTCAATATCCTTATCCTAAGAATGTTACCCGCTTCTCTGAGGTCCTTCATAGTGAAACACTTCCCAAGCCATGACTTAACCTCCTGCAACGTTGGGATGTCATTTCATATGAGCAGTATGTCATCTACAAACAATACCAGAAAGATAACTATACTCCCATTAGCTTTGACATATACACAAGACTCATCCTCACTTCTCGAAAATCAGAACTCTTTAACTTTCTTATCGAAACAAAGATTCCATCTGCGAGATGCTTGTTTCAATCCATAAATGGATTTCTCAAGCATATACACTCTATTAGGTTATTTGCATTGACAAAACCCTTTGGTTGATTCATGTAAACATCTTCAGCCAACTTCCCATTAAGGAAACCGGTTTTGACATCCATTTTCCTTATTTCATAATCATGAAATGTAGCTATGGCTAGCGTAACTGTTATATATTTAATCTTTACTACTGGTGAGAAGGTCTCATCATAGTCAACTCCAGGAGTTTGAGTAAAGCCTTGGATAACCAATCGCGACTTATAAGTGTGTACATTCCCATCCATGTTGATCTTCATTTTGAAGATCCATTTGCACCCAACTGTCTTACGACCTGGTACATTGACAACCAAGTTCCAAACTTGATTTTCATACACGGACTAAATCTCGCTGTCCATCGCCTCTTTCCATTTTGCAGACTCGAGGTCTGTAATGGATTTCTTGTAGTTGTTAAGTTCATCCAAATTTACCAGTGTACTATCACTGATAAATGTATCACCTTCAGTAGTAATATGGAAACCATAAAACTCAGGTGCCTGTCTAACTCTACTGGAACGCCTCAAAGGTAAGGACTCGTCAATTGGTTCAACAAGAGTTTACTCCTTGGGTTGATCGCTAGTGTTTAAGGTTCCTTCATCAATTAACTCTTGAAGCTCTTCAAGGTCAATTTGCCTCCCACTGTCCTCTTGGTATATGAGTTCTCTCTCTCTTGGAAAACACCTCTCCTTGCAACGAAGACAACATTGTCACTCGGTGTATAGAAGAGATATCCAAAAGACTTCTCTGGATTGCCAATGAAAATACAACGCTCACTACGAGGTTCAAGTTTGTCGTGAGTTTCTCGCCTTATGAAAGACTCGCAACCCCAAACCTTGATATGTTCTAAGGAGGGAACCTTCCCTGTCCACATCTCGTGAGGTGTTTTGGAAACCTTTTTAATTGGGAATAGATTACGAATATGGGCGGAAGTCTCTAAGGAATACCCCCAGTATGAGATAGGTAATAAAGCTCGACTCATCATGGAACGAACCATGTCCAACAAGTTTCGATTGTGCCTCTCAGCCACACCATTAAGTTGTGGTGTCCCAGGTGGCGTCAATTGTGAAACAATTCCACATTCCTTAAGATAGTCATGGAACTCGATACTAAGATACTCTCCTCCTCAATCGGATCGGAACATCTTTATCTTCCTGCCCAATCGATTCTCCACTTCTTGCTTAAACGCTTTGAACTTTTCAAAGGTTTCTAACTTATGGTTGATTAAGTAGACATACCCATATCTAATATTATCACAAATAAAAGTCACTTAGAAGCAGTTAGCATCACTTGTGGCAAATCTGAAGGGTCCACACACATCAGTGTGTATGAGATCCAACAAACCCTTACCCCTTTCACAAGAACCAGTGAAGGGTGACTTGGTCATCTTTCCAAGCAAATAGGATTCACATGTTTCATCCGTCTTTAAGTCAAATGGTTCCAATACTGCATCCTTTTGGAGTTGGGCTATGCACTTCTTGTTGACATGTCCAAGACGACACCGCCATAAGCATGCTTTATCCAAATCATTGGTTGAATCAATATGCAACATATTATTTCCTAAGTCATCTAAAACCATCACAATTTCATATACACCATTACAAGGTAATGCTTCAAAATAAAATGCATCATTATAATAAGCATTAATACTACCAATTTCATTATTAAAAGAAAAGGTAAAACCTTGTTCAAACAAACCATGAAAGGAAATAATATTTCTTGCCATATCAGACGAGTAGCAACAATTATTCAAATCTAAATTTAACCCACTACTAAGCAACAAAATATAAGCTCCAATCTTTGTGACATGCGACTTTTTCCCCATGATCAAGTTCATCTTCCCATTCTCCACATCCCTACTTCTTTTTAGACCCTGCAAATTAGAACAAGTGTGAAAACCACATCATGTATCAAGGACCCAATAATTATCATGTGATGAATTATTAGACAGAATAGTATAAATACTTGCAAAAGTGGGCTTGATCTTCCCACCCTTTATATCCTGCAAGTACTTGGGGCAGCTTCGCTTCCAGTGCTCTTTTTCATGACAATGGAAGCACTCGACTTCTTTTGGATTGGGAGAAGGTTTAGCAGATCCAACTTTGGTCCCACTAGAAGAGGATCCATCATGGGACTTTCCCTTGTGGCTCTTAGAGGGAGCCTTTCTCTTCTTTCCCTTCCCATGTCTAATTGCCAAGACAGGGGCAGTAGCAGTATGAGTAGAAACTACAAATTTTCCTTTTAGACTACTTTCAGCAGTCCTTAAAAGGCCTTGAAGCTTTCTTAGAGTGACCTCCTTTTTTCATATGATAGGTCATATGAAACAGATCATAACAAGGAGGTAAAGAGTGTAGAATAATATCAGTGGCTAACTCTTCATCGAAGTTGGCATTCAACTTCAGCAAGCGGTCCACAAATCTTTGCATCTTCTGCAAGTGGGCCATGATGGACTCTCCATCCTTCATTTTGGTTGTAATCATGGAGGATATGATTTCATAACTTTCCTACCTAGCACTTTGATGGTACATTTCCATCAAGTCTTGGTGAATTGCATAAGGCCAAAAGTCCTCATAGGACTTCTGAAGTTCAGCAGTCATGGTAGCAATCATGATACACAACACTTTGGTCGCGTCCCTCTCACGGGCCTTATATTCAACAATTTATTCGGGAGGAGCAGTAGATTTATCAATCTCCTTAAGCTCTTTATTAAGAACATATTATTTTTCCTTGTAACGAAGGGCCATATAGATGTTTCGAATCCAATCATTGAAGTTTGAACCATCAAATATGACCCTCCCACATAGGTTCATGAGGGAGAAAGAGCCTAAAGGGTTTGGGTTTGAAGCTGTGTTGGAAGACATCTGAAAAGAAATACAAAGTTTAGATTAGATAAGGATCCTTAATATAGCACCCAAAATGAAATATTAAGTCTAGGACCCAACACAATATTTTACAATTCGGAAGAGGTATGTCGTAATCCAATTGCAAAATATTTGAAGGTAGGTAGATGACGATTTACCTATTTCCACCATGAAAAACGAAATAAATTATTAAGTTTTAAATGAATTGAAATTCCTAGATTCTTTTAAGATTCATTGAACTTTTCAATGGCATATTTAAATCTCGATTTTGCCCTTCAAGTTTGTGACTGGGATGCCGAGGATCACAAACAAGGTGTGAATAACCATGCAAATGTGCTTGGTACACTTAATGTTACAAATCACCTAATCAAAGTGTCGATTAATCACACACGCTCCATTGATCCATGATTAACATCAAGCTACCCTTTGCCACACATTGTTAGTCCCGAATTAGTGTGTCGGTTAACCACACATGCTCCACTAACGACTTAACAAGGTGCAAAGTGCAATTTCATGGAATAGCACCATTTTCATATTTTCCTAAAGTAACTAAGATTGAGAACTTATAAAAGTTTAGTTACTTTATAATATCATTATACTTATTAATGAGGATTAATGTCCTATCCTACCCGTTCAGCTAACGACCCTCCACTAGTCAAGAGTGCGATGGGTAAGAGTATATACCCAATGGTGGTCATTTTATAGGCTGCTTCCTTAAACACACCCTATAGACTAGCTTCGTGAATGAGGCTTACTAACGGTAAGACTGACTTGTCTTATACACACACACACACATATATATATATATATAAGTATTAAAATTTAATATATAATAGTATATGGTTAAATTTTAAACTTTTAAAGTTCTAGGGTTTGGAATTTAAAGTTTCATAAATGTGACTTTTCAAGTTCCAAAACTTGAGGGCAAGTTTTGTAACTCTTCAAAACTTTTTGAAATCCATAACTTATGGACTTTATGTTACATGAACGAGACTCGTTAAATTCCATAACTTGAGGACAAATTATGAAACCATTCAAGACTTCTTGAATCCCATAACTTACATGAGTTAATTGTTCCATGAATAAGGACTTTTCATATTCCATAACTTGAGGACAAGTTATGGAACTCTTCAAGAAACACATACATATCAAAATAACTAATCCAATTATCATATAATTTATCATTTACCAATTTGACCTAATTTTATTCATATTACATGATAACTTCAAATTCTACAAATAATTAGTTTTTCACAAAATCAAGTAATTATCTTAAAATTTGACAAACATCATGTTATTGGATGGGGATAAACATTACCATATCAACAAAATCGGATTTTATGAACCAAAACAGTTTGTGGTAATGATCCTAATCCAAAACAGGCCAAAAACACGAAAATTCTGCCATCAGACGATCCAACTCGTCAAGTACCATCATGGTCTCGTCAAGTTCATCATCATATGATCCAACTCGTCGAGTTCCATGATGGACTCAACGAGTTGGCCCTGGCAGAATCCATAAATGTAGTTTTTTTTTCAGCTTTGAAAATCACACAATTGCATCAATATAATAGAAAACACCTATGGCACTGATACCACTGTTGGGTTTTATGTACTTTAACATTCCTAATGTGCACATACAACCCTAATGCTTTGGATCTAAGTTTTCTCTAATTACACATGCAATATTGATTTCCAAAGCACAAAGCCTAAACTAGCATGCAAGGTAACATTTAAAACATAAAAACAGTTTAAAGATCACCTTGTGTAGTAGCTTGCTGGTATTTGACCTTTAGGAGCCTAGCACCTCAAGTATGGTGCCTCAAATGTCTTACAACAAACCAAGTAATAAGAGAATGAACTTGAGAGAGAGGTTTGGGAGCTCAAAATAGGCTAGCTTCTACTCTAGTGTGCATGCGGCCGATTTTAGGGTGTTAGGGACTTCTTTTATAGCACAGGGTTTCATCCATGCACACCCTAACTCACCATGACTCTTCATATTTCATAGGCCTTTTGGGCTAAACCTTCTAGGACTCTCATAAAGGTTTAGTACAACTCTAATCAACATGGGTCATGGGTCCAACTATAAGTATTACTGATTTACCTAATCAGTCCCTGTAACTTTAATCAGTCTCTTTTGATCACTAAATTAATACCAAACTAATTCTTGATCAATAATAATTAAATAATGTGATTTCTCAATTGATATATTATACTTATAATATATTAATAAATCATAATAACCTCTTTCTCAAGTATTCATCCTATCAGATTTTTCCAGAGTGTTGCAACCTAAAGGGACCATGCTATTATCGGGTCAAGTACATACCAATTATAGTTATGGGCGTAGACACCTAATCCAACACTTTGAAACATCATAAAATCTTCATACAAGCTCGGAGTGATGCGGTTTTTTTCAAAATGTACTCCTCTGTCTTGTCTACGTTTTAGAATAAAAAACAGCTTAATTGGTTAAGTTTTGGTTGAGTTATACAACCCCAAATTAACCAATTATGTTTAATTACTATTTCAAGCATCTATTATGTAATTTTTTATGGAAGGGAGAAACAAACACACATGGACTACTGAAGAGGATGCAAAGTTAATTGAAGCATTGTTGGAGTTACATGTATCCGGAAAGTATGGTGGTACCGGCAATGGACTCAAACCCGGTTATTTGAAGGTCGTGCAACAACTACTAGATGTAAGTCTTCATAACTCTAGTTTGAAAGCAGAGCCACATATTAAATCGAGGATGAAGACATGGAAAAACCATTTCAACATCGTGCACGACATGATAACATGGAACAAACACGAGTAGATTCAGTTGGGATACAGATAAACGTTGTGTTACCGCCGATGCTGAAGTTTGGGATGAGTACATAAAGGTACTATAATGATTATGTTTGTAGTATTTTTGGCATCATTAAAACATATTGTAAATGAATAGTATTCAATTAATTTTTTGCCATTCTTGTAGAGTCATAAAGGTGCTGCATGTTTTCGCGATAAACCATTTCCCCAATTTGAAAACCTATGTAAAATCTTCGGGAAGGATAGAGTTACTGATCTTGGTGAAGATGTGACTGAAGAGATACACAAAACTCTCTTGTTGGTGTGGAAGGGTTAGAAGAGATTGTGGAAGAGACGCAACAAACTGCTCGTGTCAATAATAAACGCAAAAGGCCTCCAATGGATGACACATAAAGCTCTTATAAGGAAGTAGCGAAAGACATGTTTAGCAAAGATCAATTTCGTGCCCGGACGTTTTTTAAGATGACAGAAGAAGAAAATATTTGTTACATGGAAATGATTGGGGATGTATTGATATCATGATTAGGTTATTTTAAGTTATGTTTTTTTTTTTTGAGGTTTACGAATATTGAGGTTGAATCTTTGCACATTCTGTATTAGACAGTTATGTTTTTTTAGTTGTTAGGAATATTGAATTATACTTTTTTGCATATATCCTATATTAGACATAGTTTTTGAATAATATGATTTGAATATTTCTTTAAAAATCTATTTGTAAGTTATTGTTTTATATTAGAAAGATGTTTTCCAATACAAGATATATAAAAAAAATAATATTGATTGATTAGAAAATAAATTATTTAGTAACAACTAATATTAAAAAAAAACTATAAACATAAAAGATGCATATTTTAACTAATTAAGATTTACATCATCATGCATTTTTATAAAAAATGTTGTTTGCAATTTAAAAAAAAACTCATTTTCATTTCATTGATTAATATAATCAAACAAGAGAAATGATTGTCAAAGATATTTCTCTAATGGATTCTGAGTTCTATACCAAACATTAGAGTTAATTCTCTTTATCCAGTTTAATTTTTTTTCTCTGCATTTTCATTATCTACAACAATTCCATTTCTCTCTACTAAACGAACCCTTAAATGCTAATAGCGAGAAGAGAAATCGGCAGGATTTTGACTTTTGAATCGGTAACATAAACGAGAGATTCCAATTATTTAATATCTAATTCAATGGTATTTAGTCTTTGTTAAGTTATCGTTATCATTATTTTATTATTGTATAGACTTGATTTTATGGATATTAAAAACTAATTCTCTATAGTAATATATATTTGGTGAAGGTGATGTATTTACTAATTTTTATTTCATTGAATATGTATTGAGTAATTTTCTAACGTTGATTTTCTTGGTAATGATTAATAGGATGTTTAAGTAAACATTAAATAACTTACTTTAAATAGAATTCATAATTTATCTTTTGCGTAGGTCACATGAGATGTGAAAGGCTTTATCTTGATACTTATGTTATTTTGCTATAGTTAACCTTTGTAAAATGTTAATTTTATATATAACAAATTATGACATCACGCAAAACCATATCAAAACTCAAAAGGATTAGCTTGTTTGGATTTTGGATATGACAAGTGATTATGTGGTGTATTTGGCGTATTTTATTTGTTTAATGCCAATATTTGGATCTATTGGAATTTGAACACGATGGAACAAATTATGTTGGACATTTTGATTTGACCGATTGCGTTAAATGGTATTTCTATATGTGTCAACCTTGTTGATAAAATGGTCAGATTTGGATTCCCTCTTTTTGTCCGTGGAGAATGAGAATCGTATATTTACTTTTTGTTCTAATATCTATGGGGTTTTAAAGCTTACAGGTAGATGGTGGAATGTGATACTGTTATTTTGGTCTTGGTGATTGACTGGATTAATTGGACATACGATACCATATTAAATGTGATGCAACGAACATGTTTTGACTCGGTGATTATCATTACTTTTTGTGTTTTTTGGAAATTCTGAATCAAATTTCTTTTTTGGAATGGCAAATCTTAGAAAAACAGACATCTTTGATGATATTATTTCGTTTTCTTTCTTTTGAATATATGATAGGCATATAAATTGAAAATGAACAAAGTTTCTAAATTCATCACACCCCATTTTATCTATTGATACTTTGTAAATTGATTTTGCTAGTTTGTTAGTAGTTATAAGTTATAACATATTTTTGTCATTTAACAAATCACATTAAAAGATCGAGCCTAAATCTCTTATAAGACCCAAACTAGTTTTATAAGTTTCAACGCTGCATTTGACAATGTTAAAGCACATTGATAATTGGACTTTTTGGATTGTTTTGACGAGGTTGAAATCCCCCCCTTTTTTAACGGCACAAGGTTGAAATCCTTTTATTAATTAGTTATTTTGATTTTACCTAAGCTTGGGAAATCTGGGTAATACCTATGGTTACGGGGAGTGGGATTCTGCATCACTTGGCGAATCCGAGGTGTATTAGACCGTCTGGTATGCATACCACGAAATGGGTCGTGGTCTAGGTGGCCACGACCGTAGTTAGTGCACACCACCCCGGACCTTTGTGGTTCTTAGTGGTCGTTGTTCTTTATGGTGGGGAGAACGGAAGAGCACGCCCAATCAGATTTCTTCTTCTCATTTCTTCTCTCTTCTTGTCTCTATCTCTCTCTTCAATAAAATGTATATATATATTTTTTTTATTTAAAATCAAAAAATAAGAGATATAGTGGTGAGTATACCAACCTTTTAGTTGTGGTTAGTGGCGATGACGTGACACCCACCAATATAGTGATTAGTGATGGGTATAGCAGATAGCCTTAGGCAACCACCGCGTCGTTTCGGTTTGTGTTGTTTGGCATCTGAATTCGAGAGATGCTTATTGAGTTTATTTAAATAATCCGTTTCAACCAACGAATTATCGACTCTTTTTTATTATTATTATTTTTCCATTTTAATACCTATAAATACTATCCCACATACCATTACATATCGCATAAAAAGCTACTTCTTCATTCTCTCTAAAATTTCATCTTCATCATTGTGTGTGTGTGTGGGGGGGTGGGGGGTTGATGCAGTGTTAGAACTGGCCATAAAGGTCATTTAATCCACATAATAGAATATAGAATGTAACACCCCATTTATATCGTTCCGTAAGATTCAATATCAACAAATGTTATAAAATTCAAAGTAGATAAATATTACTATTTAGCCCAAGTAATTGTCTTAAACATGTAGGGAACAATGTACAAATACCGTAAATATATAGAACCCTTAGATCCGACTTCATATGAAGAAGTTATGCTTTTTCGAAGTTTTGCGATTAACCCAACACGACTCAACGTATTATAAAAGTGAATTTTTGAGAAATCACTTTTTAGCCTAAGATATCTAAACGAAAGTCATATTAGTTGTTAAACAGAGAGCGTGCATATAAATAACGACCAAATCCGACTTCCTGTGGAATATATATGATTTTTCGAATTTCTGTGCAACCGAGTATAGCAGTGCGCGACACAGAACTCGAATTTTAGAACGGTAGACTATTAGGAAAAACAATTTAAATGAGAGTTTAAGATCTCATCAATAAGAGTTCGTTGATATAAAGGACATTGAGAACGTTGTCCGTATGTAGGAGTTATGCTTTCTACAACGATCTCTAAACAACGTAAGCTTATCAAAAATATAAAATTTTGATAGATTGTGAATTAGCTGTTGGGACCTAAATGAAAGATGTAGATATCTTCAAGAACTTTCCATAAAAATGAAGAACATCGAAAACGGAGCTCGTATAAAGAAGTACGCCATTTTGAAAATCTAGAAAATCATGCGTGCAAAGTTTGCAGCGCGCGCAATGTCGTAGCACTGTATAGAGATGAAATGTGGCATGGTCCGGCGGATGACTCTCTCTGGAGACAACGCCACGTGGCCCCACAAGATTGTGACATGTGGCACGATGGAAATAGGACATGTGGAATACTTCTAAAAGCTAGGATGTGGACAAATTCAGGCAAGACACATGTCACAAAAGGGATGGAGCCAGCAGAACCGAAGTGTGTGGCGCGTGTATGGGTTTTGCGCAACACGCACCCTCTGACCGTAAATATACCTGTGAATTTTTTATCAATTCCTCACCCATTTCCTTTGTACCCCTCTCTAATCTTTTTTGATTTCGAGTTAAGCTTTTCCCAATTTATTTGAATATTTTAGTAGAGTCTCGAAAACTCTAGGTATCTATAAAATAGAAGCTTTTGGGTTGGGATTATGCCCGTGTAATTTCCCAGTTTTCGCTTAAAAGCTTATTAAGTTAAACTACACTCTATCTTTTACAGTGTAACTTATATTTATAGTCATAAGTCGTTATTATGAACCTATAAATAAGATGTATCAGTAATTGCATGTCTTTATACTGATTGATCTACTTACGGGATAGGTGACTAAAATGGTTATGTTGGCTTGGTTGTTGGTTTTCAGAAAGGCTATACGCCGAAATGGTCCTGCCTCCCAACTGTCCGGCCTGGCTATCCTTATTTGATAGAAATAGTTTGAGTCACTAAAGAGAAAGGATTTAGAGGAAATCCCACGGATATTGGGAATTATCAGTATTCATTGGGATTAGTGATATGTCTAAACCACCTTGCCAGATTTCCATAGTATCTAATAAGCAGTAGTATCATAGGTTAATATGCGTTGGATATGTTACCATTAATTGGATTGTTAGTGGATTGCTGTTAGTTGTCAGAGAAACTGTCTAGGTGAGTTCATCTCACTATATTATGTATTACTCTGGATAGGTAACTCCCCTTTCTAGGAATTCTCCATGCTAAAACGTTTTATCACCTTATCCAAGTAAGTACTTTAATTAAGTCCCATTAGTTTTCTACTCCTATTTCTCAGAATCCTTATCCCTAGAGTATAAGCAGCATCTCCTAGATCCTTCATAACAAAACATTTTCCAAGCCAGAATTTAACTTCCTTCAAGGTCAGAATGTCGTTTCCTATGAGCAGTATGTCATCAACATACAATGCTAGAAAGCTAACTATATTCCCACTAACTTTGACTTATACACATGACTTATCCTCACTCCTAGAGAAACCAAACTCTTTGACTTTCTCATCGAAGCAAAGATTCCATCTGCGAAAAGCTTGCTTCAATCCATAGATGGATTTCTCAATCTTGCACACTCTATTGGGGGTATTTAGCATCCACAAAACCCTCTGGCTGACACATATAAACATTTTTGGGATGACACATATTATCATGATGTAACATCCCAAAAATCAGGTATACCTTGTGAACCTTCATCCTTGAGCAATGTGCACTTTTGGCCCTTGTTAAGGAAATGCATGGTTGGCGAGTACGGGGGGCGTACGCTCAGCGTACTCGTCCGCGTCTTGAGTGGGAAGGGTCGCCAGGTATGCGGGGAATACCCGGCCCAGAAGAAAAACCCTAATATGTTGAGCCTCCCTATTTAAGCAACCTTAAGGCTCTTTTGTTGGCCACCTTTTCCAGAGCTTTAACATTTCAAAACCCTAAATCTCGTTCTTATAGCAAGGGAGTGTCTAGGAGGGCCTTGTATTGTGTTCTTGGCCATTTGGAGCAAAGTGTTAGCCTTGGAAGAGGAAGGGTTGGAGCTCAAGCTTTTGGATCCGAGTTTAGCAGTGAAAGAAGCTTCATTTTTAGGTAAAAAGCTTCAAGCTTTGCATCTTTTCTGTTCATGCTTTGTAGAGAGAAGTTTTAGGGTTTTTGGTCCCCAAGTTCATAAATTTTTGAGTGGTTGAGCTCATAGAAGCCGAGATCTGTCCCATACTAGCTTATTTAGTGTTGTTATGTGATAAAAATCCAGTCTTGGTTGTTAAAGGTTGTTCATGCATGAGATATGGACCTTTTAAGGTTGGAAATGGAGTGTTTTGGGTGTTGGTGACTTCCACAACCATGCAAAGGCTTAAAGTCACCAACTTTATGGATTAAGTCATATTAGAGAAGTCAGATCTGGATTTTGGACGCAAGTCTTAACCGATTAAGACCTGAATGAAAAGGAGGAGAAAGTTGGGAGTTACGCTGGGCGTAATCCCAGTACGCGTGGCGTAAGGGGCCGCGTACCCCAATTCTTTGAAGCCTCCGGGTACGCTCACCGTACAGATCTAGTATGCGCCGCGTACCTCAGAAGGTTGACTTTTGTTGACTTTTAGGGTTTGGTCAACGTTTGGGTATTTGAGCCATGAGAGGGATAAAATGGTCTTTTACCCTTCTGAGAATGATAGGAAAGGAAAGAGTCTAGCCTTGGGGAAATTTATTAATGAGAAGTGTTTGTTATGATTAGGCGGAGGCTAGATCTTATCTCATAGAGTTCGAGATTTCCGAGATTTACCCGAGGTGAGTCTCCTCACTATACTGTACTTGGAAGGGTACCTATGTGTGACCGAAAGGTCTGGTATGCTATGAGATATATGCATTGTATGCAATGAGTTGCATGTATTGTATGCACTACGTATGTGATATGTATGCTATGCTTGATATGGGTCGGAAGGCATTATGATGTGGACCGGAAGGTCAAGGAATTATGGACCAGAAGGTCGACATGGGTAGGACCGGAAGGTTTACCGGGTTGGGACAGAAGTCCCCTGAGACACATGGACCGGAAGGTCGTGTGGATTATGGCTTGGAAAGGTGTATGTGTGTAAGTGGTATATTGGGGAACTTACTAAGCTTCTTGCTTACAGTGTTTATGTGTAATGTGTTTCAGGTACTAGTGAGGACCGTGGGAAGGTGCCGACGTGACTCGTACACACACAGGCGAATTTGGAAATGTTTGATCTTTGGATTTGATATGTTTTGTATAATGACCATGTTACATTGGATTTTATGGTTTTGTCTGGAATGAAAATATGTTTTAAAGAAATGAAAAATTGTTTTGAAAATTTACGTCATTACAAGTTGGTATCAGAGCCTTTGTTTGAGGGATTCGGATGCACCTTCGGGCGTATCTGAACTCAAACTGAGGAATTGAGAAAAAATTTTCAAACTATAAAACTAATTTTTCTAAAAAAGCAAGAGATTTTGAGACAACTGGAGCGGAGAAGTGTGTACGGTCAGCCAGCGCCCGAATGGTGAATCCCCAAAATGCCCTTACGTTATGTGTTATGAGATATGATATGTTATGCATGCTAGAGCTGGCTAGGTATTCATATTAGGACTAGAGTGGCTTGATTTTGTGATGCCTTAGCCTAGGAAGGATTGTGCTGCTATGTGATGCTTGAGAGCGAGTAGGTAGCAGTGAGGGGCTGATAAGAGGTCTACCGAAGGGTAGCCTATGCCAGTGAGGTATAGAGTACTTGTGATCCGGGATCCAAGGAGGAGGACTTTGGGTGAATACTGATGCGGTGTAGGCAGTAGTATAAGGGCCCGTACTACCAAAGACACCGGAGCAGTGCGCACTCTAAATAAGAATCCTTTGGGTACTAAGGAACGAGTAGGATCAAGTTATCGAGTGCGAGCATGCTCGAACGAGTCTTTGATATTATTATGTTATATTTCAGAGACATCATGGTTAGGACATGCCACGGACCTGAGGTGAGCGATGTGAGTGACGAGGAGCTTCGTCAGATAATCCACGATGAGGTGGCGGCGGCGATTAGGGTCAAGATTCCGGAGATGTTTGGGTCTATCAAGACCACACTAATTAAGACTTTCGATGAGCGATACGCCGCGGTGACTGAGGTTATAGCCGCTGCAGCTACAACAGCTGTGGTTGCTGCCAGGCCTCAAGGAGGTGACTCGTTGTTGTTCCGGGAGTTCAGCAACACGATGCTACCTGAGTTTGATGGGACGCAGGATCCGATCGCTGCGACGAGATGGATTGTTGATATTGAGGGATGCTTTTATACGTGTTCATGTTCGGAGCATCTGAGGATTCGGTTCGCATTAAACCAGCTTCGCTTAGGAGCGAAGGACTGGTGGAAGTTCGTGACGGCAAGCTTTACAGTTGCAGAGATCTCAGAGGTGACCTGGGAGAGGTTCACCACCATGTTCAGAGGTGAGTATGTTCCCCCCTTAGAGAGGGAACGGTTGGTTCAGGAGTTCTTGACCCTCAAGCAGGGTACTGATTCGGTCACTGTGATTACGAGGAAGTTTCATGAGAGGGCGATGTTCTACCCTGAGCAGGTGTCTACTGAGCAGGCACGTATGAGCCGGTATTTAGGCATTCTAAGGAGAGACATTCGGGAGTTCGTGTCGAACTCGACATACCGGACATTTGCTGAGCTCCAGGCAAATGCCCGGAAGAGGGAGATTGAGTTGGAGACTTAGGCCAGGGAGGAGGCCGAGTCTCAGAGGATGGATCGGCGGCTGGCTCAGTCTCAGCCGACAGCCAAGCGGACCAAGTCTGTTGATTCGAGGACTGGAGGCCAGAAGGGCCGCACTTGCGGGAAGTGAAGGTCGAGGCTCCGAAGGCCGTGGGAGAGCTTTCCAGTTGACTGCGGAGGAGGTCCGCGCAACGCCCGATGTTGTGGCTGGTATGTATTCTGTATTTATCTTTTTTTTTAGTTGAGATATTGTGCTTATATGATGATATGCGTAGGTACTTTTCTTGTGAGTTCTGTACCTGCTTTGGTGTTATTTGACTCGGGTGCGAGTCGGTCATTTGTTTCCTTGGCATTTAGTCAGCACATTAGTATCCGTCGAGAGGCGTTGAGTTGACCTCTACGAGTTTCCATATCTGACGAGCGAGCAGTGTATGTTGCGGATGTGATTCGAGGATGTATCCTTGAGATCTTTGGTGTGGAGTTCCCGATAGATCTGGTCCCGATTCCGATGGGGGACATGTATGTTATAGCGGGCATGGATTGGTTGAGCCAATTTGGAGCTGTCATAGACTGCGAGCGTCAGTTGGTGACAATACGAGACCCTAGTGGTACCTACGGTGTACGGCGAGGGAACCCGATGTGGGTCAGCGTTTTGTTCAGCTTCCAGTGCGAGGCAATGTTTGTAGCAGGGCTGTAGCGGATTCGTAGCCTATGTGATGGACACGCGAGTGGCCGCTGGGAGGCCACATTCGATTGATGAGGTTCCGATAGTGTGCGAGTTCCCGGATGTTTTCCCGAGGAATTGCCAAGTGTGCCTCCCGAGAGGCAAGTGGAGTTCCATATCAATTTGGTTCCGGGAGTAGCACCTATCGCCAAGGCGCCTTATCGCCTCGCGCCGCCAGAGATGCAGGAGTTATCCTCGCAGCTTCAGGAGCTGCTGGGGAAGGGGTTTATTCAACCGAGTAGCTCGCTTTAGGGAGCGCCGATCCTTTTTGTCAAGAAAAAGGATGGTTCACACCGGATGTGCATTGATTACCGGGAGTTGAACAAGTTGACGGTCAAGAACCGTTATCTGTTGCCGAGGATCGATAATATGTTCGATCAATTGTAGGGGGCGTCTTGGTTCTCCAAGATAGACTTGAGGTCGGGTTATCACCAGATGAGGGTTCGGGATGAAGATATCCAGAAGACGGCATTCAGAACTCGTTATGGGCATTACGAGTTCATGGTCATGCCTTTTGTACTCACCAATGCACCAGCAGCATTCATGGATCTCATGAACAGGGTGTGCAGACCGATGCTGGATCCGTCGGTGATCGTATTCATTGATGATATTTTGGTGTATTCGAGATCTAGAGAACAACATGAGGAGCATTTGAGGGAGATCCTTGGAGTTCTGAGATCGGAGAGGCTTTATCCAAATTCTCCAAGTCTGAGTTCTGGTAATGAGAGGTCTAGTTCTTGGGACATCTCGTCAACCAGAATGGGATATTGGTCGATCCGGCCAAGATTGAGGTGGTCATGAGGTGGGAGGTGCCGAGATCGCCCACCAAGATCAGGAGCTTTTTAGGATTGGGCGACTATGATCAGAGATTTATCAGGGATTTCTCCAAGATTATCGTGCCACTCACCAAGTTGACCCGGAAGGGTGTCGCTTTTTCCTGGGGTCCAGAGCAGCAGACCTCATTTGAGACACTTCGCCAGAAGTTGTGCGAAGCCCCGGTGCTCGCACTCCTGTAAGAGATGGAGGATTTTGTGGTGTACTGTGATGCATCGATATCCGGGTTGGGAGCAGTGCTTATGTAGAGGGGGCATGTGATAGCATATGCATCGAGGCAGCTGGAGCCTCATGAGTCGAGGTATCCCACCCACGACCTGGAGCTGGGGGCTGTGGTGTTCGCCCTCAAGATCTGGCGTCACTAGCTACATGGGGTTCGGTGTACCATATACATGGACCACAAGAGGTGAAGTACTTGATGGATCAGCCCAACCTGAATATGCGCCAGAGGAGATGGTTGGATGTGGTAAAGGATTATGATTGTGAGATCCTGTACCACCCGGGCAAGGCTAATGTTGTAGCCGATGCCTTGAGCCGTAGGGCGGAGAACGCCCCGATACGAGACGTTTGCATGAGATTGACAGTTATGGACTCCGGTGTTGGACACCATTCGAGGAGCCCAGGCGAAGGCCGTGAGACCGGAGAACCGCAAAAGGGAGCGGGTGATCGGGAAGGTATCGTAGTTTGTTACCGATAGTCGAGGACTTATGACCTTTCAGGGTCGGATTTGGGTACCGTTTATGGGTGGAACGCGAATCATCTTGATGGAGGAGGCACATAGATCGAGGATCTCGATCCATCCCGGGGCCACTAAGATGTTTTTGGACCTGAAAAGGGAATATTGGTGGCCCTGTATGAAGAGAGATGTCGCATGGTTCGTGGAGAGGTTCTTGACCTGTCGCAAGGTTAAGGCCGAGCACCAGCATCCACATTGTAAGTTGCAGCCATTAGAGATTCCCGAGTGGAAGTGCGAACAGATTACCATGGATTTTATCACCAAATTGCCAAGGACTGCAAGAGGTGTTGATGCGATTTGGGTGATTGTGGACAGGTTGATGAAGAGCGCTCACTTTCTTGCTATCAGTGAGAGTTCTTCTGCTGAGAGGCTGGCAGAGTTGTACGTGAGGGAGGTGGTATTGCGGTATGGAGTACCGACCTCGATTGTTTTAGACCGAGATGTGCGCTTTACTTCCAGATTCTGGAAGAAGTTTTACTAGTAGTTGGGTACGTGGCTGCATTTTAGTACCGCATACCACCCACATACGGAAGGACAGAGTGAGCGGACGATTCAGACGCTCGAGGACATGCTTCCGGCATGTGTATTAGACTTTGGAGGGAGTTGGGATACGTATTTTCCCTTGGCTGAGTTTTCCTATAACAACAGCCATCACTCGAGCATTGGTATGCCACCCTTTGAGCTGTGGTATGGGAGGAGGTGTCGGACTCCCATTTGTTGGGGTGAGGTAGAGCAACGTGTGATGGGTAGTACGGAGATAGTGCTTCAGACGCAGAGTAGATACAACAGGTCAGACAGGGGTTGTTGACCGCTCAGAGTCGCCAAAAAAGTTATGCAGATAGGCGACGATCTGAGCTCGAGTTTCAGGTTGGGGATTTTGTACTCCTGAAGGTGTCTCCTTGGAAAGGAGTGATTCGATTCAAGAAGAGGGGCAAGCTGGGGCACTGGTATATTGGGCCGTTTAAAGTGATCGCGAGGGTGGGCAGAGTAGCCTACCGTTTGGAGCTACCTGCACAGTTGGACCAGATTCATGATACCTTCCACGTGTCGCAGCTGAGGAAGTGTATAGCCGACGAGTCGGTAGTAGTACCATTAGAGGATATCCAGGTGGATGCGAGTCTGAATTATGTTGAAAAGCCGATCGCAATCTTGGATCAGAAGATCAAGGTTCTGAGGAACAAGGAAGTGCCCCTGGTGCAGGTGTAACATCCGGATTTACAGGGACATTATTGGGTATCTTAATCTTGAGATTTGAGGAGGGACTCGACGAGTTGAGGGACCAACTCGCCGAGTCGAGTCGAGATTTGCCGCATGGATTTAATGAGAAGACTCGACGAGTCCTAAGATGGACTCACCGAGTAGGTACTGGGCAGATAAAAGCCTAAGTTCCGGGGTTGGAGCCTATTTAAAGGAACTTATGACCTTGGGTGCGCCTCATATCTCTTGTAAGAAACCCTAAATCGCCATTGGAGCCAATGAAGAGTTCTTGTGATGAAATCCATTAATTTTGGTGTGGTTTTTCAAATGAAGTGAAGGGATTCAGCTTGAAGGACCAATGGAGGTTGTTATTCTGAGACATCTAAGCAAGGATCTCTATTTTGAGGTAGTATTTCGCCCCTTCCTTCTGTTTTTGTGTAAAAATCCTTGAATCTAGGGTTTTCTTTACCCTTTATTGGATAGTATATGATGCATACGAGATCCCAATGTGGTATAAGCTTTAGATCCGGACCTTAACAGGTCCAGAGAGTCCTAATCTTCCAGCTTTATGCAGTCCCTTTGGGGTTATGGATCTAGGTTGCCATTTTAGGAGCTATTTCTTCATTTAAGGGCATAAGAGTGTTGCATGAGCTAAAAGATTGAACCTTTACGTGATTATTGGGTATAAGAAGGTAAGATCTATAAGTTAGAGAAACAGATCTAACCTTAGAAGGTCTTTTCAGTGTTGCCATGGGGGGAACTCGCCGAATCCATATGGGGACTCAACGAGTCGAGTCGGGTTGCCCGGCGATTCGTGACCAGTGGTAACCCGTCGAGTGAAAGGTTAACTCGACGATTCGAGTGAGGCTTTTGAGGATTCAGAGGACACCCATGGACTCACCGAGTCACTCTTGTGCACTCGACGAGTCTGGTCAGAGTTGATCTTTGACTTGAATTGACTTCTGTTGACTTTGGGGTTTTGGTCAACATAAGTAATAGAGATCATAGAGGGGTAAAATGGTCTTTTACCCACTACCCGATTAGAGAGGGAAAGAGAAATTGTCGGTCTAATTAGATATATTTGCCTTATGTGTTAGGCGGTGGCGAGTTCGAGATTCAAGTGTAACGATAACTGCTTTCTGCTTCCAGGTGAGTCTTCTCACTATACTTTACCTTGAGTGGTATTTATGTGTGACCGAAAGGTCTTATATGCTTACACTGAGTATTATGTTATCCTGTTGTATGTGACATGCTATGTATTATGTCTTTGTGATTTATGCTATGCGGAGTTTATAGACCAGACCGGAGATTCCAACGATTCATGAGGCCGGAAGGGTCAAGCAGACCGGACCAGAGGGTCCAACGAGCTTAGGTCCAGAGGGTCCACAAAGTTATGGGACTGGAGGGTCCCACTGAGACATATTGACCAGAGGGTCAACAGATTTATAGCCTCGAGTGGCTAATATGTGTTGTATGTGGTATTTTGGGGAACTCACTAAGCTTTGTGCTTACCGTGTTATGTGTTATCCGTTTCAGGTTTTTCTCAGGACCAGAGGAAGAGTTATGTTTAGAGGATCCTGGATTATTATTTAATTGATTGTGGAGTTATGTTTTGCAATTTAAACAAATAGAGATTTTTACAAAAAGTGTGTTAAGAATTAAGCGCATTTAAATGAAAATTTTAGTTTTGGAAATTTCGGTGTTACAAGTTGGTATTAGAGCCTTGGTTTGAGGGATTCGGATGCACCTTCGGGTAAATCTGGACACAAACTGAGGAAGTAAGAAAAGTTTTCAAAGAAATGATTTTCTAAAAGTGAATAAGAGTTCAAAGAGAAAGTGAGAAAGAGCAGTGTGTACAATCAACTAGAGCCCGAACGGTGATTTCCCAAAATACCCTTACTTTTGTGTTATGAGATATTTATGATATATTTTATGAGATATTATGCTTGCTAGAGATAGGCTAGGTATTTCATATCTTAGGACTAGAGTTGCCTGATTTGTGATGCCTTAGCCTAGGAGTTGTTATATGCTTTTGAGTATGAGTGAGAGTATTCAGTTGGAATCCTTTCGGGATTCGAGTAGAGAAGTAATCTAGAAGAGGTATCTATATGAGCATATGAGGAGTCTACCGAGAGGGTAGCCAGAGGCCATGTGGGGCGAAGATGTTAGAGTTTGGTGATATCCTTCGAGTATGAGGAAAGCGAGTGGATAATAACCTAGGTAGGTTTTACATGCTGAAGGAGATGCTTCGATGCCCGAATGCTATTTGCTTTGTGCCTTGTGGAACTCTTGATGATGGGAGTCAGCTACTAAGTGAGTATGACGATATTCAGGAGGTAGATGGCTGGCATCATTAGGAGTTCTTCAGCAACTGATGGCGGAGAAGTGTGAGAACCAAGGAAGATCCTAGGGAGTAGCCTTAGTCAGATGAGTACGCTGGTAGAGTAGAGCATTTCGCTGAGGAGCGAGCACGCGTGATGGGATTGGTGAACGAGAGGGTTGAACTGCTACTTAGGAGCTCTGGGATGGTCTGTGTGGAAAGTATGGGTAGATGTGGTAGGTAGTATGGGCCCGTACTACCGAAAGCAGAGCACCCATACTCATTACAGGGAGTATTCTGAAGGTTCTAAGTAGCAGATTGGGAAGTGATGCCATGGTTCGAGTACCATGCATCTTAGCAGATTGGGGAGTGATGTTATGGTTCGATTACCATACATCGGAGCAGATTGGGAAGTGATGACATGGTTTGAGTACCATGCATGTTAGCAGATTGGGGAGTGATGTTATGGTTTGAGTACCATACATCGGAGCATATTGAGGAGTGATGTTATGGTCCGAGTACCATACATCGGAGCAGATTGGGAAGTGATGCCATGGTTCGAGTACCATGCATCTTAGCAGATTGAAGGGTGATGGTATTGTTCAAGTGCCATGCATTGTAGCAGATTGAGAAGAGATGTCAGGGGCTGAGTACCATAGTTCTTAGCAAATGATGTTTGTGATTCTCCGGTTGTCCGATCAGGATTGATTGGTGGAGTTTGGACGCGATGGAGTTTTAGGCCTAAGGGCCATGATTGAGTTCGAAAAGGTATCCCTTGAGAGGGAGGTAGAGATAATTTCAGAGTACCTTGGTAAGATGTCAGATCTAGTCGCAAGACTTAGGGATTAGTAGAGAAGGCTTTTATAGGGGATTGCGGTTTGAGTGACCAATCAGCCGATGGAGGAGATGTCACCTTCTGTGACTTGTTAGGTGCTATTTATGTTTCCTATGGGAAGTAGGAGAGGCGTGAGATTTCAGTTTTGGGTTTAGGAGTAAACCCTATGGGTTGATATTGATGACGATTTTTCCACCAGAGTATCAAGCAGCATGTCTGCCGCGAGGAATTGATCTACCATGAGCAAGTAGTCAGTGGGGACTGAGATGGTCAAAGACCACATTACACCCTAATTGAGTATAGAAGGGCGTGTGGTAGCAGTATCAGCGGGTAATCCAGTCGAGTATATCAGAGCGGTGGCTCTTCTGTCTATGATGGGCATTAAGTATGATGATTTATTGTTTCAATCTAAGGGTAAGTGATAGTATTGAACAGTTGGGATGTCTAGTATTGGGATGGTATGAGACTTCGAATGGTTAGAGGCAGTCGTGATGAGAAGTTCCTGAGGATTTCTTCGAAGATTTAGGGTATTTAAGGTTTCTTGATCTTTACGGGGGAGATCATGGGGCGTTGTGTGGCACCTTCCAAGCGTAGGTGTGATGTTTCTGGAAGAAACCGCCTGTGGGGTAGAGCGTTGATGCATAAAATTGGTGATGGTTCGAACCTTAAGTGGGGGAGAACCAGGTATTTTATTGAGGGAACCAGAGATTTGTGTAAGAGAGGTTAGGGGTTGGATACAGAAACCTGCAGATCAAATTCATGAGGCCAAGGTCATTGGTGGTCAAGGAAAGGTGCAGAGCGAGATAATGCATGTGGTATGTGTCAGAGAAAAGATAGGTGTCTCCTCGACAGGTGGCCAATTGTCAGGAATCTGGTGGTGGTCAGTGTCGTTGCAAGTGGAAGACTCGTTATGATGGTATGGGCAGTTGAGAACTTCTGGGTCGAAGTATGGAATCTATATGCCTTTTTTGGGGTGGATAGAAGATTATCAAGCAGCCAACTCCCGGGCCGATATGTGTATTCTTGCTTGGATTTTGAGCAGTAGGGGAAAGGGTTTCGGAGGATCATCAGCATGTTCTGAAGCGTTAGCACTTTCTTTGTATTCCAATTGAGTGTTTGGATACATTGAAGTTGCGCATTGGGTAAAAAGAAGAATTATTCATGGAGATTATCATATCTGTATGGTGCTGGGAGTAGGAGATCAGTGGTTGAGGCAGGACATCGTGATGTTCTGTAATGGTGTTCCGTAGTGACCGAGTATAATGTCCCAATTTCGGAGTTATTTAGAATTTTGAGATTTGAAACGACTAGTGGTGTATCATGTATTTACTGTTCCAGTGGGAGCTCTTCGGGTATTGACAACGAGACAGATTATTTAAGGTTATCGATCTCAGCAGGGGAAGGTATTTTGTTATGGCGGTCGCCGTCAGAGTCTATGATGCATATTTGGGTCAAGTGTGCGTAGCTATCTATGATAGTCTGCGGAGCATGAGTAGTGGATGTAGTGTGGTGTTGTAGTGGGAATGAGATTATGGGGTGATGAGAGAAGGTGTTGTGATGCTATGGGGAGTCGTGGTACTCACAAGTCAGACAGGGGGAGTTGTGATACTACGGGGAGCCGTAGTATTCACTATTAAGATGGTGTTGTGATGCTACGGGGAGCCATAGTACTCACTAGTTAGAGGTTGTTGTGATGCTACGAGGAGCCGTAGTACTCACTAGTCGTCGAGAGGTCATCATGATGCTGCAGGGAACAATTGTACTCACTAGACGATAAGAGAGTGTGATGATGAAGTAATCTCCAATCAGAGTATGATGCATAATAGTTTTAGGCATGAGTAGCCTTAGTATTGAGTTTTTGGAGCCTGGTGGTTTAACCAGGGGCGAGACTGGGGTCTCCGTCTCTGTCAGGGCTAAGTCGATTTCCGGTTGGATTGTAGTTTTCATTTGAGAATTTTGTGACTTATGTGTCACAGGGCCAAGATAGTTGATGCGAAGGGGAAGTCAGTGGAAGCTCTTCTGCGGAGAGCCAACAGAGTGAGCAGACGATTCAGACGCTCAAGGACATGCTTCGGGCATGCGTATTGGATTTTGGAGGGAGTTGGGACATGTACTTACCCTTGGCTGAGTTTTCCTGTTACAGCAGCCATCATTCGAGCATTGGTATGCCACCCTTTGAGCTGTTGTATGGGAGGAGGTGTCAGACTCCCATTTGCTAGGGAGAGGTAGGGCAACGTGTGATGGGTAGTACAGGGTTGGTGCTTCAGACGACCGAGCAGATTCAGCGGTCAGACCCCGTGTGGTGCTAAAGGGGATATGGAATTTGGAGCTGAGACTTATGAATGTGATGTTTCAGGACACTTCTGAGCGAGCATGGTTATGCTTTTGTGCCTGAGGGCAGAGTGTTGGGATTCCTTGATCGGATGGTTTCTGATAGCAGTTTAGTAGATGTGCCCCAGTGGAGTGTGACCCCTTTTAGTCATGGGGCGTGATTCGTATGATTTAGCATGATCGGTTTGGGAGGGCGATAGCCGGTTTTTGGATGTGGTCTTATGAGAATCAGTGAGCCAGTGAGTAAACATGGTTGAGATTCGAGGAGCAAATATCATGGTGATCGCTCGAGTAGGCGGTCAAGCGGTGGGTCAAGCCACTAGAGTTTTCGGGTATTGGGAAGGAATATTTTAGCGACGAAAGATTTGGTTTAAATTTTGGTTTTGGAGGTTTTATGTGGTTTCGCGTGTCCATAGAGAAAGATATCGGTGTAGTATGAAGATCATTTCAGTAGTGCCTTCTAGTTGATAATTTCAATATATAAGTGGTTAAGGAGTGATTTCGAGGGAGAAATCTAATTCAAGTGGGGGGAGAATTGTAACATCCGGATTTATAGCGACATTATTGGGTATGTTAATCTAGAGATTTGAGGAGGGACTCGACGACTTGAGGGACCAACTCGCCGAGTCGAGTCGAGATTTGCCGCGTGGATTTAATGAGCGGACTCGACGAGTCCTAGAATGGACTTGTCGAGTAGGTACTAGGCAGAGAAAACCCTAAGTTCTGGGGTTGGAGCCTATTTAAAGGAACTTATGACCTTGGGTGCGCCTCATATCTCCTATAAAAACCCTAAATCGCTATTAGAGCCAAGGAAGAGTTCTTGTGATGAAATCAAGTAATTTTCGTGTGGTTTTTCAAATGAAGTGAAGGGATTCAGCTTGAAGGACCAATGGAGGTTGTTATTCTGAGACATCTAAGCAAGGATCTCTATTTTGAGGTAGTATTTCTCCCCTTCCTTCTGTTTTGTGTAAAAATCCTTGAATCTAGGGTTTTCTTTACCCTTTCTTGGATAGTATATGATGCATACGAGATCCTAATGTGGTATAAGCTTTAGATCCGGACCTTAAGAGGTCCAGAGAGTCCCAATCTTCCAGCTTTATGCAGTCCCTTTGGGGTTATGGATCTAGGTTGCCATTTTAGGAGCTATTTCTTCATTTAAAGGCATAAGAATGTTGGATGAGCTTAAAGATTGAACCTTTACGTGATTATTGGGTGTAGGAAGGTCAGATCTATAAGTTAGAGAAACAGATCTGACCTCAGAAGTTCTTTTTAGTGTTGCCATGGGGGGAACTCGCCGAGTCCATATGGGGAGTCAACGAGTCGAGTCGGGTTGCCCCGCGATTCGTGACCAGTGGTAACCCGTCGAGTGAAAGGTTAACTTGACGAGTCGAGTGAGGCTTTGAGGATTCAGAGGACACGCATGGACTCGACGAGTCACTCTTGTGCACTCGATGAGTCTGGTCAGATTTGACCTTTGACTTGAATTGACTTCTGTTCACTTTGGGGTTTTGGTGAACATAAGTAATAGAGATCATAAAGGGGTAAAATGGTCTTTTACCCACTACCCGATTAGAGAGGGAAAGAGAAATTGTCAGTATAGTTAGAGATATTTGCCTTATGTGTTAGGCGGTGGCCAGTTCAAAATTCAAGTGTAAGGATAACTGCTTTCTGCTTCCAGGTAAGTCTTTTCACTATAGTTTACCTTGAGTGGTAGTTATGTGTGACCGAAAGGTCTTATGTGCTTACATTGAGTATTATGTTATCCTATTGTATGTGACATGCTATGCATTATGTCTTTGTGATATATGCTATGCGGAGTTTATAGACCGGACCGGAGGTTCCAACGATTCATGAGGCCGGAAGGCTCAAGCAGACCGGACCGGAGGGTCCAACGAGCTTAGGACCAGAGGGTCCACAGAGTTATGGGACTGGAGGGTCCCACTGAGACACATTGACCAGAGGGTCAACAGATTTATATCCTCGAGTGGCTAATATGTGTTGTATGTGGTATTTTGGGGAACTCACTAAGCTTTGTGCTTACCGTGTTATGTGTTATGTGTTTCAGGTTTTTCTCAGGATCACGAGACGGCACCGGCTCGATTGTACACACCAGAGGAAGAGTTATGTTTAGAGGATCCTGGATTATTATTTAATTGATTATGGAGTTATGTTTTTCAATATAAACAAGATGAGATTTTTACAAAAAGTGTTTTAAGAACTAAGCGCATTTAAATGAAAATTTTAGTTTTGGAAATTTTGGTGTTACAGTAGGTCCAGTGGCAACATCGGAAAGGGTCCGAGCTGACCTGGGAGCCGGAGTCGGAGATGCGGGAGCAGCATCCGGAGTTGTTATAAGCATGAGACTTTGAGGGCGAAGTCTGGTTCTAGTTGGGGAGAATTGTGACATCCCAAAAATCAGGTATACCTTGTGAACCTTCATCCTTGAGCAATGTGCACTTTTGGCCCTTGTTAAGGGAATACATGGTTGGCGAATACGCGCGGCATACTGGGGTGTACGCTTAGCGTACTCGTCCGCATCTTGAGCGGGAAGGGTCGCCAGGTACGCGGGGCATACCAATGTGTACGCGGGGCGTACTCGACCCAGAAGAAAAACCCTAATATGTTGAGCCTCCCTGTTTAAGCAACCTTAAGGTTTTTTTTTGTTGGCCACCTTTTCTAGAGCTTTAACATTTCAAAACCCTAAATCTCGTTCTTATAGCAAGGGAGTGTCTAGGAGGGCCTTGTATTGTGTTCTTGGCCATTTGGAGCAAAGTGTTAGCCTTGGAAGAGGAAGGGTTGGAGCTCAAGCTTTTGGATCCGAATTTAGCAGTGAAAGAAGCTTCATTTTTAGGTAAAAAGCTTCAAGCTTTGCATCTTTTCTGTTCATGCTTTGTAGAGAGAAGTTTTAGGGTTTTTGGTCCCCAAGTACATAGCTTTTTGAGTGGTTGAGCTCATAGAAGCCGAGATCTATCCAATACTAGCTCATTTAGTGTAGTTATGTGATAAAAATCTAGTCTTGATTGTTAAAGGTTGTTCATGCATGAGATATGGACCTTTTAAGGTTGGAAATGAAGTGTTTTGGGTGTTGGTGATTTCCACAACCATGCAAAGGCTTAAAGTCACCAACTTTATGGATTAAGTCATATTAGAGAAGTCAGATCTGGATTTTGGATGCAAGTCTTAACTGATTAAGACCTGAATGAAAAGGAAGAGAAAGCTGGGAGTTACGCTGGGCGTAATCCCAATACGCGTGGCATAAGGGGCTGCGTACCCCGATTCTGTGAAGCCTCCGGGTATGCTCAGCGTACAGATCTGGTATGCTCCGCGTACCTCAGAAGGTTGACTTTTGTTGACTTTTAGGGTTTGGTCAATGCTTGGGTATTTGAGCCATGAGAGGGGTAAAATGGTCTTTTACCCTGCTGAGAATGATAGGAAAGGAAAGAGTTTAGCCTTGGGGATATGTATTACTGAGAAGCGGTTGTTATGATTAGGCGGAGGCTAGATCTTATCTCATAGAGTCCGAGATTTCCAAGATTTACCCGAGGTGAGTCTCCTCACTATACTGTACCTGGAAAGGTACCTATGCGTGATCGGAAGGTCTGGTATGCTATGAGATATATGCATTGTATGCTATGAGTTGCATGTATTGTATGCATTACGTATGTGATATGTATGCTATGCTTGATATGGACCGGAAGGCATCATGTGTGGACCGGAACGTCAGGGAATTATGGATCAGAAGGTCGACACGGGTAGGACCGGAAGGTTTACCGGGTTAGGACGGAAGTCCCCTGAGACACATGGACCGGAAGGTCGTGTGGATTATGGCCTGGAAAGGCGTATGTGTGTAAGTGGTATATTGGGGAACTCACTAAGCTTCTTGCTTACAGTGTTTATGTGTAATGTGTTTCAGGTACTAGTGAGGTCTGTGGGAAGGCGTCGGTGTGACTCATACACACACAGGCGGATTTGGAAATGTTTGATCTTGGGATTTGATATGTTTTGTATAATGACCATGTTACATTGGATTTTATGGTTTTGTCTTGAATGAAAGTATGTTTTAAAGAAATGAAAATTTGTTTTGAAAATTTACATCGTTACACATGAAATGAAGCTATGGCTAACATAACCCTAGTAGACTTGATATTGGCTACTGGTGAGAAGGTCTCATTATAGTTAACCATCGGGATTTGAGTAATGACCTTCGCAACCAGTCGTGCCTTGAACGTGTGCACCTTTCCATCCATGTCTGTCTTCTTCTTGAAGATTCATTTTCACCCAACTTTCTTACGACCTGGTATATTATCAACGAAGTTCCAAACTTGATTGTCATACATGGTCTGGATCTTGCTGTCCATCGCCTCTTTCCATTTAGCAAACTCAGGGCCCGCCATGGCTTCCTTGTAGTTACAAACGTAATACCTTCTGCAATTATATGGAAACCATACAACACAGGTGGAACACTAACGCTACTGGAACGTCTAAGAGGTAATGACTGGTCAACTAGTTCAACAGGAATTTCTTCCTCAGGTTGAGTGCTAGTGTTAAAGGTTCCTTCATCGCTTGATTCTTGAATCTCTTCAAGATCAATTGTCCTCCCACTGTCCCCTTGGCATATGAGTTCTCTCTCACTAAAGACTCCCCTTCGTGCTATAAAGAACTCGTTCTCACTAGGTCTGTAGAACAAGTATCCAAAGGACTTCTGTGGGTAGCTAATGAAAATACACAGCTCACTTCGAGGTTCAAGCTTGTCTTGAGTCTCTCGTCTAACAAAAGCTTCATAACCCCAAACCATGATATGTGCCAACAAGGGAACCTTCCCTGTCCACTTCTCGGGAGATGTTTTGGAAACCTTCTTCTTTGGGTCTAGATTAAGGATATGGGCGACAGTCTCTAAGGCATACCCCCAAAATGAGATTGGTAGTGAAGCTCGACTCATCATGGAACGAACCATGTCCAACAAGGTTCGATTACGCCTCTCAGCCACACCATTAAGTTGTGGTGTCCTAGGAGGTGTTAATTGTGAAACAATTCTACATTGCTTAAGATAGTTGTGGAACTCGATACTAAGATACTCACCACCTCTATCAGATCTGAGCATCTTGATCATTCTGCCCAATTGATTCTCCACTTCTTGCTTAAAGTTTTTGAACTTTTCAAAGGTCTCTGACTTATGCTTGATTAAGTAGATATATCCATATTTGCTATAATAATCAGTAAAAGTCACATAGAAGACATTTTTATCCCTTTTAGATCTGAAAGGCCCATACACATGTATTTGTATGAGATCCAACAGTCCCTCAGCTCTTTCACAAGTACTAGTGAAAGGTGATTTAGTCAGCTTTCCAAGCAAACAAGACTTGAACGTGTCATCTGACCTTAGATCAAATGACTCTAACACTCCATCCTTTTGGAGTTGGGCAACACGATTCTTGATGACATGTCCAAGACGACAATTGTAACATCCCAAAATTTAAGACCAAAATTTCTTTTTTAATTAATTTATTATGAAACGACCAGAATAAAAACATTCATAATAACATCCCATGTCAAAACCAAAGTATCAATAATCAAATCATGTTATCATAAAACAATATCAGAGTGTAATCCCAATGATCTCATGTACGGAAAACATAGTGTGATATGCTGCGATCGAGTCGGTTCCTTTCCTTTGAAAACAAAGTACTAGAAACCAAAATTGTAAACCGTAAGCATGAAGCTTAGTGAGTTCCCCCATCATACGACATACCATACAAATAGCATACTGTCTAACATATGCAGGTACTAGCTACCCCTTCGGTCTCTTTCAACCGGTATCTTACCTAGTATATCAGTGTTGGATTAGATGTCTAAGCCTATAAATATTATTGGTATGTATTTAACCTGAGAGTAGCATGGTGTATTTAGGTTGCATAACACCAAGACAATTTGTTAGGATAGACTCTTGAGAGAAGGTTATATATGATTTAATAATATATTATAAGTTCTAATATATTAATATGAAATAATATGTTTTAATTAGTATTGATCAAGAATTAATTTGGAATTAATTTAGTGATCAAAAGAGACTAATTAAATCTATGGGGACTAATTATGGTAATTAGTTATATTTATATGTGTTGGTCTTATGATCCATGTTGGACCAAGTTTATGTATGGATACATAAAGAGTTGGGCCACATGAACCATGGATCATAAAACCCATGGGTGTGGATTTGGGTTATACCCATGACCCTTGGAATCCTACATATAAATAGAAGAGTACATAGCAAAAAATGACACACTTGTTCTTTGAGTTCATATGGCATGTTTTGGTGCATGGAATTCTCTCTGAAGAATCACCTTTGTTCTAAGTGAGTTGTGATTCCATTTGAGGTGCAACACTTGGGGCACTAAGTTCTTAAAGGTTAAAGTCCTTCAAGAAACACCAAATACATTAAGACTTCAAGCCACATAAAAGGTATGTTACGCTAACTTGTATCTTGTATTGTTTATGACAAATTGCATGCTAGTTATAAGTTTAATGCCTTAGAAACCATTTGCATGTATAATTAGTGAAAACATAGATCCAAGGTATTTAGGGTTGTATGTGCACCATAGGATGTTGTAGTATACAAAACCCCATCAATCAGGGTGTTGGCCTGCCCCTTCGGTCCTGTCGACCGGTACCTTGCCTAGCATATCGGGGTGCTGGACTACCCCTTCGGTCTTGTCGATCGATACCTTGCCTAGCATATCAGGGTGCTGGCCTACCCCTTCGGTCCTATCGACCGGTACCTTGCCTAGCATATCAGGGTTTTGGCCTACCCCATCGGTCCTGTCGACCGGTACCTGCCTAGCATATCTAGGTGTTGGTCTATCCCTTCGGTCCTTTCGACTGGTATCCTGGGACTATTTCACCCCTACCACTACCACATAATACTAAAACACATAAGTCATAATCTGTCTAGCATAATTAGGTGCTAAGATACCCCTTCGGTCCTTTCAACCGGTAACTGGAGACTATTTCACCCCTCCTACCATTATCACATCATACTAGCACATAAAGAATAACAAATAGCGGCAAACCCATATAATTATCATAAAGACTATCATCAACAACTCCTACTAGTGAGCCGACATTGTTGCCTTAGACCTACTTCTACTAGAAGCTAACTCACCTCACACAACTGAAGTCTCGCAGACAAAACTCTAGCTGTTGGATGGCAAATTCTTGAACTGTCAACATCAAAATAACACCCAATTAATAATTGGGTTCCAACACATAACCATAAGTCCATGCTTAGGGTAAAAGACTGCTTTACCCCTATCTTAGCTTGATTCAAGCTCAAGGCCCAAAAGTCAAACAATGAACCAAAGCCAAACATATGGCCCAATTTTCCAAATTAGACCCAAACCCCTACATGGTCTTACCTTAAGTTCCAACAATTTATTCTAGTCCAAACATTTGGCCTAGTTTTCCTAATTGTGCCCAAACCCTCATATGGGCCTTACCCTAAAGCCCATCTAAATATTCTAATCTAGTTACTTGTTCTTAGATGGCCCATCAATAGCCCAATCACCAAGGCCTAATAGAAAGGCCCAAATCAATGCTCAATTTAAAATTAGGGTTTTTACATAGAATGACAATTAGGGTTAAGTGTTTCTTACTTAGCTCATTAAGGACTTAATCCACTGAGTCCATCAATCTACTAGGTCAATCATATAGTGTGGTTGGGCTTAATACATAACCCCAATCCGGTCATCCAAAATGTGGCTCCCGATAAACCAAAACCCATATATCCAAAATTAGAGTTTTCTAAACCCTAATTGCGGTTTCCAACCCAATCACAACCTAATTACTACAATGGTTAATTTTTAGGTTAATTAATGTTTCATTAGGTCAACTAGGGTTTCCTTTGGTCAATTAGGGTTTCAGTAAGTCGAGCACCACCAACTGCTACCCCGGGTGGTGGTGGTCGACGGTAGCACCTGAACGCAGCTACCACCTCACGGTGGTGTTTATGGTTCTAGTCCAATCATGTCCAAGCATCCCAAAAGCAACCTAAACACAAGCAAAGCACACCGCCACCCAACATGTGTAACACCGTAGTTTTTCAAACAAAAATTTCATTTTTAAAATTGCATACCTTTCATAACATTTTGATGGGAATCTCATTTATTCAAATTACAAAACACAACTCCATTAATAATCCAAGATCCTCAAAACATAACTCTTTCTCTGGTGTGTACAATCAAGCCGGTGCTTTCCCGCGATCCTCTAAGATACTTGAAACACATATCACAATACACAGTAAGCACGAAGCTTAGTGAGTTCCCCAAAATATCACATATAACACATATTAGCCACTCGAGGCTATAACTTTGTGGACCCTCTGGTCCTAACTCTGTGAACCTTCTGGTTCTAGTTCTGTAAACTCTGGAACATACACAGCATAAATCACATAGAAATAATGTAGTGTATCACGATCACATAAATAGCATACAAGATACTCTATCATATAACTCTAATTACCACTCTAGGTAAAGTATAGTGAGAAGACTCACCTGACCAGCAGCAAGTAAAGACCCCGCTCCCGAATCTCGAACTAGCCTCCGCCTAACAAAAAGGATGAATATCTCTAAGTGATACTCTCATCACATCTCTAATGACCGAAGGCTATTCTTCCTCTCTTTAACTCTTTGAAGTGGATAAAAGACCATTTATCCCTCCATGGTCTCTACTACTTATGTTGATCAAAGCCCCAAAGTCAACAAAAGTCAAACTCGATTCAACAGTCCATGTTTGACCCGACTCTCTGAGTGCACCCTTGTGACTCGTCGATTCCACTTACTTTCCTCAGCAATCTCGTGACTGTCCAGCTCAACTCGTCGAGTTGACCCCCAACTCATCGAGCTATCGCCAAATTCACTTCCTCGGGACAAACCCTAACCAACTCGTCGAATAGGCTCATCGAATCGGCGAGTTCATTCAGACCAAATGTTCATTCAGACGATTTAAGGCAGATCCATCACCCCAAACACTAGATCTACCATCCTGAGGGTTGATTGTCACGTAAAGCTGCAAGCTTTCCATTTAAACATGGCATATAAGGCTCACGATGCCAATATAACTCTAACATGGATGATTAGCCATAATAACTCTTCTATGGTTAACTAAAGCTATAATCTTTGGACTCTCTGGACCTCACAAGGTTCAGATCTGAAGTCTAGGCCTCATGAGAGACCTTATGCATACAAAGTCCCAACAATGGTGGAAGAGACCCTAATCTTCCATATCTACAACATCTAAGCAGAATAACAAGAAAGGTGCAAGCTTTTACCTCTTACTCAAGCCCTTGCACGAAGTTACACCAAATCCACTGATTCTTTAGCTCTCTTGATGGGTGATCTCCTTTGCTCCTCAAGAGATGCACTAGTTTACTCCAAGTTTTAGCTTCTAAGACTCTCATGGCTCTCCATACACATTTAGGGTTTGCTCTCATGGAAGGGTAGCCGCAAATGAGGCTATAAGTTCCTTTAAATAGGCCTCAAACCCGGGGAATAAGGGTTTCTCTGCCCAGCACCTACTCGACGAGTCCCTCCTCTGACTCGTCGAGTCCATTCATTAAATTAACGCGATCAACTCGACTCGACTTAGCGAGTTGGTCCCTCAACTCGTCGAGTCCCTCCTTTAATCTCAAGATTAACATACATGATAATGTCCCTGGAAATCCGGATGTTACAATTCTCCCCCACTTGAATTAGATTTCGCACTCGAAATCGCTCCTCCACAACATATAGACCTAATCAAATGACCAAACAGCACCATCGAAAGGGTCTCCTACCACACAACTATCTTCCTTTCTGGACACCCAAATGCAAACAGGAGCTCCTCCACAGAAAAGGACAGACCCATCTGCCACTATGCTACTGCTTCTGACTCTCAAGTATCTGGAACTTTTAGTAGCCTGACGCACAGCCAGACCGCTATCTCCAGACGTCACCACATTATTCACTCCTTGAATAACAAACCAAGATGGCTCACTGCCCCTCTGATTCTCTAGTGGGGACTGATAAAACAAGTCCATCCCCCAACTGGCTACCGATCACTCGTCCCAGACATGATAAACAATCCAGATCACATATCAAGGAATGGAAGGATCACATCATACCAGGGACTCATTCACTGAACTGTAATCAAACCCCAGCTCCTTTCTCCAGGTCATCTCCCGACCTAGCCATTGATCGTCCGAGGGTTACCCATTGCATAACTCAACATGTCTCACTTACTTCCTTCCTACACTAGCTCACTCGGCCCAGTGTGACATACAAGTCACGAAGTTCGCTTTTCCTCGAGCGAATACGGAGTTTGTTTACCCTAGACCTCTGTCGTCTACTACTCATTAGTCCCATTCGCTTCACGGTTTTTCTCACACCAGCGAATTGACCCACTCATGTCTAAGGCAGTAGATGGAAGCAATACCCCCTTCCAAATTAGATTAAGCTCTGAATCCAAAATCTCATTCTGCCTACTCAACACACTACCAGAGCCAAACTCAAACTTGAGAGTTTGATCTGACCCAGGGCTGGAACCACTCGCCCTAATGAACCGGTCAAATCATGACTCATGACCCGCAACCCATGCGTACCTCACTGATTCACTTCCCTTGGCCACGAAAACCACTACTCCATTCAGAATATAACGACTTCCGACAAACATGGAGACCCCAGTCTCGCCCCTGGTTCGACCCCAGGCTTCCACAAGTCAAAAATTAGAGCTACCCAAGCCTAAAACTCTTCTGCGTAAAGCTCCGATCAGAGAGCACTTCATCACAACATTCTCTCGCTTACTAGTGGGTACTACGGCTCCTGTAGTATCACAACGACCTCTCACTGAATAGTGAGTACTACGGCTCCCCATAGCATCATTACACCCCTCACTGAATAGTGAGTACTACGGCTCCCCATAGCATCACCATAAGCTCTCATTGAATAATGAGTACTCCGGCTCCCCGTAGCATCACCACACCCCTCACTAAATAGTGAGTACTATGGCTCCCCATAGCATCACCACAACCTCTCACTAAATAATGACTACTATGGCTCCCCATAGCATCACCACACCCCTCACTGAATAGTGAGTGCTACGGCTCCCCGCAGCATCACCACAACCTCTCTACACTAACTCATTGAAACTGCAGCTCCCCTTAGTCTTACCGCATTTATTCTTACCACTTCACAATCTCATCCTCAGGTTGACACCACACCGTGATCATTAACTCATGCTTTGTGGCCCAACATAGATAGGTACACACACACCCATCCAGCTTAGCATCACTACTTCGGACAACCACCGTCGTGACAAAACTTCTTTTTCCTCGATGCAATTCACATTCTCAAATAAATCCATTTGATGTCAATTAGCTGAAGGGTCCCCATCGGAACCATAGACACTTGATACACCACTCGTCCTCTCAAACTCAAAACTCAAAATAATCCGAGATTTAGGACATTAAACTCGGATACCCCGGAATACCATCACAACTCCTCGCAGTTCCTTGACTCCACCACTGATCTCATACACATGGCATCATACTCAGATACCACATTGCTTCCTCGAAATCTCACAACCGCTCTTTCTCCTGCGTCACTTGTAACCCCGGAATACTCCATCTTCCAAATTAAAACACGGAGAAATTGCCAACGACTCAGAACACGAAGATAACAATTCGAACCTTCCTCCTCTAATGCTCAAAGCTCATGCAAGAATACTCATCACGACCCTGAAGTTGGTTGCCCAATCAACTTCTTCCCTTCCCATACTGCATATAATAGCCCATACTTTGAACCAGAAATTCTGAACCGCCAAACTAACCTCGCAAGCCAACCACTTCGAATTCACCATTTTAACCTTGAACGATTCCTAACCACCACAAGGTCTCCGACCAACGACCACTTTCCGTGGAGACACTCATCCTTTCTCAAACACGTAACACATCCACTATCTCGTTCTGCACGTCTCCTTGACCACCAAGAACCCTGGTCTCAGGAATTAGCACCGCATGCCTCTCTATCCAATTCTCTAACCGCTCTTGAACAATTCTCTGATCTCCTCAAAAGTACCCAGTTCTCCCCACTCAGGGTTCGATCCATCACCAATTGGTTCGCAAACAATCTAACCCACATACTATTTTTACCAATAACATCACGCCTACTTCTGGAAGGTGATACATAATGCTTGATGATCTCCCTGATGGAGGTCAAGCAATTCCAAATACTACGAATCTCCGATGAAATCCTCAAAAACTTCTCATCATGACTACCTCTAGTCATTCATAATTTATTACCATCTTACTACCGAACATCTCTCGATCTAGCCATTGATCCTCCGAGGGTTACCTATTGCATAACTCAACATGTCTCACTGACTTCCTTCCTACACTAACTCACTCGGCCTAGTGTGACACACAAGTCACGAAGTTCGCTTTTCCTCGAGCGAATACAGAGTTTGTTTACCCTAGACCTCTGTCGTCTACTACTCATTAGTCCCATTCGCTTCGCGGTTTTTCTCACACCAGCGAATTGACCCGCTCATGTCTAAGGCAGTAGATGGAAGCAATACCCCCTTCCAAATTAGATTAAGCTCTGAATCCAAAATCTCATTCTGCCTACTCAACACACTACCAGAGCCAAACTCAAACTTGAGAGTTTGATCTGACCCAGGGCTGGAACCACTCGCCCTAATGAACCGGTCAACTCATGACTCATGACCCGCAACCCATGCGTACCTCACTAATTCACTTCCCTTGGCCACGAAAACCACTACTCCATTCAGAATATAACGACTTCCGACAAACATGGAGACCCCAGTCTCGCCCCTGGTTCAACCCCAGGCTTCCACAAGTCCAAAATTAGGGCTACCCAAGCCTAAAACTCTTCTGTGTAAAGCTCTGATCAGAGAGCACTTCATCACAATATTCTCTCGCTTACTAGTGGGTACTACGGCTCCCGTAGTATCACAACATCCTCTCACTGAATAGTGAGTACAACGGCTCCCCGTAGTATCATTACACCCCTCACTGAATAGTGAGTACTACGGCTCCCCATAGCATCACCATAACCTCTCATTGAATAGTGAGTACTCCGGCTCCCCGTAGCATCACCACACCCCTCACTGAATAGTGAGTACTATGGCTCCCCGTAGCATCACCACAACCTCTCACTAAATAGTGAGTACTATGGCTCCCCGTAGCATCACCACACCCCTCATTGAATAGTGAGTGCTAAGGCTCCCCGCATCATCACCACAACCTCTCTACACTAACTCATTGAAACTGCAACTCCCCTTAGTCTTACCGCATTTACTCTTACCACTTCACAATCTCATCCTCAGGTTGACACCACACCGTGATCATTAACTCATTCTTTGTGACCCAACATAGATAGGTACACATACACCCATCCAGCTAAGCATCACTACTTCGGATAACCACTGTCGTGACAAAACTTCTTTTTCCTCGATGCAATTCACATTCTCAAATAAATCCATTTGATGTTAATTAGCTGAAGGGTCCCCACCGGAACCATAGACACTTGATACATCACTTGTCCTCTCAAACTCAAAACTCAAAATAATCCGAGATTGAGGACATTAAACTCGGATACCCCGGAATACCATCACAACTCCTCGCAGTTCCTTGACTCCACCACTGATCTCATACACATGGCATCATACTCAGATACCACATTGCTTCCTCGAAATCTCGCAACCGCTCTTTCTCCTGCGTCACTTGTAACCCCGGAATACTCCATCTTCCAAATTAAAACACGAAGAAATTGCCAACGACTCAGAACACGAAGATAACAATCCGAACCTTCCTCCTCTAATGCTCAAAGCTCATGCAAGAATACTCATCACGATCCTGAAGTTGGTTGCCCAATCAACTTCTTCCCTTCCCATACTGCATATAATAGCCCATACTTTGAACCAGAAATTTTGAACCGCCAAACTAACCTCGCAAGCCAACCACTTCGAATTCACCATTTTAACCTTGAAGGATTCCTAACCACCACAAGGTCTCCGACCAACGACCACTTTCCGTGGAGACACTCATCCTTTCTCAAACACGTACCACATGCACTATCTCGTTCTGGACGTCTCCTTGACCACCAAGAACCCTGGGCTCAGGAATTAGCACTGCATGCCTCTCTATCCAATTCTCTAACCGCTCTTGAACAATTCTCTGATCTCCTCAAAAGTACCCAGTTCTCCCCACTCAGGGTTCGATCCATCACCAATTGGTTCGCAAACAATCTAAGCCACATACTGTTTTTACCAATAACATCACACCTACTTCTGGAAGGTGATACATAATGCTTGATGATCTCCCTGATGGAGGTCAAGCAATTCCAAATACTACGAATCTCCGATGAAATCCTCAAAAACTTCTCATCATGACTACCTCTAGTCATTCATAATTTATTACCATCCTACTACCGGACATCTCAACTATGCTCAGATAGGGTGTATCGTTGTCCTTAACCATCTCAGTCCCCGCTAACAACCTGCTCAGGCTCTAACATCACCTCTCGGCTGACACACTGCCCAAGTACTCTGATGAAAGATCGTAACCAAAGATACTCCATAGGGCTCACCCCCAACCTTGGAAACCGAAAATCTCAATACCTCTCCTGTTTCCCACTGGAATAGAAATAGCACCGCTCAGGTCATAGAAAATGACATCTCCAGCATCGGCTGATTGCTTAACTCATGACACAATCCTCCATAACTGCCATATCTACTCATTCCTGAGCCTTGCGATTCCAATTGGCATCTCACCAACAATCCCTTGGAGGTAACTTGATTTCCCTTTTAATGGATGCTCCATTAAAACTCGTTCATCATGGCCCTCTAGCCCCATACTCTTTCACATCTGATCTCGGTCTAACCAATCACCACGGAATAACTGGTAGAACCAATAACACTAACTGCCACAGGTCATGGTACTCGAACCATGTGGCCACCTCTCGATCTGCTATGAATCATGGTACCCGAACCATGTTATCTCTTCTCAATCCGCTATGAATCATGGTACTCGAACCATGACATCACCTCT